>NW_012151163.1:254651-265012 GCF_000956105.1 Propithecus coquereli
ATCAACCCACCATTCAGCACTTGCTGCTGGTCGGGCTGCAGCCGCAGGACGAGGCTGTGAGCCCAAGGATCTAGAGCAGTGTTTCCCAAAGTGTGGGCCCTGAGCACCTCCTCCAGGTAGCCCAGCAAGGTCACTTCAAATGCAGGTTTCCTAAACCCCTCAGATCCCCTGAATCAACGTCTCTGTTGACGGGGCCCAGGAATCTGCATTTTAACGAGCGCTCCAGGTAACCTCTGTGCACACTAGAATTCAGGAAAAATCCCTCCCGTGGAGATTCTTTGGGAGATATGGTGAGAGTCACCAATTATGGAACTGATAGTGTCGGACCTCGAGCAGCCCCGTCCAGCCGGGCTCGTCTCCACGGGGCACCCACGCAGCCGCTGCGGGAGAGCGAGGCTGGGTCTGGCAGCAGGAGCTGATCGGGGCTGGACCAGAGAAGGGCTTATTGCAAAGGGGCTTGGGCTGGGGGTCGGAGAACGAGAAAGGGCAAGAATGGGGGAAGCCCCTCTTCAGGCTCAACACGGGGGAGGTCCCAGGCTGGGCTTCATTCCTCCTACCCCGCAGTGCGGCCTGCTGGGCCTCGGGCCCCTAAACAGCGTGACCATGGAACTCTCCCAGAATTCGGGTATTTCGAGAGTAAAACGGGGCATTAGTAATGATTGCACTGGGCCACTGGCATTATTGGGACTGTCCCAGCAAACTACGAAATACAGTGTGTTCTCCTATAGCTCTGATTTTTAAAAATTTTCTTCCATTGATAAGTTAGGGAAGAACTTTAGCGTAATGTGGATTTTGCGTTTGCTCATGCAGGAATTCGTCTGTGAGAAATACCAGGTGACCCGAAGCCCACGGCCCCCCAAACCAAACCAGGTAGCAGCACCGGAGCACACAGCACCCCTCGAACACCCACACGCCCGCGCCGCCTCAGCTCCTGCGGGGCAGTGGGGGAGAAGCCACCCCACCCACCTGCGTGCTGCAGAGCTTTCTCGTCTCGTTTGGGGCCCTTCCTTCCCCGCCCAGGATAAGCCCCAAGCAGCAAACCTCTGACTGCCACCTGCGCGGCACACCGCAGGCCTTTCTCAGGGCCGGGAGCCACCTTCACTGCGGCATCTGTGCGCCTGAGCTATCTGCATGTGGAAAGCGAAATGCCGTTTTCATTAGGGTCCTCTGATGCCCTGTCTCTCCCTCTCTCTCCCCCTAAATGTGTCACTGGCAAAGTTTGCGAGGGTTGTGCCTTCGATCCCATAAACCCTGGAGGTTTTATTGCGAGATTTTGCACAGCATGGTAATTTTCAGAAACGCATATGTTGCTCTTAGTAAAACCCTGCCCAGAGAGAAGCCCCGGCCTACCTGGGGCCGCGGTACATGTTCCCTCGAGGCTTGGGAGCGCCGTGGCGGAAAGGTTGTGGCATCTGTAGAACCAGAGCGCGAAGAACCTGGAGTTTCCGCAGGGTCCAAACGATCCCGTGAAGGAGTGGGTAGACGCGCGCATCCACCTTCCTCTTCTTCGCACGTAAGTCGTGGTGAGAATGACTCAGGCCGCGCTGAAGCAGAGGTGGGAGGAGCCAGTGGGTCTGAACACTGGCGCGTTTCTACCTTTGCTGGAGCCGGCTCTGCCCCTCCCGTCTCCCTGGAAACCGTCTGCAGCGAGGGTCTGGGGCCGGGTGTGTCTGGCTTATCCCTGAGTCTCCAGTGCGTCGCACTGGACGGTGAGTGTAGGAACGACACTTCAGATCCACCAGCTGACAACAGGTGACAGGCACAGCTGTCCTGCCCTGAGCTCGCCCGTTGTTCGCAGAGAGTAACAGCTGTCCACCGGAAGTCGCCAGGTCTTCATCGAGTGCAAAAGCAGAGAGTTCCTGCAGACCCCTCGCCTCAGAGACTTTCAAGGAAAGAGTATTGACTGGCCCCGTGCACAGTCAGGGTGCAGCTGGGAGCTTCCCGAAAACTGCAGCTGGTGCGGGTTCCCAGAGCCAGCGGGAAGCTGGAAGAAGAGGAAAAGATAAGGGAACTTTCCCACCGGCACCCAGGCCTCTCCCGCCTTTTTTTTTTTTAACTTCCCCACCCTCAGTCCCCTGAATTACCTTCCCTCCCTTCCTTCCTTCCTTCCTTCGTTCCTTCGTTCCTTCCTTCCTTTCTTCCTTCCTTCCCTCCTTCCCTCCTTCCTTCCTTCCTTCCTTCCTTCGTTTCTCTTTCTCCAGCTCTGGCTAGACTTTTAAAACCCTTTACAATATCTTCAAGGAAACTGTTACTCCACTTGCCTACAGGAATTTCCAGTAAATAGCAAATCAATCCCTTGGGAGGGAACTCCAGTGCCAAGTGGCGGAGTGGGAGGGACCAGAGCGGGAGGAAGAGGAAAGGGAAGGGGGACGGAGGCTTGGGTTGGGGAGAAGGGGCAGGGGTGAGCTGCTGAGCACCCACCCTCGGAGCTCACCGGCGTCACCAGTGTCACCTCAGCTAATTTTTAGAGGCATCCTCCAAACAGGTATGCCTATCTGCAATCTACAGTTGAGGAGACTTAAGCCCAGGAAATTTAAATAAAAATTAATTTGCATAAGATCCTAAATACTGAGCAGCAGAGCCCAGTGTAATGCCTCCCCCTCAACCCACGCTCTGCTGCTCCATGAAAGGGGGCGAGGAAGACATCAGCTCCCACCGCAGAGCTCACTCACCCATGCCCAGGGCTGGCGCTGGCCCTGGTGCGCGTTGGCAGTCTAGCTATGTGGAGGCTGGCTGGATGGAAGTTCAAGGCACGCGGGGTCTGGAAGCCCAGGTTTCTGGGAACTGGTCTGCAGGGCTCCTCCAGTGGTCAGTGATCTCTGAATGCCTTCGTGTGCCTGCATCTGGCCCGCGTAGAAAACCACCCTGCAATCCAACCTCCATCGTTCCTGGACAGCAACGTCTCTTCCAGAAGCCTGATTTGATGTTTCAGATTCAGCTCTAACTGTGGGCAGAAAACGCAGCCTGGCAAATGCCTTTCCAGGGTACTGGGAGACCCAACCCCAAATGCCCCCTCTGCCAACCGGGCTCTCGTGCATGACGCTCCCGCATTAGACACCGGTGCCTTGTAGTCAAGGAACTGCCCCGTGCAAATATCCCTGCTTGTAACTATTATTGACAAACTGATTCCACCAGGGTTATTCTGGTATCTTTCCCAGAAGCACAACTTGCTGGAATATAACATACACACACGTGGGCACGGAAAGGGAATTCAGAGAGGGGCACATTTTTTAGGACCACCGTGGGATCGGGGGAAGGCTGCCGCGCATGGGGAAATTACAGGGCTTTGGACACGGGGTTGGGCCCAGGGAGATGATCGCAGGCCTCGGATGAGGAAGAGCTGTGAGGAATCCTTAGGAAGACGTGTTGCCTTAGATCGTGTAATAGTTGACAAGTCCAAGGAGAAAGAGGAGGCAGGCGGCAGAGAACAATTAGCGGCCCTGTCAAACCGTCTCATCTCATCTCCCACCAGAAGCCCCATCAGAAAGGATGCTTGAGTTGGGCGAGAGGTAGATTTAGGTATCCTCTGAGCTCTTTCTTGAGTGCCTGGGTCTACAAAGCTCATGATTTGGGGTCCAGAGAGCATCCAGGGAAGTTGCTCACCTGAGACATCGCCCTTCATTCCAGCTCTCATGGGGGAATGCACGGACCGTTCCGGTTGTGTCTGATGGAAACGCCAGCGTTGTGAGGACTGGACAAAGCAGAAAGTTACCTCCCCCGTGTCACGTCCCAGGGCAGTGGTCCAGCCTTAGACCAGGGCTCGGCCATGTGCCCTGGGGCGCAAGATGGCAGCCTGGAGCTGCGTCGCCCCCCATCCCAGTGGGCAGGAGCGAGAAGAAGGAGGAAGAGGAAGAGGAAGAGGGTGCCCCTCTCTGGGAAAAAGCTCCCCAAGCGTCAGACACGCTCTTCTGCTCACGTCTCGCCAGCCTCCACCCATCACCTGGGCCACCTGAGCTGCAAAGATGTTGAGGAAGGTCTTTCTGATGAGGAGCGATAAGGCTTAGCTGGGATTTGGGGGTTCTTTTTAACTAAGGAGAAATTGGAGAATCTCTATAGGGAAGCAGCCAGCATCTGTGCTGACAGGTTGCTTTATGAGACGCTGGAGACCACAGACAGGCCCCACGTACATCCACGCAGTTCCCAGGCTTTAGTTCAAGTTCCGCCTCTGGATAAAACACCGGATAACATTCGCCAGTGTGAGAATACAGTGACCAAGCACTGCAAGAGCAGACGGTCCTGAAAATCAGTACTGCTTGGTTTTGAGACTTTACCACAGGAAGTGACACGGTGCAATCAGGGGGAGGGCATGATGTCAGGAAAAAGCGTGTCTGGACTGTCGCCCGCCTCCCTACTGCGTGACCTCGGGAAAGCTACTGTGGATGTGGAGATAAACCTCCTCCCAAGCTGGGCCGTCCCAGCAGCTCCCCGCGTCGGGCACGTGGCGAGGGAGGCCCCAGAACTCCCGGGGGAAGTAGAGACCCGATGGGTGGCTTGGCTGCCCCACTGCCCTGCTCCCTCCGTCTCAGGGGGCCAGGAGCTGGGGTCCGCGAGACACAGGTGACAGGGAACACGTGCCATTGCCCACTCCATATGCCCGGGAGATGGCCTAGAACTTTGTCCCTGGGGGTGAGGGCTCAGCTCCAGGAGGCCACCTGCCTGTGGGGTCACACCCCGAAAGTGGCTTGTCCAGCCAGCAGGGCTGCTCCCGTCTGGGTCAGATGCCTACTTGGGACCCTTTGTCCCTTGTCTGTGGGTCTCAGAGCCTCCTGGGGCTGGGAGGGTGCAGGGGTCTCTGGTCTGGGCACAGCCAGCCCAGGCACAGCCTTCGCCTGCCCTCCCTCTCATTTTCGGGCCATGTATGAGTCCCCCAAAACACACCCCTCCCAGAGCTTAGGCAAGAGCTATTGGAACACTCGATTCAGGCACAGCTGGTCTATTTCAGGGCTTTCTTTGGGGTCCGAGACTTGGGGACACTTCTGCTTCCTTCAGTTTTTTATATAAGAGACCTGCCACCGCCTCTCAGCAGAGGAGACGTTTCTCGGTCTCCAGGGTGACAACACACTGGGAGAGGAAACACCTAAAGGTGAATTTCAGGACTGTTCAGCTTCCTGCCCTGAGAAAGTCACGTGTCCCCGAGGAAGCTCCAACAACCAGTGAAGAGACAGGTGCCCAGGGCAGGGGTCCGGAGACACGAGGCCTAAACGTGGCCGTAGTTCACCACAGATGCTGAGAGTTTAAGTTAAAAAGCAAGTAAAGGCATCTATTAGTTACGTGTGGATTAAGGTGACAGTGAGGTGAGCACCAGGCTCTGGGCTCAGCTGTGTCATTTCCTGACAACGCCACCTCAGCGGGCCGTGTGATGGCTCCCTGCCTCATGTGTCCGTCTCTGGAAAGGGGGTGATGACAGCGCTGCTCTCCCAGGAGGCATCGGGGGCCCGGGGGAGTGTATGCACATCCGTGGCGTGGGAAGAACTTGGTAGGTGTTGGCAGTGGTCAGTGCCCGTGGTGAGGCTTCCACAGAAGGGGCTGGGTGGATGTCTCCATCATTTGCGGGCATCGGTGCTATTCAGAACAACCTTGTCCTGTCTCAGGATTGAGCTGTCTCAGGGCTTCTGCATACAGCTGTTCAGGCAGTGCACTGCACAAATGCAAATGCAGAAACACGGCTGTACGCATGCCCAAGCCTGGATTCTCGCGTACCTGGACCAGAGAAAAATAAGCCCTGGCCCAAGGGAGGAACTTCAAGGGCACATGATTGTCCTTACCCCAATCTGCGGGGACACAAGGAAATGTGCAGCCTCAGGAACGAGCCCTCGGGGGCTGGGGTGTGGGGTCGGGTGCCCAGGCTGTGCAGGTACCCAGCTGTCTGATGAGAGCAGATTTGGGGGCAGGAGGGAGCTTGCAGATGGCCTTGTGTCTGAGGGTCAGCGTGGAAGGTTCACTGTAAAATGTACACCCCTCCCCCACCGCCCCGCCTTGGCCAGCCCAGCTGTAGAAGGTGGAAGGAATTTATCCCAAGAGGGTATCATGGTGTTCCCTTCTGGGTCTCCTCCAGGCTCTGAGTCTGCTCCTAGCTGGGGCAAGTCCAAGTGCAGGTGGCGTCTGGCTCTAGGCAGCCCCCATAGCCCCTCCGGCTGCAGCGCGCACTGCTTCCCGTGGTGCAGGAAGATGAGGCGTCTGGAGCTGCAGCGGGCCCCGCCCCTCCCCGTCCCGTTGGAGGTCTCCGCAATCAATCGCAGCTGTGGCCCTTCACCAGGGAGGGCGTTTGCAGCTTTTCTCTCCAGAAAAAGAACACTGTTGCCACCCATAGCAAATTAAAATTAAGTGCAAAGCTATTTCCGGGTCAGTTAAGCACAGCGGGTCACTAGCGTTCATTGCTCTCAGAGCGGGAGGAAACATTTCTCAGCTCATATGTTCTCGGATCCTGTGAATGTTCACTGAAGACGAAATGCCTAGGTTTGCGTGGCTGTGTTTTTAAAGTGCTGTCTAATGCAGTTCAGACCACAGACAGTAGCAAAAGAGGTGCTAAGTGTCTCAATAAAATCAACGTACGGATGCCAAATATGAGAATCAGCCTTTACCTTAGCTGACATGGATTAATAAGTCGTCTGCGTCTCAGACTTTAATATGCACACAGATCTCCTGGGAATGTTGCTGAAATGCAAATTCCGACTCGGTGGATGTAGGGCAAGGCGTGCGACTCTGCATCTTTCACCACCTCCTAGGTCGGGATCTACACTCTGCTGCAAGGGCCAGCCCAGCCCCCCTACCCTTGCACACGCTGAGTTAAGAGTGGCTTTTACATCTTTACAGAGTAGTAAAGGGAAACAAGGAGGACCACGTGACAGAGAGCTTGCATGGCCACAGAGGCCAGAATATCCACGACCTGCCCTTCGCAGAGAAAGTCTCCTGACCTCCACTCACAATGGCAACACTGCCAGCCGATGGCGTCTGAGTCGCCCTGGGGTCAGCTCTGAGCTGATTCTTCCTCGTTCCTCAAACTGAGGAGACATGAAGGAGGACAGGGAGGAGATTAAATACGGGAGATGACTGGGTGGCACAAACACTGCATCTGTGCATGTGTGTGTGTGTGTGTGTGTGTACACACGTGTGAGTGTACACGTGCACGTAGGCTAATAGAGACAGACGACACGTGGATAGTAGATGGGGAGATGGTGACAGATGATAGGTGGAGAGATGACAGTTATGTAGATTCAGAGACAGAGTAAATATTGTCAAAGACAAAAACCGTACGAGTAAGGACCTCGTGTTCTTCGGCCCTACTGCACTAGGTCACCCCAGATGCAAGTTTGGGGACTCGGCAGGGGGGGTTTCCCGCACACGTTCACAGTGAGGCAAAGACCGGCAGAGCTGGGTGAGTCCCCCCTGAGATGGCCTTAGCCTGGCCATCTCAGCTGGTCAGGCGATGTTTGTCTGCATCTAGCTAGTGTTGGGGACACAAACAGCTCTAATCTCACGTAATCGTTCATGATACACAGAGTGAGAGCTGGGGTCTGGGTCTGGACTGTAAGCAGATTCAAGCGGAAGGTCAGAAGTTTGTAGACGTACTTTTACGCAGATCAGCTGTACCTTCGTCATACGGGAGGGGGCCTCGCAGACACAGGCGTGCACACCTGAAGTTTGTAGGCATGCTTTCACGTAGATCATCTATTTCAATCCTGACAGCTCCACAAGACGTTACTGTCCACACTTTACGGTGAGGGAACAGAGATCAGTTGCGGAGCTGTGTGCACAGCGGAGCTGGACGTCGACCAGGAACCTCGTTTTTGCACAACACCTGTCTCGTCTTCCGCAAAGGAATTCTGTCCTCATGGCACAGACTGGAGAACAGGGACTCTGTGGGTATTTAACGTTTCTAAATTTATTTCATTTCTCTTCACTGAAGAAATTGCTGCTTCTGAAGAGGCACCTTCACTGTAAACCACCCCTGGACACTTCCAGCTTGTGCCAATGTTTCCCTTTCTTGATAAAGTGGGTCTCGGTGGGGTGAGGGCATACATTTGGGTGGCTCTTCACTGATTTTGGGTACAAGGGAATTTGGTTCAAACCATACAGCCCTGAAAGAAGGATTGAAAAGATGTAAAGACCCTATTTCCCTACACTCGAACTGCATGAGGGGCACAGCCCCCACTGCTCTGTAGCGGAACAGTCATGAACTTCCCAGCAACACCAGGTAACTCGGCGACTTCGAATTTGGAAACCCCCCCTCACCTGCTGGGGGAAAATGCAGGATGAAAGGCTCCCCCCCGGCCCCCGCTCTCCTCCTGCCCTCGGGTGGTCTACGGCCTGCAGTTGTCCTGGGATGAGCGGACAGCACCAGGCCGTGGAGCGCGTTCTGCCTCCGCCAGCTCCAGTTCTCTCTGATCCTCCCCCTCTCGGCAATTGGGTGCTCCACTCCTTTGATGAGGGCAGAGGGCGGGTCTTGGCCATTTTCTGGCTTCTTTCTCCACTGCGGAAGACGCGGTAGTTGGAGGTTCTGGCCGGTGGCCCATCCACTAACCCATCTCCCAGCCGTCACGACCTGGCCTCTTGGTGCCATGCTGGGTAAGGGTTTTTCCTTGAGATTTGCAGTTTCCTAGGCCATTTACTAAGGAGGGGACGGAAGTCCAGTGCTCTTAGATTCTGCCCTCAATCTGCGATTTCAATCAGTGTTTGTACAGACCCTTCCCACGCGCCAAAGGGAGGTCCCAGGGAGTGTGACTCCGGCCCTTCCTCACAGACCCAGCCAGTGCCTGGACTCCAGCTCTGCTGCTGGTGGAAGCTCACGTCCTCCCCGGTGGGAATGCGGCTCACAGAGCTGCACCTATTTCTCCTGCCGTATGGCTTACGTTATAAAACCCGGTGCTCTGTTCCCCAAGATCTAGCAAGTCGGAATCCATAAATCCATTTTTATCTCTCACAATAAAACCCGGCTCTTAAAAAGAAAATGTTGCTTTCAAGACAATTGTTTCTTCTATAGATTTTCCGATATCTCCCCGGCGCATGCATCAACTGGCTTCTGCAGGCTGGGGTGACTGTTTGAGACAACCATGTGGGAAGATCTCACCGCTGCCTGTGGGGGTAAGGATGGAACAAAAGGCTGAATGGGTGTCTTTTTCCAAGGTGTAAATGTCACTCCTCTTCACAGGTATAAGCTCGTCTTTAAATCCACAATTCTCAAGCCTAATGTGTATGAGCATCTCTGAGGAGCTTGTTGGAAATGCCTGTTCCCGGGCCGTTCCCCGGAGATTCTAATCAGGGAGCATGTTTTTCACAGAGGAATCAGGTTAGATGCTTTGGATGAGGGCTGAGAGTGGCCTCACAGAAAAGCCCCCAGCCATGGGGCGTCAAAGGAGAGGTTCCTCCTGCCTTGGCACTACTTGTGGCACCGAGAGAAGGGCTGGGCAGGTGGGAGCTACTGCAACTAGAACTGCGCCTCCAGACCTCCGGGCACTGTTTTGTCTTGTTCTGGAGGTGCTAAAACAAGCATCTCCAGACCCTGCCAGACTGAAAACCAAGAACCACGGATGAGACAGACACAGCCAGAAGTAAGTGAAGAAAATGATTTTCAAACCTTTAACTAAGGCTAAAGAAAAGAAACTCTGACAGTGAGTATAACAATTGCTTGGTGGCCTTTCGCGCAGAGAGGGAGGTTGCTCCCAGGGAGGCCGAGACGAGGATGGGGGACGGGTGCTGGCGCCAGAGCGCAGGCTGGACACCCTTCCCTGACCCTCTCTCCTGGGGCCCCTCAGTGTCCTGCATGCTGGCGCTACGTACGCATGGCCTGCCCACCACCAGGCCTGGCGTCCACCCAGCAGAGAGCCACGTCCACTCAGCGTCGTTGCAAAACTCAGAAACACGACTGTGGTGGCTCAGGGCTCTGTAGACTCCAACACGTGGAGCAAGGGTGTCTCCTCGTTCCTGCACGAGGTCCCCCCAGGGACCTACAGAGTGGCTGGTCAGGCACTGCTCTGCAGCCTCCTCCACTGGACAAAGGGAGGAGCCCATGTTGGTGAACGAGCTCTAACAGGCCCCTGTGACCCGGCTACATCTTCTCTCTGTCCCCTTGTCTCATATCCAGTGTGCTATCCCCACTGACAAAGTGCCACCCCCAGCAGGCCATGCTGCACTGTCCCCGTCCCCGCCCACGACCAGGCCCCGCTCTCCCAGGCCAGCCTACTGCTGAGGCCGGTCCCAGCCACCCCATCAACGGGGCAGGTGTCCTTGCCTACTTTCTTCACGTCTTCTGCACATCAGCACAAGAACGGTCTTCATGCTGGTGCCATTGTCGGTTTTCATGTCTATTTTTCCCACTAGGCCATAAACTCTTTGAAGGAAGGAAGAGGTTGTTTATTGCAAGC
>NW_012151163.1:265477-271330 GCF_000956105.1 Propithecus coquereli
TCATCATAAAGGTCTTCATCATCATCGTCTTCACATTAATAGGCTGAGGAAGAGGAGGAAGAAGAGGATGAGGAGTTGGTTTTGCTGTCTCTGGGGTGGCAGAGGTGGAAGAAAGTCCAAGTATAAGGACGATGCAGTTCAAACCAGTGTTGTTCAAAGGTCGCCTGTGTATGTAACATCATACTATGTATCGTGTGTGTATACGTAAAACTACATACACTTAGTCTATATACATTTGTATGTAAATATGTATGCATTTAGTGTGCCAGTGGGTGCTCCCAATACCTGATCAGATATTATTTATTTCTAAGCCCTCATTCTAGACACCTCTGCTTCACTAGCCCAAGCTATGGGGTATGTCTTTCCCAGAAAATCGTAGCCCCAATCATTGGTGTGACACGTTCACACTTAATTAAAAAGAATGGGTACTGCCCTCTTGGGAGCAGTCCTTTAGCTTTCTCCACTGCTGAGGTCTCATCTCACTTAGACTCAGCACCTGGAGTGCATAGTTCATGAACTGCACTCACTTGTGTCCTCTCAGCTCCTAACATTGCCCTGAGCACCACTGGCTCCTAATTGATAGGTGTTGGCTGGACAGATGGATGGATGGACAGATGGGTGGACAGATGGATGGATGGGTGGATGGATGGATAGATGGGTGGACAGATGGGTGGACAGATGGATGGGTGGGTGGATGGATGGCTGGACAGATGGATGGATGGGTGGATGGATGCATGGATGGATGGACAGATGGGTGGACAGATGGATGGATGGATGAGTGGACAGACATATGGGTAGATGGGTGGATGGATTGATGGATGGATGAACAGATGGGTGGATGGACAGATGGATGGGTGGATGGGAGAAGTATAGTGAAGTAAAGGGCAAGAGATTTAGGTCAGGTAGATACAGAATTGAATCCCAGTCTTGTGCAATCGCTGAAAGGTTACTTAAAATTCAATGAGCTTTAATTTTTTTTCATCCATGAAATGGGGAAATTAATATGCAACCTTGTAAAGTTGCTGAAAGAATAAATGAAATAATGAATGTTTTACCTGTATACCACATGGCCCTAAAGAGATTATAGCTTTTCAATATTAATGCTTAGGCTAGTAGGATGATATCATCCTGGGATTCTTTGATTGCTGGATGTTATCAACAGAAAGTAGACACTATGGTGGTATAAAATGCAGAAAGGATCCAGAGGGCCCCTCGGGGAGCACAGGGCCAGCTTCCTGGCAACAGCAGGTTGTCCATAAGTGGTTGTTAAATGACGCTGTTGGTGAGAGAGCACGAAGGACTTGAATGGCGGGAGGAAAGTTTAGACCTTAATCGATGGTCAGACAGAGATACTGAGGGCCTATTTTCGGGAACTGTGTCCAGTGGTCGAAACTATTTCGTTCCAAATTGTGAGGGAGGCCGAGTGCTGGTCCGTGGTGGCACACTGGGCTGAAGAGGGAACGAGGGAAGAACAGCCTGCGTGGCTGGCCATAGCCGGTTGTCCAGTTCTGGCCGCCGGGCAGAGGGTGTGGCTGCACATCGGGACCAGGCCGGCAGTCCACGGTCTTTCTCAGCACCGCGACCTGCCATGTGGAGGCCACCGGGCGCCCTGGGAGGACAAGCGGGACGAGCTTCCCGAGAGCATGGATAGGTGCAGACGACTGCGTGTGAGCGGAACATAAGCTCTGGTGGCGACGCATCGTGGGGCTTGCAGAGTTCACTTGTCACCAAGCACAAGCAGCCACGCTCGGGGGGCGAAGCCGGCACTGACAGAGGAGGCGCCTGGTAACCCTCCTCCAGGTGACCCCAGGCTTGGTTTTCTCCTCCCTGGAATGAGGATGATGGTTTTGGGATGGCGGTAACTTGGTCTGTCGCCACCGTCCTACCACGTTGTGTTGTCTGCCCGGAGTGTCTTTCGTCTCCTTTTTCCCTCTTTCTTTACCTGCATTTAGGTTGAGTTTTTTTGTTTTTTTACTCTTTCCCGTTTCCTGCTTTTCTCTCTGCTGATAGAAAATGTGCTCGATCTGTTTTTGCTATTTTGACTTACCTTGGTAACTGCCATTCAAATTCAATGCAATAAAACCTAGAAATAAAGAATATCTTAGCACTATTCAGGAAAAAAATAATTTAACTTTAATCACTATCACTTTCCTTACATGATATTTCTCAACAATTTCGAGATATTGCCTCTTTTAACCTCAATGTCAATCATTACTCTTATTCTTAATTTATACAGGCAGCATTTATTTTGATTTACGTATTTTTCCCATTTTATGGAATTACCGTTTGCTTTTTATTTAGACTGTCCTTTGGGGATCGTTTTTCTTTTCTCGGAAACACCGTTCAGAAGCTGCGTTAACTCAAGAGTCTTGGCGAAACGCCCTCTTCATTCATCCAACAGCGCCGCTATTTCTTCCTCGTGCCCAAAGGACAGCTTTGCTGAGTAGAGTCGCGTTTCTCGCAGGTTTTGAGGGTGAGATCCTCCCGTCCTTCCGTGTTGCTCCTGGGGGTCTGTTGGCGCTTAATCGTCACTGCCGTGTCTTGCTCCAGTATGTCAGCCCTGCCTCCTCAAATATATAGAAAAGATGTATTTAAAGGCAGGGAACAGCCACCTCTTGCATTTCCTCACCCATCAGATATGAGTAATGATACCCGTGCAGATGGTGCCGTGTCTGTGTCCGTGAGGGTTAAGGAGGAAGCGCGTGAAGCTCTCAGTGGAGGGCCCGGCGCAGACGCTGGCTTTTATTTTACATCACCGCCTCCTGCACGCCGGGTGCAGAGTTGGCCGCTTTTCACTTCTGCTCTGTGAGCATCGGCCACCTCAGGATGTGACCTGACTGGCCCAGCGTCCTGGAGACAGTGGTGGCTGCTGCAGAAATCCGTACGCAGCCCTCAGACCCCAGAGCCCACGTGTCCCCACTGGGCGACGCTGCCACCCTGGTGTCTTCCTCTGCGATGCAGCATGTTCCTAGGTAAACAGTCGACACTCGTTACAGGCAGTGTGTGACATTGTCATGGTCAGAATGGCGGTGAAGGAGCGACGTTGTCTTCCTGTCCCTCAGGGCCCAGTTGATGACGCCCCTTCCTTTCTGGATGGCTGAGTGTCTTCCCCACTTCAGTCCAAATCAAGCAGGTCACTGCGCCAGGGCATCTGTGAGTCCTGAGCGTGGCGTGAAGTCCTCGCTCGCGGAGGTGGTCTTGGTTCAGCTTGCGGGCCGTGCTTCACGGCTTGCTGGACTCTGAGACGGTGCAGATGGCGTGAAGGGCACATGCGCAGGATGAAGGCCAGAGCTCTGCTGCAGCTGCTGCCGTTCAGTGGTGGTGGGATGCGGAACACGTGGGCGACTCCCCCATCCTCCCTGCAGGTGGGTGCTGACCACGCTGCCCCAAGCTCAGTGAGCTGCCGCAGACCTCGGGCTGAGCTCCAGGGAAGGGCTGCCTGGCTCCCCGGGTAGAAGTCGTGGGTCCGTGGGGTGCCTAGAGCTAGTCTCACTGTGTGGGCATCCTCTCTGCAGAGCCCAGAGGGTGCCTGCTCCTCACACAGCCAAGCAGCCCACTACCTCCTGCCCGGCCCTCCCTTGAAGCCCCACTCTGTCACCCCCCAGATAGTTTGGGGACCCCCCTATTCCCAGCTCACCAGGGAAGCTTCCCTCTTTTGGGGCTCTGAGGGGCATATGCCCAGGTTTGCCCTCCCAGGAGATCTTGTGTTTGCAGAGTTCTCCCGGTGTGAGGGCTGTGAGGGAAGTGAAACAAGTGAGGCAGGTGGGCAGGTGGGTAGGTGAGAGGTAGGTAGGTAGAGAAGGTGGGTAGGTAAGGCAGGTGGGCAGGTATACAGGTGAATCAGGTGAGGTAGTTGGCAGGTGAGGCAGGTGAGGCAGGTGGGTAGTTAGACAGGTGGGCAGGTAGGTAGGTGGACAGGTGAAGCAGGTGGGAAGGTGAGACTATATTTGACACAGACTCAGGCCACCTCCCAAACTTGGGCCAGCCTGGGCTTAGCATCACAGATACCTGGAGAGAGAAGGATCCCTGGAGACAGCAGGAAGGAGAAATGGACTTTTGGGAGAATCTTCAGCAATGTGTCCTCCCTGGCTGGCCGCTCCTAAAGGTCAGGACCACTTTAGGGGATCAGATGCAGGGGCTGGGCACTCAGGGCAGAGCCAAGCCAGGCACTGAGACCAGCAAGGTGGGCGCCACAGCTGCTGGGCACCAGGTCAGACCCCGGGTGTTGGTGGGCAGGTGCCGCGTGTCCAAAGCCAAGCCCTGTCCAGAGCCTCCCTGATCCCCCCCACCCCCATGTGTGCCTCTGGCCGGTAGGAGCAGCTGAGTCCCAGACCCACGTATGTAAGCCGGGCAACATCCCCACCTTGTCCTCAGGGTCTCTGAAGAACGAGTTAAAATAGACAGCAGAACATCCTGGGCATGGTGGGCCTGCAAATAGCAGCTACTATTGTTACCTTTGTTGTTATAATTATTTAGTAGAAAAATGGACCAGCTGGTCTCAAAGGCGGCGGCCGGCGGTCTTGCATGTTACCTGCGCATCCTCAGGCGCCTTTGCAGACAGGCAGGGAGACCTGCTCCTCCCACGTGCTCAGAGCGGGGTTGACTCCCCCAAGGCCTCCGAGTTCCCTCGTGCTCCGTCCTGAGCCCAAGGTCCCTGCTCGTGGTAACGTGAGCAGGCAGACACCTCTCGTTTGCTAACAAAGACCCCTTCTCCCCAGCGGCTCCCGGAGTGGGTTTGTGTGTGCAGGTCTTTCCTCCTCTCGCTGCCGCCCCTGCGTGCCTTGTCCCAGCAGAGGCTATTTCCCGCACGGGATGCACGCGACTGCATAGACTAATGGAACTCCCTTGCTCGTGTCCCTGCCATCTCCGTGTTGCAGGGCGGGAGGGCGGGAGAGAAGGCAGCACCAGTGATCCGCGTGGCACTCGAACTGCTGCAGTGAGTCTCCGTTTCAGAGCGGACTGTGCCGCGTGGAGCTGCCGCGCTGCGCACACTCCTGGAACTCAATCAGCTCCCCAGGGGCCGCACTCAGGGCAGCTCCACGTGGTGACTGGCGCTAAATACCGCCTTCGTCACCCTCTCTCTGCGTCTGCTTGCCCCTCCCCACTCCCCACGCCAGGGTGCAAGTATCGTGTACTAACAGGGTACATCCCTGTGCTGGGAAGGTTCCCCACCTACGAGGGGAGGAGACACACATTAGGCACAGGTGTGTGTGCACAGACACACGCACACGATCACTGACACACACAGCAGAGACACACACACCCCAGAGGGGCTCTGCCTGGTCACATGAGAGGTGCCGTGGACTGAATTCCCTCCCTTACCGTTCCTAGGTGGATGCCCTAATGCCCAGTCTGACACCCCAGTCCCCGGAGTGAGTGTATTGGAGCCAGGGCATTTACGGAGGAGATTACGGTTCAGTGAGGCCATGAGGGCGGGCCTGGTTCCAACAGCACCGCTGTCCGTGCAGCGAGAGGGCGAGACTCCGGGCTGTGTGTGCACAGAGGAAAGGCCACGTGACACACGGTGAGAAGGCGCCGTCCGCAAGCCCCGGAGGAGGTCGCAGGAGAAACCAGCCCTGCCGACACCTGGCTCCTGGACCTCCACCTCCGGCACTGGGAGGGAGTGAAGGTCTATTGACTCAGCCGCCCCGTCTATGGCACTTGTTAGGGCGGCCAAGCTGCCTGAGACCAGCCATCTGCACACTCCGCCGTGGATGCCCACACACCGCTGCTGTCCTGCTGGAGGACTTCAGGATCACTTTCCGGAGGGGACGTGGACCTGGCTCTTCCAGAGAGGTGGGGAGCTTGTCCGACAGAGAACGCCACTCCTCACAAGGAAGGGTGGTGACTGCA
>NW_012151163.1:273700-279604 GCF_000956105.1 Propithecus coquereli
GTATGAAGCTCTTTTCTGAAAAAACATTGAAATGGTGAACATTTCTAGAGAAATCCTAGATACTGAAATACAGAATATTCTACACCAAGAAAAATGCTTTTCTATGTGTCACGTGGATAAACATCTGCAGAACACTCAGGGGCGATTTCCCAAACTCCACTCTGCTCATCCCGGAGGGCTGAGCCTCGGTGAGCCGGCGACGTGCTGGAGGTCTCGGAGGCAGTTTCAGCTGCAGGGTGAGGAGTCCCAGGCAGCCTGAGCCACCTCACCAGGACAGTCATCCACACACCAGTCACCCGCGTGGGCTGGCCTTGGAGCTGGGCCTTCCCCCTGCACGTCCCCCCAGACAGTCCAGGCGGCCACTGGCTGGCCATGGCTGGGTGTGTCAGGACCGTGGGGTTGGCAGGGAGCTGCCCTGGTTCCAACAGCACCGCTGTCCGTGCAGCGAGAGGGCGAGACTCCGGGCTGTGTGTGCACAGAGGAAAGGCCACGTGACACACGGTGAGAAGGCGCCGTCCGCAAGCCCCGGAGGAGGTCGCAGGAGAAACCAGCCCTGCCGACACCTGGCTCCTGGACTTCCACCTCCGGCACTGGGAGGGAGTGAAGGTCTATCGACTCAGCCGCCCCGTCTATGGCACTTGTTAGGGCGGCCAAGCTGCCTGAGACCAGCCATCTGCACACTCCGCCGTGGATGCCCACACACCGCTGCTGTCCTGCTGGAGGACTTCAGGATCACTTTCCGGAGGGGACGTGGACCTGGCTCTTCCAGAGAGGTGGGGAGCTTGTCCGACAGAGAACGCCACTCCTCACAAGGAAGGGTGGTGACTGCAAAGTCACTTTTTTGAAGCCCTGCTGTCACAGCAAGGACGAGCGGGGCATGGGTGGGTGGTTTGGTTCGTGCACAGATACCGGGCTGGAATGTGCGTGAGGCAGGGCCCTCCTGCCGGTCTGCAGCTTACAAACAAGTTGGCCTGACTTTACCTTATGCGAAGCTTGGCATCGCTCACTGGTAACACTCCATGGTTAATCCGTGGCATGTGGAACGGCCGAGGTCGGCTGGTGCCCAAGGGGAGGAGTTCAGGGCAGAGGGTGCGGGAATCGCCAGCCATTAACGCCACCCAAGGACCTGGCCCGAGTCCCTTCCCACCAAGTGCTTCAGGCCTCTGGGCTGTAAAACGCTGGAGGGTTTGGTATCGGGCTGTGCTAGGAGCCTGCGGACATTTGTCAGATGTCCAGACGCTTGGGCCCCGCCCTGTGGGTGTAGACACTGAGGCAGGCAGAGCAGGGTCCCCAGGGCCGGATGACCAGGCTAAGGCAGGGAAGGCAGAGTGACATCTGTGCGTGCACAGACACCAGCGCCAGGACATGCGGCACCTCACTGGCCACCACTCGCCCCAGCCCTTGGGCTTTTGCTGTCCTTCACCCCCGGCAGGTAGACAGGCCCGGAGGAGCCTTCTGTCACCTCTTGGCCTCCCACTCACTGGCTCCCTGGCTCGGTGTCTCTGGGCAGAGGCTCCCACTGGGCAGACGTCCTGGGCTCTGTCGGTGGGGGGTTGCGGGGTGCCCACTGCCGCCAGACACGGGCTTGTCCCCAGGAACCCCCTGGAAAGAGGCACCCAGCCATCACCCCGTTTCCCAGGCTCATGGTGCAGGTCCACACACCAACGCCGCCGGCACCGCCGCCTTCCTGGGGCCGCAGGGCTCTGGTGGCAGGAGGGAGGCCCTCCCGACCTCTGGGCTGTCCTCGGGCCACAGAACGAGCCACCTCAGGGGTTGCGAGCTGCCACGCGTGTCTGGAGAGGAGGGTGGGGCCAGCTCCGTGGTGACAGGGGCCCCTCCTACACAGGACGCGGTGCACCTGCGGAGGGGAACGGGAGCCTGGCAGACGGTGGGGCTGGCACCTGAGACACCTGCTCCCACGGCCGGAAAGGGGACACTGTCGTGGTTGGACCCCACCCTGGCTCTTCTCCTGGGGCCTCCACGCCACCCCTCTGCCCCGACTGTGGGGCTCTGCCGGGCCCTGCCCTCCCGGCCTCCCTCCCCGCTCCCTGCCTGTGCGCCGCCTCCTCTCCACTGCGTCCAGGGTCTCTGCAGCTGGGACTTCAGGCTGCGGAATGACCTTTCCTTGCACAGGCTTCAGCAGCCTTGCGGAGGCTTCTGGAGCTTTCCCCCATTTCCCTCAACCTGCGCCAATGGGCAGGAGTCGTCATTCCCTACGTGGACAGCTGCGTGGCCCCCTCCCCAATCCCACTCTTACGAGTGTTGAGACACAAGTCACGCGGAAGGCCCGTCTGGAACGCAGGGGCCACGAGGCAGCGGCCTGAGAGTGGAGCTCTGTCCACCCTGGGCTCCTGCTCCCCCTTGAGTCCTCCCTGCCACGTGGGACGAGAAACAGGAATTTCAGCAAGCGTGGCCAGCAAATCAGATTAACACCGTTAGTAAGAGCTTGTGTTTTTTCCCTTTGATTCACCCTGTCCTTCTTCCTAAATGACAGAAAGACTCAGTGATGGCTTCAAAGACACTTAAATGGCAGTTTCTGTAAGAGACAGATGAAAGTCGGTTTGATAGGCTTCTAAGTAATCTCAGTGCCAGGATTCCCATCGGTGGGGAACAGACAACACACATGCCACACCCAGGCACATGCGGGCACATGCAGACACACATGTAGGCACACACAGGCACACACAGATAATACACACAGGCACACACCCTGCACCAATATACAGACATAAACATACACAGAGACGACACACACATGCACACAAATCACCGTATGAAGCTCTTTTCTGAAAAAACATTGAAATGGTGAACATTTCTAGAGAAATCCTAGATACTGAAATACAGAATATTCTACACCAAGAAAAATACTTTTCTGTGTGTCACGTGGATAAACATCTGCAGAACACTCAGGGGCGATTTCCCAAACTCCGCTCTGCTCATCCCGGAGGGCTGAGCCTCGGTGAGCCGGCGACTTGCTGGAGATCCCGGAGGCAGTTTCAGCTGCAGGGTGAGGAGTCCCAGGCGGCCTGAGCCACCTCACCAGGACAGTCATCCACACACCAGTCACCCGCGTGGGCTGGCCTTGGAGCTGGGCCTTCCCCCTGCACGTCCCCCCAGACAGTCCAGGCGGCCACTGGCTGGCCATGGCTGGGTGTGTCAGGACCGTGGGGTTGGCAGGGAGCTGCCCCGGGTGGGGACAGTGGTCCAGTGGTCAGAGCCCAAGCCCAGGACCCCTGGCTGGGAGTGAGGCTGCAGCCCACAGGCCGGAGTCAGAATGAGACTCAGGAACACCTGGGACCTGGAGCCCTCGACCAACACGGGGACAGGACAGCCACCAGGTGAATGGCTTAGAGTGAAGAAACTTCCAGAAACTCTCTTCTGCCCTGCTGTGATTGGAGCTGTCTGTCACCTACTCTAAGTGCTAGGAGATAGTGACGGTCTCACTGGCGGCACCTGCTGCACTCAGACTCCTCCGCCATCTCCCGCCCCCCAAGCACAGTCTAGACGCCGCCATGGGCGTCGGTTCCTGACTCCACGTCTCATCCCACTGCGCCTGGGCGGGGCTGTGCGTCGGCCTCTGTGGGCACTGGCTCCGCACCTCCCTCCAGGCCTCACCGGGCTGTTCCTCGTCCTCCTGCAGGGCCACTCGGAGCCCAGTCCACCTGGGAGCCCTGGCTGGAGAGCCGCCCTGGGGAGTGAGCGCCACCCTCATCCTGGCCTCTGGCTCCCGCCCTGGCCTTGCGTGGGCTGGCGAGTGCGTGTCCTCGGGGGACATGGGGCTTTGAAAAGGAAACTGCCCACGGAGGGGAACTCGTGAGAGCCAGGGAAGTTGGTTCTGTTCCCCGCACGACTGCGGCGTCTGCACTTGGCAGCGCAGTGCGTCAGGGATGCGCCAGGAGGTGAGACCTGAGTTCTGCCGTCGAGGGGCCCCGATCTGCAGAGCAGCCGGTGAGGCGACACGTAGCGTGTGCTCGGGCTGCGCTGTCCCGGAATTTGACCCCACACCCCTCCGCTGGGGGTTCACCATCCTGGTACACTGGAAATCGGACCCATGTCCAGGGGTTTCCTGGGGCTGACGGCCGAGAGCCAACTGCTAAATTGTCGGGAGTTTCGTGGCCCAGTTGACGTCACATCGGAAGCCGGAAATCAGCACAGCGGGAGTCGCTGCACCACAGAAATTGGCAAAGGCTACAAACCAGGGTTTTTAAAAATATTTTGAGAGCCTGTTATTAAGCATCTACCAGCATATAAAGTATTAAACTCGTCCATTAACTGGATTATTTAATAGTGATTGTTTATTGAGTAATAATTGTGTGCCAGGCGCTGAGAACACATAAGATAAACGGGAGAGGTTCCTTTGTCCTCCGTGGTCCCTTCTTTAGCTTCGGAGCCTAAAAAGCAAACCGTGTGCCTGGGAGGCGCCAGGGTGCTGTGTACGCCGCCGTTCTCTGCGCCACGACCATGGCAGACGTCTCTCGTGGGACCCTCCCTGATCCCACAACTACCCTGTACAGGCCACGCTAGAAGCTTCTCTTCTCTGCCCCTCACACTTTGAGCACGCCTTAGCTAGAGGGCGAGCTGTGTGCAATTGCCTGTTTACTTCTCGGTCTTCAAACTCCAGAGCATGAGCCCTTGGTGTAAGTCGTTCTAGCAGAGAAAGTCAGGCATAGGCGTGGCCCAGAGGCAGCCTCAGACAATGACGGTTTGTGCACCCCTCTTGCAGCCTGGGGCCGCCCCATGCGAGGTCTGTGTCCTTCTTGCTCTTTGAAACCTACAGTCCCCAGTCTCTGGGGACCTCCCCGCCAGGTGCAGAATAGCGCCATGTCTGACACCACAGCTGGGCTTTGCTAGTGGTTTGTTTACACACCCGACTTCCTAACGGGTCTGGACCCCACGAGGGCTTCCTTTGAGGTTTCCCATCCCTGTCCCCCTGGAACCCTGGGCAGGGCTGGAAACAGCACAGCAGGCAGTAATTCTTGCTGTGTAAATGCACACATAGAGTGAAGATCAGCTATAATGGTACAGTTGGCAGCTGCGTCTGTGTAACAGTGAGCTATCCTACACGAAGTACCCATCGGAGGTGCTGTTCCACGTAAGGACGGAGAATGGAGAGGGAAGGGAGGAGAGGAGAGAAAAGGAAAATTAAGGAAAGAAAAGAAAAAGAAATTGAGACGAGAAACTTAGGATAGGGATTAGCAAGAACTTTCTTACTTTCGAGTTTAGTTTTAAGGAAAATGGTGGAATGTGAGCTCATAGATACAAAAGAAGTCATAATTGTATTTGAGAAAAATTTATGAAAAAAGTGATTCTGGAAAAAAGTGATTATTGGTTTCTTGAGGCTAAAGAGAGTGAAATAGTGAACTTTATACAGAAAGGAGAGATTTTGTTTTTGTTTCTCTCACACACACACCCCTGAGTTCCTTCTTCCCCTGTTCTTTAGCCTCATGGCTAATCCAGACATCCAACGACGCCCCTAGATCGTGCCCAAGACGCACAGGAGTGGCGCTCACGTGTCCCTGTGGATTCCTGGGCCACAAGGCACAGTAAAAGCAGGCTGGCCTGCAGCACTTGCGTTATAGCACCTTTTGCCTTTCCACAAGCTGGAAAAGACAGGACGTTAACATGGGAAAAAGCATGCATACTTGCACCAAACCAATCCTGAAAAGGTGCTTGAAATATCCTTGGCCTAGAATAATGAATGTTATTAACAGCAAACGTAAGTTCAGAAAAGGGTGGAGGTTTTTAAAGAGAGGCGCTGCGGAACATATTGTGCTGTTTTTTAAAAAATCCAACATCCACACAGCACATTAAACTGCTTTGTCTCGTGCACTAGGACGCCCTGAAATATCACCACCGTTTGCAGGAAAACAGCGCAGCGGCCCTGCGTGTACACGGGAGGCCTTT
>NW_012151163.1:280699-281137 GCF_000956105.1 Propithecus coquereli
GCCCAGGAGTTTGAGGTTGCTGTGAGCTAGGATGACGCCATGGCACTCTAGCCAGGGCAACAGAGCCAGACTCTGTCTCAAAAAAAAAAAAAAAAGAACTCTCAGAACTGAACAGAAGGAGATTGGCCGTCCAGTCGGAGAACGGGCCAGTGACCACGCGGTGAAGGAGCGCGGCACAGACAGCGTCGTTGCCCGCGAGGGACATGCAAACCACGCGCAGGAGGAGACACCACCACATGCCTGTCGAAATGTGGAAGAGACGAAACGCCAGCCCCACCCAGGGCTGGGTGGGGCAGCACTTGGTTTCTCCCGCGTTGCTCGGGGGACACAGAGTGGCAGGGCTGCACTGGAGACATTTGGCAGTTTTTATGGAGTCAAACGCGAATTTACCGCGTGATCCAGCAGTCCTGCTCCCGAGCACGTAACCTGGAGAAATAA
>NW_012151163.1:281483-282348 GCF_000956105.1 Propithecus coquereli
GTGTCCCTGTGGATTCCTGGGCCACAAGGCACAGTAAAAGCAGGCTGGCCTGCAGCACTTGCGTTATAGCACCTTTTGCCTTTCCACAAGCTGAAAAAGACAGGACGTTAACATGGGAAAAAGCAGGCGTACTTGCACCGAACCGATCCCGAAAAGGTGCTTGAAATATCCTTGGCCTAGAATAATGAACGTTATTAACAGCAAACGTAAGTTCAGACAAGGGTGGGATTTTTAAAGAGAGGGACTGCGGAACATATTGTGCTGTTTTTTAAAAAATCCAACATCCACACAGCACATTAAACTGCTTTGTCTCGTGCACTAGGACGCCCTGAAATATCACCACCGTTTGCAGGAAAACAGCGCAGCGGCCCTGCGTGTACACGGGAGGCCTTTACGTCAACGTGGGCACACAGCTCTGCGCCGCTCCACGCGGGCGCTCAGGCGGCCAGGATTCATCGTCGAAAATGCGCACTGCGAAGTCAGGGATTGAGTCTTCGCTTTGCCTTTATGGCTTTAATTTCCTCTGCCCTGGAGTCTGTGGCGTTTCACTGAGATCATCTGAAAGCCGCTTCACACTCTTCTGTGACGTGGATCCTAATTTCTCAGATCTGAGGGCACCACCGTTTTTAATGCCCAAGGCAGGAGGCCGGAAGACCCCTGAATGCGACGGTGTCGTCTCCAGCGCAGACCACCGGACCAGGCATGTGCAAAGTTTCTCTTTTTGGAAACGTATGGATGGAGAACTTGATTTAACAATAATTTGGAAATAACTGTATTTTAAACTACAAGTCCCTAAACCGGTGTGTGTACATGCACCCAAGCTAATTAATAATTTGTCTTTTTCAGACAAATATGCGTGTCAATT
>NW_012151163.1:282398-313281 GCF_000956105.1 Propithecus coquereli
TACCCATCGGAGGTGCTGTTCCACGTAAGGACGGAGAATGGAGAGGGAAGGGAGGAGAGGAGAGAAAAGGAAAATTAAGGAAAGAAAAGAAAAAGAAATTGAGACGAGAAACTTAGGATAGGGATTAGCAAGAACTTTCTTACTTTCGAGTTTAGTTTTAAGGAAAATGGTGGAATGTGAGCTCATAGATACAAAAGAAGTCATAATTGTATTTGAGAAAAATTTATGAAAAAAGTGATTCTGGAAAAAAGTGATTATTGGTTTCTTGAGGCTAAAGAGAGTGAAATAGTGAACTTTATACAGAAAGGAGAGATTTTGTTTTTGTTTCTCTCACACACACACCCCTGAGTTCCTTCTTCCCCTGTTCTTTAGCCTCATGGCTAATCCAGACATCCAACGACGCCCCTAGATCGTGCCCAAGACGCACAGGAGTGGCGCTCACGTGTCCCTGTGGATTCCTGGGCCACAAGGCACAGTAAAAGCAGGCTGGCCTGCAGCACTTGCGTTATAGCACCTTTTGCCTTTCCACAAGCTGGAAAAGACAGGACGTTAACATGGGAAAAAGCATGCATACTTGCACCAAACCAATCCTGAAAAGGTGCTTGAAATATCCTTGGCCTAGAATAATGAATGTTATTAACAGCAAACGTAAGTTCAGAAAAGGGTGGAGGTTTTTAAAGAGAGGCGCTGCGGAACATATTGTGCTGTTTTTTAAAAAATCCAACATCCACACAGCACATTAAACTGCTTTGTCTCGTGCACTAGGACGCCCTGAAATATCACCACCGTTTGCAGGAAAACAGCGCAGCGGCCCTGCGTGTACACGGGAGGCCTTTGCATCAACGTGGGCAAACAGCTCTGCGCCGCTCCACGCGGGCGCCCAGGCGGCCGGGATTCATCGTCCAAAATGCGCACTGTGAAGTTGGGGATTGAATCTTCGCTTTGCCTTTATGGCTTTAATTTCCTCTGCCCTGGAGTCTGTGGTGTTTCACTGAGATCATCTGAAAGCCGCTTCACACTCTTCTGCGACGTGGATCCTAATTTCTCAGATCTGAGGGCACCACCGTTTTTAATGCCCAAGGCAGGAGGCCGGAAGACCCCTGAATATGATGGTGTCGTCTCCAGCGCAGACCACCGGACCAGGCATGTGCAAAGTTTCTCTTTTTGGAAACGTATTGATGGAGAACTTGATTTAACAATAATTTGGAAATAGCTGTATTTTAAACTACAAGTCCCTAAACCGGTGTGTGTACATGCACCCAAGCTAATTAATAATTTGTCTTTTTCAGACAAATATGCGTGTCAATTCAAGCTAAATTTTCCAAACACTAAAATATTTCCCTCTAGAGGTTTAAAGTAATCTCGGGAGTTGAGGTGAAGGGGGTTTCTCCACGTGATTATAAACACACAGCCAGAATATATGCAAGCATACGTGTGTATGAACACGCACACGTGTGCACGCATATGTGCCAATTTGATCGTGGTCAGCCTGCCGTTGGGTGTCTGTGATTCCAGGCTCTGCACCTTGGCCGCCAAAGCCGTCGGCTCTGCCACCCTCTTCGGGCTCCTGCAGGCCAGAGAGACCTTTCTGAAACTGCCGTCATCACGCCCCTTGCAAAAATCTAACCGAAAAGGTATCATAGATTTGAATGTAAAGCCATAAAATTTTAGAAGGAAATGGGAGGAAGCTTTGTGGTCAAGGATTAATTCTTAGCCCCACAAGAGAAAAATTTAGTCATTTGGACTTTATAAAAATTAAAAATGTGTTTTTTTTCTGCAAGAGACTGTGTTAAGCAGATAAAAAGACAAACTACGAACTTGAAGGAAATATCTGCAAATCAGAAATCCAGTGAAGGACTTGTATCCAGAATGTTTAAAGAACTCTCGGGGCCAGACGTGGTGGCTCACGCCTGTAATCCTAGCACTCTGGGAGGCCGAGGCGGGTGGATTGTTTGAGGTCAGGAGTTTGAGACCAGCCTGAGCAAGAGCGAGACCCCGTCTCTATTAAAAATAGAAAGAAATTAGCTGGACAACTAAAAATATATAGAAAAAATTAGCTTGTCATGGTGGCACATGCCTGTAGTCCCAGCTACTTGGGAGGCTGAGGCAGGAGGATGCTTGAGCCCAGGAGTTTGAGGTTGCTGTGAGCTAGGATGACGCCACGGCACTCTAGCCAGGGCAACAGAGCCAGACTCTGTCTCAAAAAAAAAAAAAAAAAGAACTCTCAGAACTGAACAGAAGGAGATCGGCCGTCCAGTCGGAGAACGGGCCAGTGACCACGCGGCGAGGGAGCGCGGCACAGACAGCGTCGTTGCCCGCGAGGGACATGCAAACCACGCGCAGGAGGAGACACCACCACACGCCTGTCGAAATGTGGAAGAGACGAAACGCCAGCCCCACCCAGGGTTGGGTGGGGCAGCACTTGGTTTCTCCCGCGTTGCTCGGGGGACACAGAGTGGCAGGGCCGCACTGGAGACATTTGGCAGTTTTTATGGAGTCAAACGCGAATTTACCGCGTGATCCAGCAGTCCTGCTCCCGAGCACGTAACCTGGAGAAATAAAAATTTCCTGTCAACAAAAAGTCCGCAAATGAACATTTATAGCGGTTGTATTCAGAATCACCACACCCTGGGGAAGGAAACAATTGTCCGCTGTCCCTCGGCAGGTGAGGGGACCAGCGCGGGCGCGTCCACGCAGCCAACGCTGCTCACCAAGAGAAGGAGCAAAGCGCCCGGCTGCACTGGAGCCTGCACAGGTCTCCGGGGAGCTTTGCTGAGTGACACGGCCAGTCCCAAAGGCCATAGGCAGCGCGACTCCAGGCACAGGATGTTCACAAAATGACGAGGTTTCCCTGCGGGAGAGCAGGTCCGCGGTTGGCGGGGTCACGTGTGTGGAGGCCGTGGCGGCAGAGGGGCGGGGGCGGGGGAGGCTCTGCGTGGCTGCAGCGGATGCGTGAGTGTTTGGTGGTGACAGAGTGTCAGAGACCCGCACACTCCCCGTTCACCTGCTCTGAAACCCCTCTGGCCCCACTGTCCCGCCTCTGTTTCCTCAGCACCGCAGCGCCTTGCCGGCACCGACAGACCCTCAGGCCTGTGGCCGAAATCCTCGCCGCCCATCCCACGCCCGGGCTGACTCAGGGGCCCCTCTCTGCACTTGCACACCCCCGGCCTGTGTCCGCCCAACACGGGCCACGTGCTGCGCCAGAGGCTGATGTCCCTGTCTGAGGCTCAGTCCACCTGTGCACGAGCAGAGAAAGAACACGTCCTCATCTCTGAACACCTGGCGCAACGCGGCTGTCGATCCGTGTGCAACGGATGCGTTTGCGTAGACGGTGCACTGTGAATATTTGTCGAGTGACTAGAGCAGCACAGAAACACTGCCATGATGCGCGTGCCAGGCCAACACAGCTGCTGTTCCTCGGAGCAGGAGGCACGGTCCCCGGGGACAGGTTATGGGCCTGGGGCAGAGAGTCCTACCCAGGACACGTGGAGAGCCTGCCTTCCTCTTCCTCCTTGCCTCTTCTTCCTTTTATTAGCCTTTCCGGAAAATATGTTTTGCATGGCTGCTCCTTGCCAAGCCCCGCCGAGGCACTGGAGTATACACACAGCCAGACACTCAACATGCAGGGGCAGACTTAGGGAGATAATCACCACGGAGCAGAATACACTATCTGCAAAATGAGCGTGAGGTGCCCAGGAAGAAGAGGGACACCTGCCACCGGGGGCAGGGCACAGACCGCCTGTAGCGATCCGCCAGGGAGGAGCTAGAGACTTGGCCTTTGAAATGAGCTTGGCTGGGGAGCTTTTCATATCCGATCGAGGGAGTCCCACATCCCTCTCATTTTTTCTTTTTATTTCTGTTGCGATCCTCACTTGCTTATTTGAGAATCACTAAAAGCATAAATAGCTAGGGCAGTTTTATTAACATCTCATTTTATTATAAAACTATTTAGGAAACGCTAATATAGTTATAAGATTAAATGTGATTGTAAGACTCTATTTGGGAAAACTTCCACCTTTCAAAGTTTATTATCAACTTAAATGACTGAAGAAGTTACAAGTGAAAGGTATCCATGACCAGCGGGGACATCTGCAGCTGGCGCAGCGCGGGGCTGCCGCCAGGAGAACGGGGTTCGGGGCCAGCGGGACGGCGCCTTCACTCCCAGGCGCCCCTGGGTCCTCACAGCAGCCCCGCGGCTCCCAGACTGCCGCATGTGGAGTCGCCTGGGATCTTTATAGATGTGACCATCGCCCCCACGTTGTCAGATGGCCAGACGGGTTTCACCCGGACTGCAGATCTTTAAAAGCCGCTCAGCTAGTTCTGAAGTGGAGCATCGGGAATTCTGACAGCTGGCGTCACGAGTGATATCACACCCACGTCAGAAAGGAGAAAACCGAGTTCGACTGACAGGTGGGGAGGTCCTCCTGCCTAAAGCACAGCTGTGTGGTGGAGGCGAGATGCACACCAGGGTTCTGGTGTCAAAGCAGGTGCTTGGAGCGACCATGAGGTCTTCCGGGACAGGGACCGCAGCCCTCCTCCCGGGTAGAGCCACTGTGCGCTGGTCCATGCACAGGGCGGAGGCAGGACGGGCTCAGACCCGCGTCCCAGGTCAGTAATCCCGGAGGGAAGGCGGATGTTCTGTTACCGTCGCTTGGCTGTGTTTACCAAACCGAAACTGCTTCCCCGTTTGGATTCATGGCCGTTTGCCGTGTAAGCTCCTGACTATTCAGTTTGGTCAAACTGTGAGCATCTTGCCTTCATTTTAATTCCCTGATGTGTTTTGGAATCATTTCCACTTAAAATCATTTTTCCATAAAGAAGAAAGGAAGCAAAAAGGAACAAGAAGTTGCTGAAGTTTGAAGGAAGCGTCAGGTTGGAAGCACGGCGGGCAGCGCAGGGCTGGTTCTGGCTGCGCGACGGCAGCAGGGTCGGTGCAGAGCTGGGGCGGCGGCGGCGGGAGACTCAGAGAGCCTCGGGCACCAGCTCTGGAGGCAAAGAGGAAGGCAGGGGTGTGGGCTCGGCACGCAGGGCCCTCTCATGTGGGGAAGGTGGCACAGAAGACTGGTGCGAGGGGACCGGGTTACAGCTTCCGGAGGACACGGCTATTCTCACAGCCCTGGGCGCTGAGCTCAGGAGGCCTGAACACGGCACTACAAAGCCAGGGCCCAGCTGACCTGGCCTGCGCCACTCAGGGCGGGAACAAAGGGAGAGAGTGGAAAGAGAGTTAAAGGTGCTTTAATAGTAGAATGGGTTCCACACAGAAAAACGAATCGCCACCTGTCACGCGTCGTGCTGCCCCAAGGCAGGCACTGCACCCAGGGAACCTGCCTCCAAACACTGGCTCGGCTGGCCATGGTGGGGGGATCGGGATAGAGGTGTTGTCTGAATCTTCTAGAAGATCTGCCCACTGGAGGAGATGTGTTCTGAACTATGTACAGCACAACCCTGCATGTAATAAACATGTAAGAAAAGTAAACACTACTATGGCTGGGAGGCAATGGTCTTGCAATAGCCTTTATGCATGTGACATTCCTCCACTAAGTCATTGTATCAGAGACTTGCAGAATTGCTCTTCATGGTTATTCAGGGTCGTGTATTTCATGCTGTAGTTTCAACTAAATAAAGTCAGGTATATCAGGCTGTAACGTCCGGTGACAAGCCAACATCTGGTATTACTAAATATACATGCACGCACGTACATGCCTACACTCGTATATTCAGATATGTGGTTATATCTGTATCCATACATATGTATGACCTTATTTCTAGTTGGCATCTGGTGACAAATCGGCAGCTGGTCTGCGCTTGGGCTGTGTGGCCCTGGAACACGCACACAACGATTCAGTGTGCATGACAACGGGCGAGCTCCCCTCTGCCTTTCGTTTAGCCTCAGTTGCAGTTTAGTTAATAACCCTACAGTGGATGGCCACAGTCGAACTCCATCTTGCTAAAATAACGCAGGCACTTGCTCCTAAGCAATCTGCCACTCAGAGCGCGTGGGCGGGAGCTGTGTTGTTACACACAGAGGTCTAGTTCCAAGGCGGCAGGACGGAAGCTCCGAAGAGCGAGGGTTTCTTGCTGGAGGGAGCAGGAACCCCATGCGGGGGCCGTGTGCCCAGAGCGTGCAGTTCCGCCTTTGCCACTGGCCGAGTTGAGGAAAAGTATTGGAGATGTTTGGGGGAAGGGATGACAGAGCACTAGTGGGATGAGAGGACACGGCTGCGGCATTTGTGTCATACACGGCAGATTTGGCGGGAAGGGGGAGCTCTGGCGAAGGGTGAGATTGAGGCGCGAGTGACTGGCCGTCGTCAGCTCGTCCTCGGCGGTCGCACTGACAGCTACAGCCAGAACTGCGTCGTTCTTTAGAAAACACTCATTTTCACCCAAACTCCTTTTTTACGTGGGAAAATGAAGCAAATTAAATACAAGACAGAGCACGGCGTTGGTCACGCAGCAGGCGTGTCTGTTAGGGATGACGGCGGAGCAGGAGCCCTGGAGACGCTGCAAACCCGCCGTGGCCCGTATCAGCCACGGTTGCTCCTGTCGCCTGACGCAGGCCCCTCGGTTTGAGCCTTGGTTTTCTTTATTGAGAGACAAAGATTTGACCTGGATTTGTAAAAACTTCTTGCTCTGAAATTTTGTGATTCTACAAAATTCTCTCCAAACACACACAGCCATACCCTGCCTGCCAGGCATAGCTCTGGGGTCCACTGCCCGGGCCATGCTGATCTGGTTTTAAGCTATTTCTCTGAGGGCCTCCGCGTCACGGAGCTGCAGAACCACTGTTAGGAAGTGCCGGGGGCTGGGCCTGCCCCAGGGCTTCTGCTCCACCTGGTCTGGGTCCCAGACGCCTCTGCGGCTCCACGTTCATTCAGAATCTCGAAGGAGGTTGCTTTCTTAGCAAGGAACGACAAGGGCAGGTAGGAAGAGGCAGGTAATTGGGAGATGACTGGAGCGTGTCCACTCCCTAGCTGTGCTGCCCGGGCCCAGCCACCGAAACTCGCAGGGTCTCGGTGTCCTCCCTGGAGAACGTGGGCGAGGAGGAGACTTGCAGAGCTGTGCGAGGTCCAGGGCGAGTTACAAGGCGTGTCTGGGGCACACTCAGCACTCGGTATTTTCAGCGATCGTTATTTTTCCAGTATTGACTCTCTCCTCATCTGTGGGGGCAGATGCTCCTGCTTCGTGCTAGCTAGTTAAATCATAACAACCTGGGTTTATTTGGGACTTTTCCAGAGGTGAGAAGAGAAATTTAGATGCAGAGTCTCAGCTCAATCCTTTCTTCTTAGCTCAATGTTGCCCAGGAAATCCCCGCCTCTCCTCTGGATCACGCACGGCAGGTTAAACGAAGGTGGTCGTGACCCAAGAGGGTAAGAGAGAATCCCACCAAAAGGTGTCACATGGTGACTGGTGTTGAAACAGGCTGCACCATCCCCTGTGGCCTGGTGTGTGCGTGCCTCTGTGTGTGTGTGCAAGCGTGTGTGAATGTGTGTGTGTGCGTGTGTGTGGGTGTGAATGTGTGTGTAAAAGAAAGCACGAGCTCTAGCTCCTAACACTGAATTCAGCCCTGACCCCACTGATTATTGCAGCGAGGAATAGAACAAATGGCCCCCTAGCCCCGTCCAGGCTCCAGCTACCGTGAGGATGGACAAAGACCATGAACAGGGCAGCACCTGCCACAGGTGAGGCCCACCTGTGCTCAGTACGTGGACAGGGCTATTGGGGGGCGCCATGGGCCCCAGTTCAGACGGGAACTCTTGGCCCCAGGTCTGGGTGGGCAGCTGGAGCCGGGTCAGGAAGAAGCTCTCAGACGTCGGGATTCTCCCAAGTGGAGACTTCACCTGCTGGAGGGTCCCAGGCTACCCTCACCCTCCTCCCTGGAAGGACAAGGAATTCTCCCTCCCACCCTACCCCAGCTCACCCAGGTGGGGTCTGCCAGCCCATCGGTCAGGAAAATGTCCCAGGAGGGACTGGTCCAGCTATGCTTGTCCCCTCAAAAATCAAGATTTCCATGTGCACTGCCCACCCCCTCCCCCACCTGTGAACCTCACGTCTGCCAGAGGGCCGAGCCCAGGGCCTGGCAGGCACCTGCCTGTTGTTCTTAAAGAGGGACTTGCTGATGGGCGCGTGACTCGCCCAGGGTGATTTAAAACCTGTGTTGTAATTCCCCGGATAAAGTGCAGGCCTGTGGGCGTTCGCTGAAGGCCATGCACCTCAAGACCGTCGTGCCTGGAGGGAGGTTCGTGTTGGTAGCAAAGCCCTGCCAGGTGCCCAGCTCGTTTCTTGTTCTAGTGAGCACCGCAGGCCCCACGGCAAGTCTGCCTCAGTGGGTCTAGTTTAAACTTTCCTGACTCTTCCACAAATGTGTTTTCATCCCCAATAGAGATACGTGCATTGCATTGCTTTAATAATTCAGCTCTGAGATGATGCATGGGAGCGTGTTAATTGTGAATGCATACATTGCTGTTTCATAGCCGCGTGGATGTGGATCGGCAGAGGACATGGGGTCGCCTGTTGTCTCCGTTCATCCTGCTCAGTCTGCGCGTCTACAAACGGAAGCTGAGCCCAACAGCAGGGTCACCCCGAACATTCCTCAAAGCCTTTGCTTTTATCAGACGCTCAGAGCCTCAGACTCCCACCTGAAGATTGTACCTGCCTAATAACCCTTGGCAGAGCCACCCTCGATTTCCCTCTAAAATGCTACAAAAACACAGAAAAGGTGACGACTCACAGACACGCTGCCAGCGGAACCTGCAGTGCTGAGCTCGGTGTGCTGGGAAGGGTTGCGGTGATCGGACCGTGGCAGGCGGGGAGCGGAAGGGGGAGGAAGCAGTTCCAGTCCCGACAACGCGCCTCACTCCAGCCCTGCCCCTCTCCCAGCCCCACCCCAAACCTTTCTGTCACCCGCTCCTCGGGCTCCTCCAAAGTGACACTCAAACGGCCCCTCCCAGAGAGCCATCCCGGGTCCCTCCACTGACCCTACCTCCCTCCGAACTCTGGGGTCTGTCCCTGTCTGGGCCCCTCAGCACCTGCCCCGCGGCTTACAGCAATGCCTACACCACCACGCATGTCCTGTGTCCCCAAGGCCGGGGTTTGCGTCCTGGCCATCCCACGTCCTCACACGTGGCCTTGGGCGCGTGGCCTCCCCTCAGCTGCTGGGTGTGTAGAGTGGGAAGGTGGCAACTGGCTCGCAGGGCGGCTGCAGGGATCAGTGGTCAACAGGCGAATCGCCAGCACAACGTGTGGAAATCACAGGTACTCATGAAATAGGCGTTCCGAGAGTTTTTATTGAAAAACAAAATCCCGAATGTGCACGGCCTCCTCCTGCCTTCCGTGGGGAACTGGGGTCTTTTCGTGCTGGTTTGGAAATGGGGGAAGCAGAGCCGGAAACACCAGAGACTAACTTGCCTGGAAAGAGGAGCCGGCGGCGGCGCAGATCGGGGCAGGGAAGAGGCTGGGACGCCCGGGCGGATACACCGGAGGGGGTTTGGGAGGCTGCAGAGAAGGGGTGGGAGGTTCAGGGACTGGAGCCTCGCCTGTGGTCTCTCTCTCTCATCCACAAAATGCTTTTCTGTGGGAGGAGTTCTGTCTGTTGTGCTGTTCCAGACTTCATTAGCTATTTAACGCCCCCCACTCCTGACTCTCTGTGTTCCCCTCCCTGTGGCCTCAAGCTCAGACTCTACCCTGAGCCAGAGCACCTGCGCCGGCCGGATGCAGGAGACACGAGAGGAAAGAAAGGCTGCAGGACGGGCCTGGGCCTGGTGGAGAGGAGCTCGCTCGCGGGGAGCAGGGAGCGAGGACACAGGCGGGGGGAGGGGAAGTGCACAGGTGCAGCTCAGGGGGGGGCACTGGGGCCGAGGGGTCTCCCAGGTGGGAACCCGACCCCAGCTGGAGGCATCGCTGCCTGGGGCGCCCCCACCGCGCGGCCCAAACCCCATGCCCAGCCCAGGGCCCGCAGCACACGCTCCTGTTTGCCAAACCCGTCACATCACCGAGCTGTCGTGTTAGCGGGGTCCCCACAACCAAATTAGAATGGTCCTTTGGTGAGCGTTCTTCATTTTGTTCCTAACAACAGGGTCCCAGGGCCCAGTGTGTGGTCCGTGCCAACCACGCCAAATGCAGAGGGAGCAGAAAGGTATGCACTTGGGAAAGGGTTCCCCTGGGCCCCGGCGGGGGTTTTTTGGGCTTTTGCGTTTTGCCTTGGGGGAGGGGCGGCGGTTGGGGGGCCCGTTGTTGGCGGTTGGGAGGGGGCGTTTTTGCTTTTTGTTGCCCGGACCGGGTTTTGGTTTGGGCCTGTTCGGGTTCTTCCCGCGTTCCCCTTTTTTTCTTTTGAAAAAAGAAATGGCAGTTGGGTTTTAGAGCATTGACTGACTCAGGAAGGAGCGACATAAACTAGAACACGTTCAGATCGGAGTGGGAAAGACGGGCAGATGACTCAGATGAGAAGGGGCGGGAGGAACTAGAGTTGGAGAGACCGCGAAGCTCTGCAGGCTGCCGCGGAGCGAGAGGCGGGTTTGCTGTGTGCGGGCTGCGCACCGGGCCAAGGTGGAGCGAGAAGCTCCAACGTGCAACGGTGAGTGTGCAGATGCTCTAGGAATCGTACTTATTCATGAGCAGAGCGGCCTTCCGCGACAAGCAGAGGGCTCTCTGTCACAGCAGCACACAGACATATGGCACTGCCGTCTGGGGAGGACTTGAACGGTACCTGCGCTGGGCCTTGGGGACCACTCGCAGGCCGGGCTGTGGCCGCCCTGAGCACGCGCACACAGGCCGGGCGCTCACTGGTCCCAAGTCTCCTGAAGCCGTGACGTGCAGCCCCGGCCTTCCCGGTCTCCCCTCACCTCCCAGCTCCCGGTTAGTTATTGAACCATCGGAAGGTCCCTCAGCTATGCTGTGGCCCTCTCGGTCCATGAATTTATGAAAACCCTGATGCTGCCAGAAGCTTGTTGGTTCATGTAAGTGTTCATTAAAATACCGGGGTTTGATAGACCTTTCTTTACACTTAGACATATAGAATCTGATAATGAAAACTTTCTGGTTTTGAAAGGAGTCAAACATTTCTTCCTAATGAAAGTTAACAGCTGCCACCTGACGTGTGAGCATGTGGGTGCGTGTTCTCGTGTACTGAGTAAGCAGAACACACGTCATAACCAACCCAGTTCAACTCCACGGATAACCTGTGGCCCTTTGAGAGCTTTTCCGTGAAAACAATCTCCATCTCTCCGGAAGGAAAATTCTAGAATGCCCGTGGCTGTTTTCCTCACTTTCAGGTGCCAGGTAATGTCAGGGTCACTGAAATCACGGAGTCCCAGGCAGAAGGTGGAACCTTGAGAACAAATAACCGGAACCGCTAGCGTGGTTTGCGCGGTGGCCTCCCTGGCACCTGCATGTGGCCTGGGGAGGAAGCGGGCTTGTTCACCTCTCCAGTCCGTCCCCTGCCCCCACTCCACGTTTGGGTCAGCTCCTACCCCCTAAGCGCTGGCGTGGACAGAAACCGTTGTTATCGCACCTGTACTGTTACAGCCGATGTCCTACTCCCTGTTTGGCAGGTGTTTCGGACAGATTCTTTCTCCTGTAGACACTTCTGGGCGTTTGCTGAAAGTTAGCTTTTCTGGGACTTCTCCCCCACTGTTCCTCCGACCTAGTGGCTGAACCTCGGCAGGTTCACAGGTCACAGGCTACCTGTGACCCTCCCCCGGTTCCTGGGGAACTGATGTCCTCCTCCAGCTTGTTGGTGTGGGTCTCTGCGCCTCTAGGCGGGATGCCTGAGAGCTCGATGGGCAGCCCCCTCCGCTGCTCTCCCCACAGCACGCCAAACTCGTATCCATCCTTAATTCAGCACGCTCCGGGCGTGCAAACCCATCTCAGCACAGCCGCAAAGGCTGCGCAACTTCCTCAAGCCCGAGGCAGGCACCAGTGGACTCTCTTGTCGACTGCAGGGGACACACACTTTGAAGTCGCTCTCACTAGGCCTGGAGACACATGATGACGCTAAAGGGTTTCTCCAAACCTCCCGCCTCCCCAGCCCGGCAGGTTCATAGTCAGGGTGGGTGAGGGGTCCTGGGGAGAGTTGTTTTGAGTGATTTCCTCTGTGGAGTCACTTACGGTCCCCTGGGTGTCTGAGAGCTGTCGCACCGGTGCTCCCGCTGCCTTGGGGGCAGGGAGAGCTCCGCATCTCCATGTTAAAGTCCTGCTGCGCACATGAGGCACGGTTTCCCATGAAATGTATTCCACGCAACATAGAACATATTTAATACTTAACAGCAGCCTGCCCAGGAAGGTTTAATTATCTCCATTTGCACAGAAGACCCTCAACTTGGGGAAGTGAGGCGGCTTGCTGGGGTTCATGCAGGGGTGAGAGGCAGAGTTGAGATTGGGTCCCGGGACTGCATAACTCCCTATGCCTGAGATCCGCGATTCTTAAGCTCGAGCCTGTATCACAGTCACCTGGGGGGCGCGGCGAGACAGATGCTTTGGCCTCACCCAGAGCTTCTGACTCAGTAGGTGTGGGGAGGGCCTCGTATTCTAATTTCGAACAGGTTTCCAGCTCCTGCTGCTGGTCTGGAGACCCCGCTTGGAGTACCACTGCACTATCCTACCTGCCTTCCCCAGGGAAATGCTCTCCTCTCTTCCCCTCCCGAGCATACGAGCGTGGGCCTTCTCAGCCGTATTCCGACCAAGGAATGGCGCCTGCATGCTGAGCGCATGCGTGGGCTTCCAAGCCGCCCAGCTGGGGTGACCTTCTGAAGAACAAGATCACCGTGGTCCCGAGCGCATCTGGCAGCACGGTGGACAGAAGACATCAGGTCCCACACAATGATGTCTCGGTCGATGATGAACCACATATATAACGGTGGTCCCGTAGGATCATAGTGCCATATTTTTACTGTACCTTTTCAACGTTTAGATGTGGTTAGATGCACAAATACTACTGTGTTACAGTTCCCTCCAGTATTCAGTACAGTCACATGCCGTGCAGGTTTGCGGCCTGGAACAACAGGCGAGACCACGCAGCCTAGGCGTGGCGTAGGTTGTACCGCCGGGTTGCGGGAGTGCACTCCCTGATGTTCCTGCAACAAAGGAATCACCCGCGGGCACATTTCATTGTCATTAAGCGACATGTGACTGTGTACGGTGGTGATGAAGCTGATTGGTGTTCATCTCCCGGTGCGTCTCTTTCCACCTCGCCATCTCTCAACACCCTGGCACCACCTTTGAGAGACTCCTTGACCGTGGGGAGCTGCAAGGATGCAGCTCCCAGCTCGTCTCGCGGAAGCCCCAGCACCTCTGGAACCTGCTGAGGCAGGACGCAGCGGCTCTCCCTGTGGGCCACAGGGGACAGCACCCAGCTGGTGCGGCCCAGAGAGGAGAGACGGAGCTCCCTCTAGATGCAGAGCCGCTAGGGCCCTTCCAGCCACTCCTGCGTTGGGTCCCTCTCAGAAGCCATATCAAAACCGCTTGCCACATTCCTCCTGCCCTGCACTCTGCCTCCGTCAGGAACTTTCTGGGTGGCCACGATCAATGTAATTACCCCTCTGGGTCTCTGTTGCCTCACCTCTAAATTGGAGGTGTTAAAACCTATGATATGCGATTATTAGGAATGATAAAAATTGTGTGTAGTGAGGCACAATATGTCAATAGCAGCAATCGTTTATTTATTATAAATGACTCCTCACACTACCCTCGCTCCCACCCCTTTCCCCAGCACCCGAAACAGAACCCACCCGCCCACTGTTCCAGCACGTAGGTCTTGCTCTGATATCCCAGGTGCCTGTCACATTCCTATTTAAGTTAATAACAGTGAGAGAATCGCTGTCCCTCCAAAGGGCACTTGCCTTTCCCAGCGGTCCCCTAGAGACAGGTCCCTTGATGAAAGAAGGAGCCCCTAATGGGGGACTCCTAGCCCTTGGGGCCCACCTATCGGGACGACGTCTGAGGATTTCTAGCAAAACATAATATTCATAATATACAAAAAATTAAATAAAAGCATAAGAGTAACATAATCCGTGAAACATAGGACAAGACTGGCAAATAAATTTCATTTTGTGGTCAAACATGGCAGATTAGAGGGGCTGCCTGAAGTCCCCGTTAAGGAAGCCCCGGGGTCTGCCTGGTGTTGGGGGTGAGGTGCTACGTGGGTACCATTGGCCGAGGCCTTGGGGAGGAGCAGGTGAGTCACACGGGCAGTGCAACTGCCGTCACAGTGACGCGCTACCCCAATTTTTGTGGAATTAAGAGCAAAAAGTCTGGTACAAGTGGTCGCGCATGTATTTTGGAAGAGGTGTGAATCCATTAACGCAGACACTGGGCTTCAGCTGTCCGAGCGAGCACTCGCAGGATGTGTGGAACGTGGACAAAAATAACAACGGGCCGTCTCCAGCTGAAGGGAACCGCTAAGTAAGACCGTAGAGGAGAGGAAAGTGGAAAGCTCTTTGGGAACAGTGAGGGATCCATCCGACTGGAGTTGGGTGTCGTAACGGGCTAGCTGCGAGGTGCGCACTGCACGCAGACGTCCTTGAAGTGAAGCACCGTTAGCTTACGTCAGGCTGGGTGCTTTGGGACCTGCTGCTGTATATACACTGAGCTTGCACCTTAAAAGCTATTTTATGACCATGGCATCTCCGAGACAACTGGGATCTAAAAAAGCAAGGAACACACCGAACGCTTGAATCTCAGGGTGGGCTTAGCAGGAGGCACCCCAGGATTCACACCGACTCCCCGCGGGGGGCGGGAGCAGACTCGGTCCTCGGTCCTCGGAGACTTCAGCAGAAGCTGTGCAAGGAGAGCAACAGGGACAAACACCCAGAAATAGAAATCACCATGTTGAACATACTCCTGTGCTTCCTTGGGGGAGGCGTGGATGATATGCCAGGACCCAGGAGGAGACTCCATGCTGTCCTTGCTGAGTCTGCGCAGCCGCCTGGGGCGTCCACACCCTGCAGCTCTTCGTCCTGGACACCCTGTGCCCAGCCCCACCCAGGAACACGCTCACCAGCCCCCGACTTCTCCCGCTCTCCCCTGCCCCGGCCCACGACCTCCTCGCCCCCACGGGCCAGTGAACGTGGCGCACACTTCCGCCCGTCCGCCGCACCACTGCGCTTCTGCCAGCCCTGGCTCTTCCTGCCTCTGCCCTGCTGTCTCTGCAGAGCCACCCCTCCCAGAGGGGCAGAGCTCTCTGCGCCGCCCCCACTCCCAGAGCTGCCCTTTGCTGCGTCCCCTCTGGGGCAGAATCCGGCAGTTTGGGGTGCTCCTCCCGTGTGTGGTGTGAGGCTGCTGTTTCCTTTCCCTGATCCGCTTTAGAGGCTGCTGCGGAAAAGATGGTGTCTCTGCCTCCTCCACTCGAGCAGAACAAAAGGCTGCACGTGTGCTCAGAGTGCATCGGCAGGCTCCGCGGGAAGGAGCTCATTGATTTTCTCACTGTTCCTCAGAGGCGCATGTCAAGGAGCCACCTCTGTGCCTGCCACCTTGAATACACTCCTTGGAGTGCCGGGAAAGCCACGCCATTCTTGCAGGGCGAGGGGAAAACAGCATCAAGCACTGTCTGTGACGTGTGGCCAGAGCTCCTCTGTGGAAAGGAGCCACGCGTGCTCCTGGGTAGGGCGTGTTCTGCCCTGGGCCAGTCTGTAGGCCCCCTCAGGAATCAGCACACGGCCACCACCCCTGGCCTTGGTTCAGGTCCTACTGTGTGTCAGACACCGGCCGTGCACGTGCACTGCTGTGATTCTCACAGGAACCCCACGAGGCAGACACGAATACGGGCGCATTTATGCGTGAACAGTGGCTGAGAGCAGCTGAGTACTAACCAAGACCTCTCAGCTCGGAAGCGGCAGACCCAGAACGCGAGCAGAGCAGCCCACGTTCTGGGAGGGGGCAGCCCCACGTGGGGAATCCATGCATTGATCTCTGACGTGGAAACAAACAGGTGGTGCAGATCCTGCGGTCTCAGGAGGAGTGAATGAGCGGTAGGTGGGCAACTCCGACAACCACCAAAGTGGCAGTGCTGGTGTGGACGAAGCTGTTTATGTTTCATTGAACCCTGAGCCGGAATTTCTCCCAGAAGGACGCCAGGGGAAGGCTTTCAGGGAACTCCGCCCTCAAACAAGCAGTAACTCAGCACTGAGCCTTCATTATACTGTGGGGGGTTTATTAGACAAAAGGGACTGGGTGTTGCCCACTAACCTAGTCCTGGGAGAACCCCTGAAGTCCTCCCTGTCACCAGCAACCCCCACCCACAGCCATTCCACGTACACACACACCCCTTCCTGGTTTGGGCTGTTTCTTCTCATTCTCCCTTCCTGTGGGTGTTGCTTTTTAAGCTACCTTAGAAACAGAGACCTCACGTTGCCTCCGAGCTCAGTGGACATAACAACCCTGCCCCGCCCACCTGGAAGCCTTTGCTGCCCACACCTGCTCCTGCCTGTACGGGCCCCTCCCTCGCTCATACCCCGGCACCCCGGTCCTCGTCTCAGCTCCAGCCACCAACACTCCGTGTCACAGCTTCTCAGGCCTCTCTCTCAGAGGGCAGGGACAGTCCTAGGGCCCCAAAAGCACTAGATGGAATCACAAATGATAAGTAAATTGATTGGGGATCAGAGGAGACTTGACATCTAACTGGGCCTTGAGCAGGACGAGAATTGCAGTCACCGAGAAGAGAGGTGTGTGTTCCTGCCCTGGGCCCCTTTGAGGACCAAGGAGAACAGCGGAGGGTGAGGGACAGAGCTATCACCAGCACTTCGTTCAGCAAGTCTTGAATTGGTGGCCTTTTAAAAGGAAATTTCTTTATTTAAAAAAAAATATATAGCCTATAAAAGGTTAAAAATTCAGAGACACAAAAATAAAAATCTTGTTCATGGTCTCATACAAAGAGAATTAATTTTATATTTTTATGTATTTCCCCCTCTAGGAATTTTTCCAAGCATAGATACTTTTTAATGATACTTAACTGCACTTCTGAAATTGATGGCAAATTCTAATTTCTGGGAAGACTTTTCTTATATTCACTTAAAGGAATTTGTCTTCAATTTCTTGAGTTATTTTATTTATCACCTGAAAGTAGGTTTTCTCCCCACTACATGCAGTACAGATTTTAATTGTGCCATTTTAATCTTCATTTCAGGGCCACCTTCCTTGCTCTGACCAGCTCTGTTCTCATCGTTGTCTGTTGATGTTCAATAATGGGTCTGGTGCAAGGAGTCGGGTCTGTCTGGATCCAGTCCATGCTTCTCGGTAGCCATCAAGCCTTGGGAACCCTTTCCTCTCTGTCCTCCAGCTTCCTTGTCTACACCACAGGGAAGACAATACCACTTGCCTCACATGGTTACTTGTGAGAACTAAACAAGTTAATATATGCTCAGTACCTAAAAGTTACCTGCCCCAGAGTAGGCACTCGATCCGTGTTAGGGATTTGCTATGGTCTGAGGGTATGTATCGACACAAACCCAAAGTGATAGTGTGAAGATGTGGGGCCTTTCAGGGAGTGATCAGGTCATGAGGGGCTTTATCCTTGGGTATAGGAGTAAAGCCCTTGTAAAATAGACTTCAGAGAGCTGCCTAGCTCTTCTGTCCCTTCCACTGTGTGAGGACACAGCAAGCAGGCACCATCCTGGAAGGAGAAAGTGATCTTGCCAGACACTGCACCTGCTGGTGCCTAGATCTTGGACTTCCCAGCCTCTTAGAACCATGAGAAATAATTTTCTATTCTTTATAAATTACTAGTCTCAGGTATTATAGCAGCATAAATGGACTAAAAAGTATAATTATTTTTATAATTAATATAGTAAGAATGAAATTCTCCCCCTATTTATTGAGGATGATAAACAGAAATAGAAAGAATCATAAGAGACTACTGTGAATAATTATAAAGCAATAAATTGCATAACCCAGAAGAAATGAATAAGTTCCTAGAAACATACAACCTATCAAGATCGAATCATGAAGAAATAGAAAATCTGAAGATTAGGAAAGAATGTTAAATCAATAATCATAAATCTCCCATCAAACAAAAGTCCAGGACCTGATGGCTTCATGGCCAAATTCTATCAAAGACTTAAAGAAGAACTAATACAAAGCCTTCTCAAATTCTTCCAAAAAATTGAAGAGAAGAGCATGCTGTCAAATTCATTTGACAAGACCAGCATCACCCTGACACCAAAACTAGAAAGGGCAATACGAGAAAAGAAAACTATAGGCCAATATCCCTGGTGAATATAGATGCAAAAATACTCAACAAAATACTAACAAACAAAATTCCACAGCACATTAAAAGGACAATTCACCATGATTAAGTGGGATTTATCCCTGGGATGAAAGGATGGTTCAACGTATCTAAATCAAATGTGATATTCTATTTTAACATAATGAAGGACAAAAAAAATATGATCATCTCAATAGATGCAGACAAAGCATTTGACAAAATTTAACGTACTCTCAACAAATTAGATATAGAAGGAATGTGCCTCAACCCAATTAAGGTCATACATGATAAACCCACAGCTAACATACTCAATAGTGAAAATTTGAAAGCTTTTCCTCTAAGATCAGGAACATGACAAGGATTCCCACTCTCACCACATCTATTGAATATATTCTTGGAAGTCCTATCTGGAGTAATTCGGCAAGTAAAAGAAATAAAAGGCATCCAAATCAGAAATGAAGAAGTTAATTTACGTTTAACTGCACATGACATGGTCTTGTATAGAGAAAACCTTAACGATTCCACCACAAAACTGTTGGAACTAAAACAACAAATTCAGTAAAGTTGTAGGATACAAAATCCACATACAAAAATCAGTAGTGTTTTTATGCACCTATAACAAACTATCCAAAAAGGAAATTAAGAAAACAATCTCACTTATAATAACATTAAAAAATAAAACAGCAATAAATTTAACCAAAGCAGTGAAATACCCATCACTGAAAACTGCAAAATATTGATAAAAGAAATTGAAGAAGACACAAATAAATGGAAATATATCTTATGTTCATGGATTTGGAGATTTAATAACGTTAAGATGCCCATATTGCCTAGCACGATCTATAGATTCAGTACAATCCCTATCAAAATTCCAATGACTTTTTTTTAAAGGAAATAGAACAATAACAATCCTAAAATTCACATGGAACCACAAAAGACCCTTAATCACAGAAACAATTTGAGCAAAAAGAACAAAGCCAGAGGCATCATGCTACCTGATATCAAAATCTACTACAAAGATATAACAATCAAAAGAATATAGTACTGGCAGATAAACAGACACATTGACCAACAGAACAGAATAGAGATATCAGATATAAATCCATGCATTTATAATCAACTGATCTTTGGCAAAGGTGCCAAGAACAAACACTGGGGAAATAACAGTCTTTTTAATAAATTATTTTTGGAAATCTGGGTATTCATGTACAAAGGAATATATCTCACCTGATATACAAAAATCAATTCCAAATGTATTAAAGACTTAAATGTAAGACCTAAAACTGTAAAACTACTAGAAAACAAGATAGGGGATAATCTTGACATTGGTCTGGGTGAAGATCTTTTGGATATGATCTCAAAAGCTTAGGCAACAAAAGCAAAAATAGACAAATGGAGTTAAATTAAAAATCTTCTGCACAGCAAAGGAAACAACAGAGTGAAGAGACAACCTACAGAATGGGAGAAAATATTTTTGGAACCATACATCTGATAAGGAGTTAATATGGAACTTAAAAAACTCAGTAGCAAGGAAACAGCCCAATTAAAAAAAAAAAAATGGGCAAAGGACCTGAAAATCTATTTCTCAAGAGAAGACTCCAAATGGCCAAAAGGTGTGTAAGAAAATGCTCAACATCACTAATTATCTGGGGAATCCAAATTAAAACCACAATGAAATTTCACTTTATATCTGTGAGAATGCTTATTATCAAAAAGACAAGTGACAACAAGTATATGAGAGGATATGGAGAAAAGGGAACTCTTGCACATTGTTGGTGGGAATGTAAATTACTAGAGCCATTATGAAACACGGTATGGAGGTTCCTCAAAAAATTAAAAATAGAAGTACCACATGATCCGTCAATTCAACTTCTGCCTATATATCCCCCTCCCAAAATGAAATCGGTATGTCGGAGAGTTATCTGCATTCTCATGTTCATTGCAGTGTTATTCACAATAGCCAAGATATGGAATCAACCCAAATGTATATCAACAGGTAAATGGATAAATAAAATGTGGCATATATACACAATGGAATATTATTCAGCCTTAAAAAAAGAGAAAATCCTGTCATTCGTGACAGACAACATGGATGAAACTGGAGGGCATTAAGATAAGTGAAATAAGCCAGAAACAGAAAGACAAATACTACAAGATTCACTTATATGTGGAATCCAAAAAAAGTACAACTCAAAGAAGCAAAGAGGAGACTGGTGGTTACCAAGGGCTGGGGGTTGGAGACATGTTGACCAAATTATATGCAAGTTTAGCTAGACAGAAGGAATCAATTCAGGAGATCAACTGCACAACATGATGGTTATTGTTAATAACAATGTGTTGTATGTTTGAAAATTACTGAGAGAGTAGATTTTAAATCTTCTCACCACACACATGCACACAAAGTATTTGAAGTAGCAGATACGTCAATTAGCTTGATTTAGACATTCCACAATGTATAAACACATGAAAGCATCATTTTTTACACTGTAAATGTATACAATTTCTATATGTCAATGAGAAATGAAAATTTTTGTTTAAAAAATTGACTTAATTTTTTTAAAAAGGAACCGTTTTTTTAATTTTTTTTTTTTCAGTTTCGGAATTAGTTATTTTTCGGCGTTTTGTTTTTCTTTTGGTTTTTGGGCTTGATTTCTTTTCCTTGTTCACAACATGTCCCATGCTCATTCTTTTGATTCTGATTATTTTCCTTTCTGTAAAGTTTTATTTTTGGTTAATTCTTTCTCAGGGAGGACTAGGTTATCCAGGATTAGTCTGCGTCAACTGCCGCATACTTATGTGAGTGAACCTGGGTCAGATCAGTCTCCCAGGTCCTCATCCAGAGAACGGGGCGATGTGGAAGCGCTGAGCTCAATTCCTAAGGTCAGGCAGCTCTGCAGGACGGAGAGGACATCCCCCAACCCCGCAGGCTTCCCCCAGACCCATGGAAAGATGGTGCCCGGGCGCACTGCAATCCCCAGCATGCAGTGCGCCAGGGAGGCTCCGCCTGGGGCAGAGGGCATGCACTACAATCCCCAGCATGCACTACTCCGGGCCCGCTCCTGCCTGGGGTAGAAGGCATAAACTACAATCCCCAGCATGCACTGCACCCGGGCCGCTCCTGTCTAGGGTAGAAGGTATGAACTACAATTCCCAGCGTGCAGCGGGCCACCTCCCACCTGCACCTACTCTAGGTTGTGGGTTGCCAGGCAGACAGCTCCGGATGGCTCAGTGGGGGGATGGGGGCGGGGCTGGGTGTGGGGCAGGATGGCCTCTGGCCACCGAGAGAGCAGCGTCGTGGCGGCAGAGAAGCAGCCTGCTCCTCTAGCCGGAAGGTGCAGACTTGGGCGTTCTGAGATAGTGTCACAGACAGTGTTGCTGCAGGGATGCCATTCCCTGTGTTTTAAAGAGCACAGCTCGTGTTCTGCAACATGGCTCCACCAGCCTCATAGCTAGTGGGGATCCTCATAGAATGCAACGGCGCAGGGCGCAGGGCTCTGGCCGGCTGTCATTTCAAACTCTGGAAAACTTCCATTTGCAATGTGCACATATGTATGTGTAATTCCGTGCCGATATGCAAGGGTGTGAGTGCACATGCTCAAGAGTGTACGCATGTGCTTGTGTGCAGATCCCGCTCCCTGGGAGAGAACGCCCTCAGGGCGGTGATGTTTTTGACAAGAGAATCTTTTAAGCCAGTGGGTTGAGCGGGCTGTGACTGCAACCACCCCAGGCCTGAATGTCAAGATAGACCTGGCCACTGAGCCAGCGTGCCCTGCCTGAGTCCTGCCTGCTGAGAATTTCCTTAGTCCACTGGACAGTAGCTCAAGCTGAGCTGAGCTCAGTGCTGTCTGTTTGATCTCTCCAAGCCCAGCAAAAGACTCCAGAGACTGCCCAGAAACACAGAGCCTGTCCTAGTCTCTGAACCTTCAGGGACCTGCTGTACCCCAAACAAAGACAGCCTCCAGCTGCTTCTCCCAGACAGGCTGAGGTTCTGCACAGCTGGGATGTTCCTGGAGGAGCAAGGGACAAGGTCGACCTGTGCTGCCTCCCTGCTCCCCGGGGTTCAGCAGCGCCATGCAGTGCTTACTAAGCTGTGTTCCTGTGGGCTCTTCCTTGGGGGTTATGTTTTTGTCCGTGATTTTTGTTTGTGCGCAAGAACAGAAGATGGAGTGCCACAAAACTGGGAAATCGTAAAGTCTTATGTGAGCTGCGTCAAGCATTGCTGCAAGGAGAGGCAGGGAACAGGCAATCGACAATTCTGGTCAACGAGAGTGCAGGCCTAGCTTGTACTGATCAGAGCTAGGCTTGTGGCCTTTGCCAGACACCTGGGCCACCTCCTGTGCACCACCCTGGGCCCCCAGCCGGAAGGGCCCCGGCTGGAAGAATCCTGTGCTTGGCTTCATACTCGGCCACCGCCGTCTTGAATCCCTCGCATTTCTGAACAAGGCGCCACTGTTCTCCTTTGTAAGACAGGAATATGGGACTAAAAGTTTTCAGATACATTTTGGCTGCAAAACTCTTTTGTCAAAAAAAATTACATGTAGAACTCAAAACATAACCCATGTGATAGGCTAATTTGTCTAATCCTTTCCTTTCATTTTTCCTTTCTTTGTGTCGCTGCTTCTGTCTTTTTCCTTACCTTTCTTGCTCTATCTGCAGAGTGCGTCTCTGGGTCTCTGGAGGTGGGGGAGGGGTTGTCTGGGACTCTTCTCCCTGATTATCGGAGGGTGATCACGTTGTTGCTCTGTAGGTCAGACAGAAGGTGATTCCAAGGCTTGACATCTATCGGGGGCACCTGGCTCCCTGTTCTCTTGCCTGCACCTTCCTCGTAGCAGCACCAACTCACAGGGGGCTTATTAGTGGGAAGCACTGAGTACCTGGCAAAGAGCAGACACTCAGCACAGGTTAACTGCGTGTATTTCCATGCATAGTTTCCCACCCCTTGAAGCAGTTACAGAGAGGCACGTAGGTAGAGGTCAAAGTCACACACACATACACACGCACACACACACACACACACACACACACACACAATGCATCGTGTTGCCACGGATTTCTGGCTGGGGCTGCTTCTGAGACTGCAGTGCAGGGATGGGGATCCGGGGAGGGCAGTGCACTTGCTGAGCTAAGCAACAGGGCGTGATGGGTGGGGAGGTGGAGGCACAGTCACAAAGGAGAGAACAATTCAGAGAATGCCCCAGAGATGTGCACAGGGTCCCTTCAAGGCTTTGGGTGAACATTTGTCTACACAGGTCTAGGGCGAAACTCCAGGAGGCAAAGAACAAACAACGGCCAGGTAGCTGTGAGGTGGGCTGTGCTCAGCTCAGGGGAGAGGAGACATCGGACTTGTACTCAGCCCTGGGTTGGGGACCTCAGGGAACCACTGGCTTTATCCCTGAAGACACAAGAAGGGTCAAATCCTTGCATCAGTTTGGCTAAATTAGACCCAGAGTAAAAGCTCCTCTGCCCACCTTAATAAAACTTAAAACAAAAGCTTGGAAAGGATCAACCTGATCTAAAAATTCTTAACCATCCATTAAACCAAACTTTAATGTTCTCTCAACAATGTGGCCTTCACACTGTCTGGCAGCCAATCGAATATTACTAGACAGGTAGAAAAGCTACACATTGTTAAGGAGATCCAAGAGGAAAACAAGTCAATAAAAACAGACCAAGAAATTATGCATATGATGGAATTAGCAGAAACAGACATTAAAACAGCTATTGTAAACATTATAAATGTGCTCCAGTATTTAAAGGAGAAAAATGAACACAATGAGAAAATAAACATGAATCGCAAAAACGATCATTTGTGCATCAAAGGTCACTGTCAACAGAATAAAAAGGCAGCCCACTTAATGGAAAAATATTTGCAAATCATTTATCTGATTTGGGATTAATAGCTATAACATATAAAGAACTTTACTACTCAACAATAAAAAAAGAAACAACCCAATTATAAAATGGGCAAAGGACTTCAATAGACATTTCTGCAAAGAAGATTCAAATGGCTGATAATCAAATGAAAAGATGCTCAGCGTCACTAATTATCAGAGAGATGCAGATCAAAATTGCAATGAGATACCACTTTACTAGCATGGCTATCATTGAAATAAAATAACAACAAGTATCGGCAAGGATGTGGAGAAGTTGAATAGCTTGTGAATTGCTGGTGGGAATGTAAAATGGTGCAGCCACTGTGGAGACAAGGTGGTAGTTCCTCAAGAAGTTAAACACAGAATTATCCCATGATCCAGCAATTCCTCTTCTAGATATATACCCTCAAGGGCTGAAAGCGGTGACCCAAACAGATATTTGTACACTCATGTTAACAGCAATATTATTCACGATTCCCGGAAGGTGGAAGCAGCCCAAGTGCCCGTCAACAGCTGAATGGCTAAGGAAAATGTCTATGCGTACGATAGGGTATTACTTAGCCTTGAGAAGGAAGGACATTCTGACACATGCCACGTGGATGAGTAACTGAAGACACTTTGCCAGTGAAATGAGTCAGACACAGATGGACGCACACTGCGTAATCCCACCCGTGTGATGCACCTGGAGGAACCAAGCTCAGAGAGACAGAAGGGAAGCAGCGGTTACCAGGGGCTAAGGGCCGTGGGGAGGGGGTCATTGCTTAATGGGTACACAGTGGTAGTTTGGGAAGACGAAAAAGTTCTGAAAATAGTATAGTTGAAAATGGTTAAAATTGTAAATGTCATGTCATTTACATTTACCATAACAAAAAAATTAAAGGAAAAAAGAACAAAATGAAACTTTCAGAGATGGAAATCACAATGTCTGATTAAAAAAAAAAAGCCACTCCTGGGATTAACAGCAGGCCAGCGATTGGCTACCAGGGAAGAAAGGGCAGCGGGTTTAGGACTCCGCGACAGACAATCGCGATGAAGAGAGAGGGAAAAGCTGAAACAAGACGAGAGGGTGAGAGGCAGCACAGACAAATTGCTTGAAGAAAGTATAGCCGGAAATTTTATGAATTTGGTGGAAACTGCAATCCCGTAGGTGCGAGAAGCTCACTGACCACCGAGTAGGGAAACACAGGAAGCCAAACCAAAGAGCGGCACAATCAGACCTCTGAAAACTGCTCACAAACTGAACATCTTAAAAACAGCCAGAAAAAAGGCCCCGTTACTTACAGAGGAGCAAGAATATAAAAGACAACAGACTTCTTAGAAACCAAGACAGACAAAACACAATTGGACAGCACAGTTAAAGTGCTAAAAACAAAACTGCAACCTAAAATTCTTGTCAAGTAAAAGTATTCTTTTTGTTATAAAGCAAACATGAGAGAAAGTCTTTTTTCAGAGGACGAAAAAGTGGAAGAATTCATTGCCGCCAGACCCATACTAAGAGAAATTATACAGGAGGTGTTTCCTGTGGAGGAAAAACTATACCAGGTGGAAACTCGGACTGATGGGTATGAAATACATAAGAATGAAATTCATAAAATCAGCCAAACTTTTATGGAGCAAACTGCTCAACTTAACTAAGAAAGATAAAATGAAGTGACTAACTGGGACAATATTCTATGTTCTAACAGGAATACAAAGTCCTATAGCGATACTATTGCTTTCCAAATTAGTTTATAAATTTAAATATCTTTAGTGAAAAATTTCAACTGGCTAAAAGGATCCAAAGTATCTCTATAGTTCATTAGAAAATAAATAACTTAAATGAAAATACAATAGGGAACATTTTTCCTAAGCATTATAAAAACATATAAAACTACAATAATTAAAAGAACGTTTTACTAAAGTTAGAAAAGTTATCTTATAATGGAAAATAATTGAAAATACAAGAATAGATCTGATTTATGTAACGATTTAGTACATAAGAGCGGTCTTAACTTTAAAAGTCAGGAGGGAAGACAGCTTAATATGCTGGAATTAATGAATGAACACATTTAAAAGCAACTATCACAAAAATTTTCAGGGGCCAGTTACACAACAGTTATCAAAAGCCTTAAAATGTGTCTGTGCCTTGGGGCATAAACTCCACTTCCAGAAACTTACCTGCGTACAGCGTCAAACAAGAGACTCCACAGGCCCACGCGGGAAAGTGCTAAAACTCATGTTCATGGTTGTGAAAAATGGGAACGACCTAAATACCCTACGGCGGGGAGCCGGCTGAGCAGTCACGGCACAATAGGGTTTGAGTGTACGGGTTTGTCTCTGTCAGTAAACCGTGAACACAGTTTCGTGTAACCAAACACACACCGACGATATCTTTCTAAAGATCTGTTTGTGGATTATCTGTTGGGGGGTAGTTGGTGCCGGGCGACCCGCCAGGCGCCAGGAACGCCAAGGGGTGGGAGGAGGCATCGCGCTTGAGAGACTCCCGCAGCGCAAGGGCAGGCCCGGGCGCAAGGTGCCTACGGCCAGTGCCACCTGGGGATAGACGAGGTGACTGCTTTGGCCATCCCCGAGAACACGGATGGACTTGCGTGTGCTGGGTGCCTACTGCGTGCCAGGCAGGCTGCGTGCATCGCCTCTGTCACCACGCAGCTCCACGAGGCACAGCAGGCGAGTTCGCCGGGCAGCCCAGGCTGCGGAATGTGTCTGATGTCCGGTTAATGACAGGCAGACGCGGGGACCCAGGGTCCCTAACTCTGAAGCCTGCGCGTCCTCTCCCTGGGACAGCTCTCTGCAGCCTTGAGGATGTCTGCTTGGCACACAGCACGCTGCCCGGGAAGTTCTGAAGTCATCGTCTTAGATTATTTTTGGCAGTTGTCCCTTTTCAACAGAAACGAAGGACGCTGAATCCTAAGCAATTAGTCTCGAGGTCCGTGGCTTTTCCTACCTGGCCTGGTCACCGCCCCGAGGGAAGAGAGCTCTCTGTGGCCCTGGGGCTGCCTTCAGCACGGTGACCCCGGCTCTGAGGCTCCTGTTCTGCTCAGGAGGCCGATTTCCTTTGAAAGTCAGCAAGGGTGACGAACGGGTGTGCAGCTGGGAGGGACAGTCCTTGTGCCTCGTCTCTGCCCCCTGGATGGGCCGTGTTCGGGTACCTGTTGGAGAACATCCTGCTCTGGAAAATCCTGCACATGGAAACAGATTCAACCACAGGCACCTTTTGTGTGTTCACCTGCGTGCTGCTTTGCATTCCTGTTCCCGTGTGTGTGTGTGTGTGTGTGTGTGCACGTGTGTGCTTCCTGTTGCTGAGGAAATTAAACATTAAAGTAGAAATGTCTGAAGTCATTATGCTCAGCAATTTAAACACAGTGAAATTAGGAAGTTTTAAATGATGTTGCACAGGGCAGAAGTAACATATTGTCATACGTCTAAGCAAGCAGATAAACAATGCACAATGATCTTTTAATAATTGCCCACATAAGAGTTTGTATGAATGCTACCAGAGTCATGAACTTCCGTGGGGGAGGGTGTAGCATCCCCATCTTTATTTTTTTGCATGACTGTAAAGTGATGTTAAAAGCACTGGGGTGGGGAACCCGTGGCCTCTGGGCCACACGTGGCCCTCCGGAGAGCAGCCCCTCAACCAAATTGGAACTCCACAGAACAATTCCCTTTATTAAAAGGATTTGTTCTGTACAAATTTGGATTCTGTCAAAATGCCGCACTCAAGGATCCAGAAGGCCACATGTGGCCCGAGGCCGCAGGTTCCCCCACCCTTAGCTATGAGCCCTTCTCATCTGTAAAATGGGCACGAGGAGATGTTGCTCAGAAGGGCACAGTGAGTCATGAGCAGTGCCCTGGCCGGGATTCGCGGCAATAGTACAACACGCTGGAGGTGCTTCGTACCAGCTCATGGCAACTGTCACATTGTCAGGGGTTCTGTGCGCCACTGTTACATATCTAGTAATTAAATTTCTAGCGATTGAATTACTAGTAATTAAATTATGGAACCTTACAATCAAATAAATTATACTTAAAGCAAAAGTAATACAAATAAGAAATACTTGGAACACTCCGTTCCTAAACATTGTACCACGTTTCACTGTGACCCCTTCCCTTGAGGCCGTGTATGTCGCGTGTCTGTGCTGTGGGGACGTGGCAAGCCACTGTCAGGGTCAAGTTTCTGAGGGGTGTTGCCCCGGTGCTTTGGCTCCTGGCTCGGAGGAATCGCGAGCCGGCTGTGGGGGGGACAGAGGACAGACACTAGCTTTTCCACACGGGTGGCTTTTACTGCAGGCTCGTTGGCACAGAATGGAAAGCAAAGGTGCATTTCCTGAGGGGCAACGGGTCTGTCTCCGCAGTGGAGCAGAGCTGGGGTCTCACCAACCTCCACTTTTATGTCTGCACCTTGTGATGTGCTAAACGGTGCATGGAACAGTCATTATTTCTCTGGGAAAAGGGTGGAGAGTTATTAGAACTAAGGGCCCTCCCCACTTCTATCCTTATAGGGGAACTTCCAGGGGTTGCCATGACAATCGTAAACTGTGACTGCGCCGGTGGGTGTGATTTTTACTGTGCTAATGTGTGTCGACGGGGAAAAGGTCACCTTTGGACATGAGCTCTCCCAACCGCTCATTCCGTGAGGTCACGTTGGCAGCTTGGAACTGGCCGCAGTGGGAGCAATTTCACTGTGGAGTCAGGGCTTGGCGCGGTGTTTTGTCGATTGGCTAGACGTGCGATGGAGAAAAGCATGGGTCACGCAGATTAAGCGTTTACAAGCATGTCACGTCTGCAGCCATCACGTCGCGAACATCACAGAAATTAAGGAAATATTCCTCGGGTATCCAGGAACTGTCACCTGATTCGGCAACGAAGTCACACACGTCACTGACGAACAGGTGAAGCCCTGACAGGCAGCTCGGCCGTGTCGCGGACATCCGACTCGGTTCGCGTCACGTAAAAGCAAGTAGCAACCAGCATTCATGCTGCAGCGACATCCATTTATGACTGGACAACCATAGTGTGGCTATAGTTCAAGAGCTGTTTTTTTTTTTTTAATAGACTTTATTTTTCAGAGTAGTCTTAGATTCGTGGCCAAGCTGAGCAGAAGCACGGAGACCTCCCGCCTACCATCCGGGCCCCACCCGTGCCGAGCCTCCCCCCACACTGGTAACACTCCCCGCCAGAGGGGTGCCTCGGTCACACGTGATGAGAAGTTTGAAAAAAAATTAGCAACCGCATTTAGTAAGAATCATTTTTTTCTGAACAGAATTGACAATAAAGAATATTATGTATTGGGAGGCAAAGTTAACTTTATTTGCTTATGAATATTCAATTTATCTGACTCAAATTTTTAAAATCTCATTTTTTTTCCATGTAGAAGAAAGCTAATTTTCTTATAAATTGGTTCATCATAATAGGCTGGTCTGTTTCTGGACTCTCTATTCTGTTTTTTTAAAAATATATTTTATATATTTGTTTCCCTATCACACTATTTATATTACTGTAGCTTTATAATAAGTCCTGAAATCTGGTAGTGTAAGTCACCAAATGTTTTTCCTTTTTGAAATTTTCTCAGCTATTCTTGATCCTTGGCATTGCCATAGACACTTAAGTGTCAGGTTGCTGGTTTGCACAAAAATCATTGTAATTTTGATTGAAATTTTATTGACTCTATTGACACATTTAGGAAGAACTGACATCACTACAACGTTGAGTCTACAGTTGAAAGACAGGGTGTATTCCCCGATTATGTCTAGAGCAGCCTGGCTGGTACCTAACCTTGCATTCTTGTAATACTCCCAACTTGGTCATGACACTGTATTGCTTTTCTATATCACTAGATGAAACTTTGTAATATTTTGTTGTACATTTTACAAGATTTTCATGAGAGAGAATGGTCTATAATTTTCTCTGCTTGCAATGTCATTGACAGGTTTGGTGTCAAGGTTATTTCTGTCCTCGTAGAGTGAGTTTGGAGGTACTCCCTCTTTTCTTGTATTCTTGGAAGATCTTGTATAAAATTGGCATTATTTTTCCTTAAATTTTTGTAGAGAGCAATCTCCCAACTTCTTTGAGGATAGAGACTTCTTTGTGGAAACGTTCTAGATTGCAGACTGAATTTCGTTAATAGACATAAGACAATCGAGATTTCCTATTTAGTGTCAATGTTGGTAAGTGGTATTTTAACAGAAATTTTTCCATTTTTATACCATTTATATTTATTGGCATAAAGTTGCTCTTAATACCCTATTGTAGTTATAATATCCTAAGATCTAAGATGTATTTCATCTGAGCAGCATAGACACATTTTATCCATTTTGACCATCATAGTCTGTAAATTAAAGTACATAATCTACTTATAATCACTGTAATTAATCATTCATTTGGGATCTTTGTCAGTCTCAGCCCTTAGTACAGAAAGAGAAACCACACAGTCATTTGAACATGGGGAGACTAACACACAGCACTATTAACGACAGCAGGGGACAGTCGTCACAGGTGAAGAGAACTCGGAAGAGTATGGGAACAGAGCGGCTAGAACGAGTGCCCAGGGAGAGCCCTCCCACCTCTGCCCTGCCCCAGGGTTGACACCCGGAGCTTGTTGGTACAAATGTGGCTCACTGGATGTCAGGGAGGGTCCATGCTGCTGCAATGTTGGAACTTTCTGGAAATCTGCATTCTGGATCTTCCCAGAGATCTTCCCCCTGGGGAGCTGGGGAAAGTTGCTGGAAGGAAGGTTTCTCTCCGAAGACCTTCTGCTATGGAACCACCTGAGACAGGCCGTGCTGAACCACTGGCTGTTCTATTAGACCACGATACACTG
>NW_012151163.1:313844-316848 GCF_000956105.1 Propithecus coquereli
GTGGCTATCTGGGCAGCTCTCGGTGTCTTCAAACTGATATATTGTTTTTAAATCTGACTTTTCTGCGTGTTCTCGATGAAGCGTTTGTGTGTGGCACTAGCTTCTCCATCTTAGCGGCCAACAGACGTCCTGAGCTTGGTTTCCTGGTGATGAAGCTCAGGGGGGCCGTGGATAGCGGCGCCGGGAAGCTGGGCATCCCGCCGCCCTGCACCGCTCGAGTCAGGCCGTGGTGCCCAGGTGCCCACAGCTGCCCAGGTGCCCGCGGGTCCCCAGGTGCCGGCTCCTGCTCCCTGGACAGGACTCTTCACTAACCGTTGCTCTAGTCCTTTAACCCATGACGCCATCTCTGAAATTTTCTCAGCACACAACCCAGGGTGTTCACAGGAAATTGGCCCTGTCTGCCTACCCTTTTAGCCTGTAGGTGGAGAAGACCGAATCATCTGGTCAAGCACCTGCCAGCCTCAAGCAAAAAGTGAGGCTACAGGTGTCTGAATCTGGTAGCTGTTTTCGGAGCGCCATGGTTTTCTCGGCTAACTTCGGGCGGCTTCATGTGCTGGGCTGGTCCGTATCTCTCCCTTTGTCCCCTTAAGAAACAAAGCGAATAATACGCGTGACTGCAATGGGGGAGGTCACAGAAATGATCAAATATTTGGAAAGCAGCATCGTTTGAACACTTGAAAGAAAAGCGCAATATAAATGATTATTTTTTAAAGCACCATATGTAGGAAGTGCGATCCGGCTTTTTTCAAGGAGGAGCGTTCTGGCGTTTTACCCCAATTTGCTGATGAATGGCAGCTAATGAAATGTTTGTCTGGATGCTGAAGAGGCAGCTCAATGGCTGCGCGTAGACGGATAACGCCGGTTGCTCTGATCTTGCCGACCGGAGCATCTGGGCAATGATGAATTGTACCAGGTTCCCGGCGCTCTAAGTGAGGCCGTCGGCAGCACCGTCTCTCCGCACCATCTCCCGGCCTTGCTTCTCTCCTGAAAGAAAGAACAGGTTGTAAAGGCTTATGAATTTCAACTCTTATCTTTTAAAACGGTTGTTCCTTTTCTTCATCTTCACATGCAAATAGACTGCCTTTCGCAAGCCTTTGATAAGGAGCTGGAAGAAAAGTTCACGAGGTTTGATAAAGATACAGGAGGAATTTATCATCTGCCGATGTAACCAGCAGACCCTCACCTGACACCCTGGAAGGGCCCGGCTGAGCGCTGCACGGATGCCCAGAGAAAGCAAAGGGAGAAAGACCCAGAAACGGGGGGAAGGATTTGGAATCCCCCACTCGCAAGGGGAGTCCCTGATTGTCTCTGGCACGTCACAGCAGGTCACGGCAGGGGGCTGAGGGAGGGGCTGGGCCGGGCCTGCCCGGGAGGCGGCTTTGGGCAAGGTGACCTCTCAGGGTCCGTGACCTTCGGTTGTGTGACTAGTGCTGACTCGGCTGCTAGTTTACTCCCAGCCTTGGAAGGACTGTGGGGCTGTCGGCATCTTTCTGTGAAGGGCTGGGACGAAGCTGGATCTCCGCGTGGCCCCGCCTCGCTGCTGACACCCACGGCGCGGAGCATCAGTGCTGCGGACGGTCAGGGAGCCCAGCGCCTCCCCTGGTCCCGGCCCCATCCTGACCAGACACGGAGACCCCCCCACCTTGACTGCCTTTCCCTCCGTCAATCCGCCCATCTGTCGCACTTCCTTCCCCGAACTGCTTTTCCTGCTCATTTTCATCAAGTTACTTTTCTTTTTAAAAGTTCTCATTCTGTGACCTGTCCCTAATTTTTTTTTCTGTCTATAACAGGCTCACTTAAAAAAAAAAAAAAAAAACTTCAGTCAATTTACAAATAAAGGCTGCACACACTCAAGGTTTACAGTGTGCTGACCGGCCGTGCCTATGCGTCACAGAACGCTGACTATCAGGCTGTCCGTACCGCGTCCACCAGCTCCCGGCCGTGCCTCGGCTTCCCAGCACCCAGCCGTCCGACAGCTCAAAGTCTGTGCCCTCTGACCAACATGCCCCCTCCCTGTGCCCCAGCCCCTGGGGGCCACCGTCTACGCACCGTGTCTGCGGTTTGGCTGTTTCGATTCCACCTACGAGTGCGGTGGCGCAGCGCTGGTCTTTCCGTGCCTGGCTGAGTCGCACGCGCTCCGGTTTCACCCACGTTGCTGCAGATGACAAGATTTTCTTCCTTGCTGAGGCCGAAGAGTTCTCCACTGCATGTATAGGCGCCAGATTGTCTCTGTCCGTTCGCTGTGGGGGACCCTTGGTCGTTCCCGCACCTTGGCTGCAGGGGACCCGGGGCTGCTAGTTTGGACGTTCTCAACTCTCGGCCTCACCCTCCTCCTCCTCTCCCGCGAATTCGGTTCTCAGCTCTGAGCTAACCCCTGGGAGCGCCTGTGTCCTCAAGTTCTTTCCCTGTGTTCCTGCTGCCCGTGTGTTCCTCTGCATCTCCGCCTGTCAGTAATCAGCATCTCTGCCTCCTCTTACGGGCGGCCCCTGCCCACGTTGCAGCTGCTGGTCCCGGTATTTTCCAAGTCCCGTGTGTGTTGTATTATATTGTCTTCCATCCACGGGGCCTCGGCGTTTGCTTTCAGAGAGACCTTTTCACCCCCCAATAAAACGTAACGAAATAGGAGTAGCTACGCTTTGGCACATTCGTTTTACATTAAAAATTAATATTCATGACCTCGAAGATGTCACCTGATCTGCCGCTCCGCCATCTCCACGCACACCGAAAAGGCTCCCGAGGCTTGGCGCAGGGGCGTGCCCTTAGCGGGAGCCGGCCTGGGCCCATTCTCGGAGGGGGACGGAGAAACGGCAGGCGCTGTCTGCGTGTTGTGCGACAACGGGAAACCCAAGCCGTCAGGGGCAGAGTCTCGACAGTTGTCAGGACTCTGATTTTGAGGACAATGAATAATGACCGTCACCAAGGAGGAATATGCTTTAAATGGTGTACTGGCCGCCTACTGCTGTGTGACAAATGGCCCCAGACTTGGCAGCTTAAAGCAACGTGC
>NW_012151163.1:316898-345278 GCF_000956105.1 Propithecus coquereli
AAAAAAAAAAACTTCAGTCAATTTACAAATAAAGGCTGCACACACTCAAGGTTTACAGTGTGCTGACCGGCCGTGCCTATGCGTCACAGAACGCTATCAGGCTGTCCGTACCGCGTTCACCAGCTCCCGGCCGTGCCTCGGCTTCCCAGCACCCAGCCGTCCGACAGCTCAAAGTCTGTGCCCTCTGACCAACATGCCCCCTCCCCGTGCCCCAGCCCCTGGGGGCCACCGTCTACGCTCCCCGTCTGCGGTTTGGCTGTTTCGATTCCACTTACGAGTGCGGTGGCGCAGCTCTGGTCTTTCCGTGCCTGGCTGAGTCGCACACGTTCCGGTTTCACCCACGTTGCTGCAGATAACAAGATTTTCTTCCTTGCTGAGGCTGAAGAGTTCTCCACTGCGTGTATAGGCGCCAGATTGTCTTTGCCTGTTCGCTGTGGGGGACCCTTGGTTGTTCCCGCACCTTGGCTGCAGGGGACCCGGGGCTGCTAGTTTGGATGTTCTCAACTCTCAGCCTTACCCTCCTCCTCCTCTCCCGCGAATTCGGTTCTCAGCTCTGAGCTAACCCCTGGGAGCGCCTGTGTCCTCAAGTTCTTTCCCCGTGTTCCTGCTGCCCGTGTCTTCCTCTGCATCTCCGCCTGTCAGTAATCAGCATCTCCGCCTCCTCTTACGGGCGGCCCCTGCCCACGTTGCAGCTGCTGGTCCCGGTATTTTCCAAGTCCCATGTGTGTGTTGTATTATATTGTCTTCCATCCACGGGGCCTCGGCGTTTGCTTTCAGAGAGACCTTTTCACCCCCCAATAAAACATAACAAAATAGGAGTAGCTATGCTCTGGCACATTCGTTTTACATTAAAAATTAATATTCATGACCTCGAAGATGTCACCTGATCTGCCGCTCCGCCATCTCCACGCACACCGAAAAGGCTCCCGAGGCTTGGCGCAGGGGCGTGCCCTTAGCGGGAGCCGGCCTGGGCCCATTCTCGGAGGGGGACGGAGAAACGGCAGGCGCTGTCTGCGTGTTGTGCGACAACGGGAAACCCAAGCCGTCAGGGGCAGAGTCTCGACAGTTGTCAGGACTCTGATTTTGAGGACAATGAATAATGACCGTCACCAAGGAGGAATATGCTTTAAATGGTGTACTGGCCGCCTACTGCTGTGTGACAAATGGCCCCAGACTTGGCAGCTTAAAGCAACGTGCTCTTCCCATCGCACAGTCTCCGTGTCGGGCGACTGGTCGTGGTCGGCTGCGTCCTCCGCTCCGAGTCCTCGGAGGCCACAGTGAAGGCGCCGTGATGCGTCCTTCCTTCCTGGATGCTCAGTGCCCTGTAAGCGCACGGGGTTGTCCTGTGGGCACACTCAGGTCCTGCGACTGGGGAAAGAAGGTCCTGCTGTCTTGGTGGCCGCCGCCTGCAGCCCCCTCCACAGGACCCTCCCAGGAGGTGGCAGCTTAGCTCTTCGCAGCCAGCAGGTGACTCTGCTGCTCCCAGGCCCTAGGCTGGAATCAGGCCCAGGCCGGCTCTATAAGGGCTCACCTGGTTAGACCAGGCCCGCCGGGCCGATCTCGATTCACTTAGATTGAACGGATTGGTGGCCTTACTCGCGTTCAAAACATTCCTTCATCTTTGTCCTAAAGTGCAACACGATCCCACCTCCTTTGCCGTGTTCGCAGGTAAGAGGCGAGTTTCAGGCACTGCCTGAGCAAGGACCGTGCTCTCGGGGGGCTGCCCAAGGGTCCTTCCACGACAGGAACTTGGCTGAAAGGGCCAAAGCTCACCTGGTGCAGCTCGAACACGTCAAGTAACATCACAGGAGTAAAACTCAGGTGCGTGGAGGGCAGGGAGGAGGACCGACGCCCGCGGGTGACGCCTACGCGGCCTCAGGCCCCCGCAGTGAGACGCCACGCCGCACGCCGGCCTGCGTGGGAGCGGCTCCGCCTTGCTTCGCAGACACAGCACCGCGTCTCAGAGCGCGGCGGCCGTGCCGGTGCTGGGGACCTGCAGCTGCAGTTTACGTCTCTGTGCGTAACCAGAGGTGGCGCCGCTGCCCTTGGAGGGGCCCGTCAGACCTCGGGAGGGGCCCTACACCCCGAGGAGACGGGGTTTTCACGTGCAGATGACAGAGAATGTCCCACCCCCTCCAGCCGGCATTCGAGGCTCTGGACTGCGGCCCCAGCAGCGCCTGGGCCTGCCTGCCCCTCCCACCTCCGTCCACTCTGCCACCTTCTCTCGCTTGTCCCCTGCGCTTACCCACTTCCGAATCCCAACCTCCCCACAAAGGAACAGGGAGGTGCAGGTGGAGGAGGGGGCAGAATCAGAACCTGGAACCCAGCATGATCTGGGTGTGGCCTCAGTTTACCCATCTGCAGAGTGGGGGAAGGACAAAAGATGTCCTCGGAGGTCCTGCACAGCTTCAAAGCTCTAAAGATTCCAGAAGCCTGCTTCACACGACAGGTTAGTATTTGTTTATTGAGGTGATGTCCACATAACACCACACCAACCAATGGGGAACGACTAGGTGGCAGTCAGCACCTTCACTCGGTTGTGCAGCCAGGTGGGGTATTTAATTTCTTTTTCATTGCCAGGACAGAGATAAAACAAAGGCCCGGGAGGCCCAAGGAGGAGGTTTTGGCTGTCACCCTGGCCCCCCAGGACTGGACCGTCACTGTCCCTGCAGTGGTGGGCACATTCCCACAGGCAGGAGCACAACAGGGGCCTGTGACGGGCGTCCCTGACTCCACCTGCCACCTGAGGAGGCATCGGCCACCTGCCGGGACTCCAGTGTTCAGGCCACGCGACTGTCATCCCGGGGTCTGTGTTTACGCAGATGCTCTTGTCACATGGACAGGTGCGTGCACAGGAGAGTGGAGAGAGCGCCAAGTCCAGGCCCCCGGGGGATGAGAGGAGAGGAGGCCACCTTCTGGGGGAGGACGTCCCGAGTGCCAGAGCTTGGGCTCCGGTGAGGCGGACGCCGTGCGCGGGCCTCAGGGTGCCCACGCGGGGCGGAGGACGCCCACCTGTCCCGGAGGCTGCAGCCGCATCCCGGCTCCTGCACAGCCTGGCCTGCTCGGTGAAGAGTGACGCTGCTCATTCTCTGCAGAGAAGCTGAGCTTCAGGGGAATAGAAATGAGAATCCGGCCCTGCAGCAAGGAGGGGCGCAGCCAGGCCGGCGACACGTCCGCACAGCGAAAGATAGAGTCAGACACGGGCACTGACCTCCCTATTCCTCCAGGTGCTCTCTCGCAACCGTGTTTTTAGCACCTAAGAATGGGTGTTTCTTTCTTTCTTTTTCTGTGTGCTCCCTTGCTATGAGCTGTGCGTGCTCACTGCCATCTCAGTGCTATGTTTGCTGGGAAATCTGCACTTCCGTGTTTACTTTATTCTCTGAAGACATAAAAGCTATGCTTTCTAAAAAATGAGCACTGTGAAGACAGAAATATACATGTAAAATGTATTCTCGTCTCGAAGTGCCAGGCGTGCGCACACCCTGTTTCTGGTTCTTGAGACGCGGAAGACAGGGGCTGATAACCCCCTCGAGTTGATTTTGGGGAGCTGTACGCTATGTGCTGTGGTCACGGCCATGGGAGGCAGGAGGGGGCTGGGCTGGGGACCACTGTGCGGAGCCTTCTCTGAGGATGTCTGGAGCCGAAGGCTCATTTCACGGTCAGAAAGCCAGCTAAGCTGCGGAGGGCACCCCGGGGGTGATCTGGGGGGGCTGTCGCCCAGCGTGGGGTCTGGCAGTGCTCCCTGGAAGGGCCGGTGGCCCCTGGCTTCCCCTGCGCTCAGGCATGACCCTAGTGTCAGCACAGGAAAAGCAATTCTTCCCGAAGCAGGTGGAACATGGTTTATGGTGGCTGCAGAGCAAGCTCTCCGAGAGACTCTAAATTACTGTGCTCGCTCCGACGCGCGCGCATGAATAATAGATCCAGCCCAGGCGCAGAGCACCTCGCGCGCAATTTCTCAAGGCGCCTCGAGAGTCTCTCAAGGTTGCTTGCCGAGGTCATAGCCTACTCGAGCTATTCCGGGCGGGGAACAGAAATCTGCAGGTGGAGAGGAAACGCTATTCCTCACCAGTGTCAGCCTCATGCCGAAGCCGCCAGAGGCGCGCTCTGAAGAGCACGTGCCCGCCGGGAGGGGAGGGCGGCATCTGTTCAGCTCCTGCTCGGGCAGGAGGGGGCACTGCGGGTGGGGCTTGGCACGCATGTTTCCCTTACTCCTCCCAAGTGACCAGATTCAGCCTGGCAGAAATGGGCTCGAAACAGAGTTCTGCCAGGTCCAGAGCCGTGTTCTTTCCGTGATCCCAGCAGGGGAAGGTCACCCAGACGTCCGAGGGCCACATGTGCATGCCTTTGGTGACTACTGCTCTGCTGGGACATCCAGGCTCAGTGGTGTCCCATGCTGGGCTCATCGACCTTGAGTGACCTTGAGCACATCACGGATGTTCCTGGAGCTCGGAGAACTCGCTGTTGCGTTGTGGGCGGACGGATGCTCCGGTGCCTCACCTGGCATCGCCAGCGACAAACGGCACAGTGAACAGAGCAGGAAGCTGCCTGGGGAGCTTGACGGCTCTGCCCCAAAGGGGCCCCGGGCCCTTCCCTCACCCTGAGTCCGGCCGAGCGGAGGCTGACCAGCAGCCTGGCGTGGTGTGCTCTGCCACGGGCACGCAACCTCCGCCGTTCCTCCCTGTGCTGTAAGTTCAGTGATCCGGTGACAGCTCGAGGAAGAAAAACAAGGTTGGAGCTGCGTTTGCAGTGTGGGCGTGCGGGCAGGTGGCTGCTTTGTGCACAGCGAGTGCAGTGAGGGCTGATCTGTGTCCGCTCCGGAGGCAGAATGAGGGACCCCAAGATGCCCACGTCCTGATCCCTGGGACCTGTGAACATGCCGCCCCACACGGCGAAGGGGGCCTTGCAGATGTGGTTATGCCAAGGCCCTTGTGGTGGGGAGAGGAGCCTGGACCACCGGGGGGCCCAGTGTCATCACCCAGCCCCTTCTAGGGCGGGGAGGCAGGAGGGCCAGCGTCAGAGAAGGCGGTGGGAGGACGGAAGCTGAGCTCGGAGGGATGTGGGGCCAGAATCAAGGACAGTGGCAGCCACCGGGAGCTGCTTTCTGTGACCAGCCCTTCCCGCCCCGGAACACGGCGCAGTGTGTCAGGTGCAAACGCTGGTCTCTGCCTGGACAGCGCGTCCTGGAAGCCCCAGCTCAAGGCCCTGCTCTCTGGGGAAGGCCCCCCCGACAGCTCCCTGGCAGAGCTGTGCTCCCCTCCGCCCCTGCAGCTCTGCCACGGCCCCGATGACAGCCCTGCCTGTCCTGCTGGGCGTCCCACAGCCTGGCTCCCTGTGGCCCGTCGTGTGCGCTGCCGACACCTACTGAGGGGACCCAGTGGCTGGTGCTCACGAGACCTCCTTCCCCCGCGCTCCTCCCTGGAGACAGACGCTGAAGCGCCAGGTCGGGGAGCCCAGGGCCCCTGCAGAGCTCGTCTCAGGTGGGAGGAGGTTTCTGTCCAGATGTCTGGTGACGAGGACAGTCGTTCTTGGTGGCCACACGCCTGGCTCTGTGGGAGTTCCCAGGACGGGCGCTTCTCAGCAGGACTGCTGTTTCAGGCCTGAGATGCAGGAGGTCATCACGTCCCCGCCTCTGCCCTGTCCTGTGCCAACGTGGCCCCACTTATTGGATCAACTGAGCTGCCCCCCGTTTCCAGCAGCCCCCGGGGTGCAGCCCTGTCCTGGAGCAGAAGAGCTGAGGAACATGGAGAAAGCCATGGCTGCAGCCGGCGCCTTCAGCCCCAGCCCACGGGGGCGACCTGCGTGCGTGGCTGCTGTGTGGAGGGAAGGGCACACGTGGGGACCTTGCGTGTCGCGTCAGGAGACGGGCAGGGGCAGGCTGCGCTGGTCACTCCGGGAGGTCAGAGGCTCACTCTGTGCAGGCTCCGTCGGGAAGCAGGGGCGGTGGTTGGTCTTCAGTGAACCTCAGCCAGGAGGCAGCAACCACGGAGCGAGGTTGGAGCTTTCGTGTGAAAGCAGCGTCGGCCACGCGTCGGCCGGGACGGGCATCTGGCAACTGCTGTGATTTGAACGGAGGCCTCGGCGGGTCTGTGCTCGGGGACAATCAGAGAGGCCACCTCGCTTCAGCCGTGCCTGTCAGGGTAGGAGAGGCCCCGTCCGGGCGGGTGTGTGTGCGACCATCCTGCTCTTCAGGAGAACCCGGGCCCCGTGAGGGTCAGGCCACGGTTGGGGCCTCTGCTCCCAGTTCGTGTGACGTTCCTGCTTTCGGCTCCCCGAGGACGCCCGCTGTGGCCTGTCTCCGGTTCAGCGGCCAGGCTCGCTCCGCCGCCGTTCACGCTCTCGTCCCCCTGAGGGATGGACGACCTCTGTGGGCACCTGCTCAAGGTTAAACTGACCGCAGCACCCAGAGAGAGATCGGCTGTCCAGAAAACCCAGAGAAATGTATCAGGAGAGCTGGGTTTGTTGGAAAATTTACTTCAGCGAGAGAAGAGGGAGAAAAACAACCAGGTGGTGGGGGGAGAGACTATAGTATATTAATCTCTGATGATGCCTTAAAAGCAAGGTTTAATGGAGGAAAATTCTAAATTAAAATATTTTCAGAACAGTTACAGAGAATAAATCTTACTGCTTATTATGTTGTATTTATCCTCATTTCAGCATTTTAATTTATATGCAATTTAAGCCCAGCCAGTAACAGTATCGGGAAGAACGCTCCCTCTCAGACACCCTTGTGTGCAGATTGCTCCGTATGCACCTGGGGAATTAGGAAATTTCCTAAGACTCTTTATTTTTCTCAAATTTGCAAACCGTATTAGGAAGCGCATGAAACTTACGGCACATTTTTAGGAAACCTGGGTATAGAGTGGCCCAACGCTGCCGAACACATACGGACACCGTCTGTCACCACCTGGCCCTCGCGTCGTCACTGCGCTGCGGGAGGCCAGTGGTCACAGCACTTCAGAGCGGCTGGAGCTTCTGGGGTGACACCAAGCAGACGTGGCAGCCGCATGGGTTTGGGGAGTCCCAGCGAAGGGACAGAAGGCCAGAGACAGCGGAGAGACACTCTGGATGCCTGACGTCACCAGGGGGACTGTGCCGCCGGCCACCGGGGACTGGGACTCCATGTGCCCCAGAGGGCACGGTGAGGCTCAGGACCCGCGAAGGGGACCACACGCAGAAGCTGAATCTCAAACCCCCAGCTGGCAAGAAACGGGCCCACAAGAGGGGCAAGATTGGGCCCCTGGTGTTACCTTATTGCTGCGGCGCCGTGGGGCGCACAGGCAGCGGCTGGCACACACCCGGCGTCCTTGTGCAGCACGTCCTGCCTCGGACCAGCATCTGGACCTGCGGAGCTGAGATGCCAGATCTCTCCTCGCCACCCCTAAACGCCCACAGCTGCTGTGCCTGCACCTGGGCTCTCCAAACCTCGCTAGGGGCTGCTGCCGCCTGGGGTCCCCCTTTCTGTCACTGGGAGGGGACCTAGGGGTCAGTGCCAGCCTCTTCTTGGGCATGGGCGTCAGGGAGCTCCAGCTGGCCACGGTAACTGGGTGGTGCTGCGTGACGTCACCGGGCCAAGGGCAGCCCACCTTGGCCACACGACTTCCTGGAGGGGTCGGGTTTCCGCAGCTGGGCTGGGGGCCTCCTCCAACCATGTGGCCCCCTGGGCAGTGGGCTGTTTGCACTTGTCAGACCCGGTGCCCACTCTAGAGGAGCTGGTCCCACAGAGGGCCGTGGGCAGCCAGACCTGACCGCAGCATCTGTCCCTGGCCACACACGGCTGCTGAGGCCCCAGGGTGCCTCGAATCAGAGCTGTGCAAATTGCATCCTGCATCGGCTGCCTCAGCGTCAGGTTGCCACTAGTGACATAGCACACAACAACAACAACAGCAACAGCAATAACGACAACTATGGGGCGTTGTCCCCCACCCCTCCGTGGGCCCCCGAGGCTCTGGCTTGGCTCCTGCAGGCTGTTTCCCTTCTCCAGTCTTCCAGAGGGCTTCCTGCCTGGCAGGAGGACGTAGTCAGGAAACATAAACCAAATGGTCCTGAGGTCCAGGCTGGGGGAGAACGTGGGGTGGGAGGCAGGTTAGCCACCCCAGGAGCAACCAGGCCATGTGCTCCGGCTCAGAGCCCCGATTCTGGGTCATGTGCATCCAGCTCTCCTCACCACTATGCCCCTCTGGAGTGGCCACTCCCTCCACCACTCAGCCTGCCGGCTGCCCTTCCACCCACCCCCTACAGAGAGCCTGGCCCAATCTCTGCCTCCCCCACCCCCTGTGCTCCCAGGTCGTCGCCGGTCTCTCCTACAGCTCTCGGTCCATTCTGTTCCATGTCCAGGGGACAACGGTTAACCCCAGTAGCAGCATCTGCCTGGCACACACTATGGAGCTTGAAAAATCCTTCCACGCTTTATCTGGAGTGTTCCGTACAACCTTGTGAGGAAGGGCACACATCAGAGGCCACAGGGCTGGCCAACACCCACGATCCTCTCTGCTTCCTAGGTGCATAGCGGGACTCACATTTCCAGCCCCCTCTGGCTGAAAGACAGGGCTCTGGTCAAGGACAGAAGGTGAGCTGGGGCCAGCAGCCTCTTCCAGGCCTGGACCTGCAAAGCTCCCGGGTGCCTTCCCCATCCATGTGCTGTCTGGCCGGAGCATTTCTGAGCAGGACAGGAGGATCCCCAAGACGGAAGGATCCTGGGCCCCTGAATGGCACATGCCACAGAGCCCTGCTGACCGATGTTCTTCTGTGATGCGAGAAACAGCAGGGGCCGGGGGCTGAGGGAGGCATCTCGGTGCACGGTGCAAGCCGGAGCCCCTGTCGGGACCTGTAAGGGCAGGGTGACTTCTATGTAATTCTGCCAGGGCACCCACTTGCCTCAGTTCGTTCCTGGCCCTGGTGAGAAATAAACCTTAATAGTGTTGAGCCACTGAAATTGGGGGGTTTGTTTTAATAGTCACCTGTCCTGACTAATGTGGGTAGACAGGTACTTTGTGTTTTCCTCTTCACAAATGAGGAAACCAAGGATTTAAAGCTCTGTGACTTGCCCAAAGTCACCCAGGTAAAAACCAAACTGAATTCTTGCTACGAGGTGCTAGTGCAGAGAAGCAGGTGGGTCACACTATCCCTCATGTTTCACACGAGCCTCCTCTGTCACAGAAGGCGCTCAAGGAATTGTCAAATGCACAATCTCTGGGTTAATGTGGACTGCAAGTTTTCTGTAAGTTTAGTTTGTTTAATTAAACTGCGAGTTGGATAATTATTATTTACTTTGGAAAAAAATATTGCATTTCTATTGTTGAAGTGCTGTGAATGACCCTTGAATTTAAGTTAGGGGAAGATGAGCAAGAAGAGCTCTAATTAAGGCGCTGGAGAAAGATGTGACAAGAAGCTCAGCACTTGTCACACCCACGCAGCTTCGGGGGAGCGGGGCGGGGGGCAGGGGTGCTGGTGAGTGGCTTTGAAACTAGGGAGAGCGGGCCTTGAACCCCTTTCAGCAACGTGCTGTCTGTGGGACTTCTCTGAGATCCACGTATCTTTTTTGTAAAATGGTGCTTAGAAAGACTCCTTTCTGAGGTTTTTAATAAAAATCGCAACATTTGCTAACCGTTTACACGTGCCGTGAACGGACCCTGTGTTTGCATGAGTGGCCTGGTTTCGTCGAGCTCCGGGGCTGCTCAATGTCAGAACAGAGATTCAGGCTGGGCGCTTCTGACTCCTAAGCCCTGAGTCTGAGTCGCTTCCTGAACCTCCTCTAGAGGGCACAGTGTGGGCTGGGACCACAGGAGACCACGTGGGGAGCTCCGACGAGAGCCTGGCCTGGCAGCGCTCAAGGACGGCTGGCGCCTCCCGCCCACCGCACCCCCTCCACTCCACGAACCTGCCTGGTCGGGTGGGAGGCCCTGACCCCCCACATCGGGGCCTCCCCTGCTCCCCGTGTCCTGGCTCCCCAACCTGGAGGGACTCCAAGAAGGATGTATTCAGAACACTCTTTGGGGACTTTTGAAAAATTGAGATATAACTCACACACCATTCTGGGGGGTTTTCAATCTAGACAGAGAAGCTGTTCTCTTGCTGGTTATGAAGATTTAAATTTTGGAGCAGGAAAAGTGGCCTCTTGAGGAGCTGATTTGAGAGAAGGAAACCGAACTCCGAGAAAAGGATGATGAGAGGGCTCCTCACAGGGCCCCACCGTCCCCGGGCAGCCTCACCCCTGCCCTTCCCACAGGTGGGTTCTGGGGCCGAGTGAGCGTCCCCCGGAGGGTGCGCGAGGCAAAGCTGGTTATCGCCTCTTGCAAGGTTCCTGCGCCCTAGGAGGGCACATTGCTGTATTTATCAACAGCAATCCTGACAGCTGTGGTCTGTACCGGGACCCACGCGTGGTCGTGCTAAACATGTCACCTCTCTGCCTTCGTAGCCTTCACGGCGTTTCCTCTCTAAGGTCTCACCCCGACAACCTTCTCTCCCACCCGGCATGTCTGTGTCACGGCACCATGTTCGTTTCCATCAGATCGCTTATTTCAAGTTATAATGATATGATTATTTTCTGTCTCTCCACACTATTTGGGATGATTTCAGCTGTGTGAATAACAGAATACTGAAAATAACTAGGTCTTAAATAAGACAGAGTTTTATTTTTACCTCAAATAAAGCATGTTCAGAGATAAGCAGTCTAGGGCTGGTGTGACAGCTCCAAAAAGATCAGGGATGCTGGTTCCCTCAATTTCAGTGCTCTGACATCTCCCCCCAACAGTACAGCTCATGCTCTAAGAAGGCTGCAGGAGCTCCTGCCATCGTATTCATATCCAGCCACCAGGACATAGGAAGGTGACTGAAATGTGGATTCCTTCTCCCTTGGGAAGGCACCTTCTGGAAATCGAACCCAACCCTTCTGCTCAAGCCTGTTGGATCAGAGCTTATTCCTGTGGCCACTCTCAGCTACAAAGGAAGCAGGGGACTATAATTTTATTTTTGGTGGCTATATGCACAGCTAAGAATTTGAGGTTTTATAATTAAGGAAGAAGGGGAAAATGTTGGGGAGAAACTTCGGACCCTCAACACTAGCAGACGGTGACACCCAGGAAGACACCGTGTCTTTTCAGCGCATCGACACCCCCCGGCGCTGTGCAGAGTCATCCTCGGTTAACGGCTGTGGACAAAATGAATGTATCGAGTAAATGGACCCCTCCCAAAGTGCAGATGGACTTCGACTATTCAGAGCACAGGGCAGCAGCTGTAGCCCTTGGAAAACTCCTCTTTCCTATGTGTTGGCAAACACGGAACGGAGAAATGGCTGGAGCAAAGGCGGAGGATGAGAAGGTGACTCTGACGTCGTTCCTCTCGTCTGCCAGCGTGAGTCCAGCCGCTGCTTCACGCCCTTCCACCTTCTAGAAAAGCGCGTCTCTCCCTGTGGCGGGTTCAGCCCAGCCGAGATCTGCCTGCGCTGCAGGATTTAGGTTGGTGTGGGCGATGCTCGCTGCCCGCTCAGCGCCCACCTCCGGCGGCCCAGACGAGGAGACTTACCTGCGCCTGCGTCTCCTGTGCTGCCTGGCTCGGTGCCAGGCACAGGGTGAATTCTCAGGTGACCCTCGGGTGACGTTGCAGGAGCATGGCAGGTGTGTGTGTTTTCTGTGTATGCAGCAGGGATTGGCTGTGCTGTAGGAGACGATTTTTACTGCTGTCCAGAAGGGGTTTCACACACACAGACTTTGTGGGAAAGGAAACAGGTACAAAAATCAAAAGGTGAGGGCAGCAGGTGCAGGGAACAACAAGGAGGGAAAGAACAGTGCTCGGGCCGGGTAACAAGACGGAGGGCAGGCAGGTCTAGCCGGGCCTCTCGGATGGTGGGACTGTCAGGGCAGTCACAGGAGAAGGGCAGGTTAGGGGGAGGGTCTGGGGGAAGGAATGGGGGGCGGAGCTGGAGGAAAATAATCTGTATCATCTCACGAGGGGAGTCAGAGGGGACACTCTTGTTCTTTTGGATAAATTCCGATTTTTCAATAAAACCCAAATGTGGACTATACACATGTTGTGTGTGTTCATGTGTGCATGCACTGTGTGCATGTGTGTTAGTGCATGTGTCTGCATGCAGTGTGCACATGTGTGTTAGTGCATGTGTATGCAGTGTGCACATGCTTGTTTGTGCATGTGTGAGCCTGTGTGTGCATGTGTACATGCGTGTGTGTATGCTGTGTTTCTGCATGTGTGTTTGTGCACGTGTGTGCATCCACACAGGCTCGGACACCTAGTGACCTGGGGCCTGGAGTCCTCAGGGCAGGCGAGAGTGGCCCCTGGAGTGGCGTAGTCGGGTGCTGGGACGTGGAACAGGCGACCCTCTTCAGGTGGTTTCCTCGGGAGCAGGAGGGACTGAGCTGCCAAGTGCTGGGGCGCTGGCCCCGGGGAGGGGTGTCCACGGGAGCCCCAGACACATGCCAGAGGGAGTCGGCTGTGCTTGAAGCAGGGCCGGCGCAGGACACTTAGTATAAACTTTTCAACTCTCTCCCCCGAGTTCCGCTTCTGCCCTGCCTCGCCCTGGGGTTTGGGCCCTAACGCTCTTCTGTAAGAACGACCCATCTGGGGGACCCGGGAGGCAGGAAGGAAGCTAGAGCTGAGCTCGCGGGGCTGGGACCCTGCTGAAGGGGCAGAGGGAGTGACGAGGGAAGACCAGGGCGGGAGGGGGAGGAGGTGAGGGCCCAGGAGCCCGGGCCCCACCATGGGAAGGACAGCGGCAGGGGATGGCTCTGTGGTGCGCACGGTATGGACAGCACACTCACCTTTCTGTTCAGCGGCCGGTGCAAAGACTGTTCCAGAACTGCTGTACCCCTCTCCTGATTCTGCCACGCCCCCGGTGCCACCTGTGAGGGGCCTGCGGGCCAGGGCAGCATGGAACAGGTGGGCACGGGTGGCCCTACTGCCGGTGGGGGGCTGCCAGGCCTCCCCTCCCTGCCAGGAAGCGTGTTCCTGGAGCAGGCCGTGACACGCGGAACGTGACCATGCGGGCGGTCGGCAAGAGTCCCGCAGGGTTAGAGACCAACAGGACCTTAGCAAGCTCTTGGCCCCGGGCTCTGTCATGGACGTGAGAAAACAAAGGCCCCTCCAGGGGAGGAGAGAGCAGGAGAGAAGGGAAACGGGACCGAGGTTGGCCAAGCCCTTGCGTTTTTCCTGACACTTCATCCCGAAGTCTCGTGGGATCTTCCCGCCGGCTCGGGGGGTGGGGCGGGCATTATCAGGCGTGGTGCCGCAGCACGGCTGGAGCTGACCCGGTCCCCTCCCGGGGATGACCCCAGCAGCCTCCCTGGACTTCACGCCCCCGCAGGGGCCTCTGCGAGTGCAGGTCCTGGCCCCTGGCAGTGGAAGCAGGATGCTGCGGGGACAGACCCCGTGCTGGGAAGGGGGTCTCGGAGGCCGTCCCTGACGCTGAGGGGCTCATCCCAAGGCTCACATCTGGCGGGAGTAGAAGAGGTGTCGTCCTGCATGACACAGCCGGGGAGGACAGGCTGCTGCTCCTGCCTTCTGTCTCCAGACGCGGGCTTCCCTCCGATGTGCTCAGGCTGCCAGGGCTTTGCTGAACTGCACCTCGCGGTCTGTCTCCACCATCTGACCTCAGCTCCCATTGCGAAGTGTCTGCCTGCCTTCAAACTGTCACTGCGCTAGACCGCTCGCCTTGCGCCAGAGCCGCCAGTGGCCTCCTGGTTGTCCACGTGATGTTGAAGACACGGGTGAAGTTGTGGCCTCTGCCCACACGGCTCGTTGACGTGGTTTCCCAGCAGGTTTGGCCCCTAGCACTCACTCCTAAAGCCGTGCAAGAAGCTCAACAAAGCAAGAAAATCCAACGACACTTCTTCATGACTTAAATTTTAGAGAGTTAGGTTGTAGCTCCCATCTCCTGACTGCACTGACAGTGCTTATTTCCTGTGATGCAAAGTTAGGAAACTGGAGTCTACGTCTCCCAAACAGCAGAGCCATCAGCAAAGCCCCACGCGGAGGAACGGGTCTGTCTGCAATCGTGCTTGCACCAGCCTGGCACGCGCTGCCCACTTCTCATCAGTGCTCGGAGCCACCGGTTTAAATAAAGGGCCCCAGACACGGAAGCAGTTCTGGGGAAATATTGGAAAGGGTTAGGCGAGGAGAGACCGTCTGGTCAGGAGCAGGGACTCTGCATTGTCCCCCCTCTGCAGGGAGCTCGAGCAGCCACACGTGGGAATCTCCCCTTGATGTCCAGGGACAACCCTTGTCAAAGCTGCCGGGATCAGCCGGGCTCAGCTCTCTCGAGAGGAAGAACGGGAGCCGGCGAGTGGAGTCTCGACCCTACATTGCTCCGAATCCTTTGCCTGTTGGTCCCTCTGTCCCCTCTCCAGCCGTTCCATCTACTCTGAGTCAAATTTCACATTCAGGCTCTGGTAGTTTCCGAGTCTTACCGGAGTGCGACAATATAAACGTGGGGAAGACACGGTCCACTGGAAGACATCTCTTTTTATTTCACCTGTGTGAAATAATGAAGCTTTTAAAAATTGCTCTAATTTTCTTGAGAAATAATGGAGTTTCCGGTGATACCAGTAGAGGGATTACTAAGGACGATAAAGCATATTTCGTGGACCGGAGTGAAGGGATGAAGCTGGAGGGTCGTGCGGAGCACTGGGAGGTGCGGCGGGACGGCCGCGCCGGAGGTGATGAGCATACGGAGCAAATGAACAGACAAGGCAAATGTAGCAAGAAATTAATTCAAGCCCCGGACTTATTTCAAGGGAGGGAAGGCATGTCGACAGATGGCGGAACATCAGGAATGTGAGATTAAGATAAATTTTAAGAGGACAGGTGTGCAGGACAGAATGGCCTTTTCTGCTCTGAGATGCTCTCCCTCCTCAATATTTCACTGCCGGTTGGCTCCCGAGACTCGTCTCCCACCTGGCGCCCACCGCCACGTGCCCCGACGGAGGCGCGAGTCTCTTGTCCTGTAACGAGGCTGAACTTCCTCCATTCTGAGAGAGATGGACGGCACCCCCCACCTTCCGCAGGGCCGCTCAGGACCCTAAATTCGTGGAGGAACCCCTCGTTTAAACAGAGCCCTGCTGTCATGGCTGGCTTCAATCAGAAGTTGGAACAATGTTTTGTGAATAAAACACCAGAAGTCACAAAGAGATGGGTGCATTTGACTGTACACAAATGTGAAAATCTTATACATCAAAAACATCCTGACCAAATTAAATGACCAGTGGCAAATGAAAAATATCTGCTACATGCGACAGATCAGTATCCTTAACGTATAAAGAAATCTAGCAAAGAAACAAGGAAAAACAACACAGAGAAAATGAACAGGCAAATGGAAATAGAAATGATCAATAAATATGTGAAAATATTCTAATTCGTTAGACTCATAATTCCAATGAAAAGCTGTATGCTGTTTGTACTTATCAAATTGTCCTTGAGATGAAAATAAATCCAAGTGAGTATTCTGGAATAAGTGAAAAGATCAGTGTCATTCTCCCATACGTTGGTGGTAAAAATACAAGTTAGCGAAGCATTTCTGGGTGATAATTAGTCAATTTTTATGAAAAGCCATATACATGTCCACACTTTTTGACCTAGAAACATTGCGTTGAAGAATTGCTCCTAGTTAACAGTAAAAATACACCCAAAGATTCACGTACAATGAGGTTTACCGCCCGGTCACTTGAAGTGTCTACCAGCGGAAGACGGTTAAATCCATGCGTTCATCCAGCAGGTATTTCTTGACCTTCTGCCGGGTGCCACTTACTATTCTGTGCCCTTTGAACACAGCAGCGAAAACACTGGTGTGTCCCCTTCCTCCTGGAGCCTCTAGTTTAGGAGAGGAAACAGACAAGAAACCACCAACTACATCACACCGCGGCAGACAGCAATGTGTGCTATAAGGAGAAATTTAATAGGGAAGAAATGGAGGGTGGTAGAGACTGTTCTTTCAGCAGAAATGCTCAGCAGCCACTAAAATAATGTCATAGAGAATATTTAACAAATTGAGGAAAAGCCTGGGATGTTTTAAAATATAAAAGGATTTTATAAAGCAGTAAATACGATTGTGTTAAAGCACAAGTAGAAGATAATTACGTGCACAGGGAGAGAGATGTGCCCCGAAATGCCGGCGGCAGTTCTCTCTGGGTGATGGGATTACACGTGGCTCTTTAAAGCTATTGCTTGTATTTCCCAAAATTTCTACTCAATTGTGGATTTTTAAAAAAATAAACACATAAAAAGGCTTAGGTTTTTTTAAAAAATAGCAATAAATCTCTCTGGTAAGTAACTTGTTTCATGCATGGAATAATTCGATATGGGCTTAAGCAGACCAGAGGCGAGGAGTTGGGGTGCATCGTGCTGCCTCTTCACAGGTCTGGGGGGTGCTTGCTGCCCCGGGGTGCAGCACCATTGCGTGGTGTTGGGGTGAGGCAGAGACCTCGGTGGCAGTGAGATGCTCTTGAACCATGGGGCCCCCAGCAACGTGTGGGTAACACTCAGTGCAGGGGGAACCCCAAAGATCACAAACTCCGGGACCCAGGAGAATGTTTCTCATTGTTTTATCCTTGTCTTTGCGCCTCGGCTCAAAACAGTCTCGTCCAAAGAACGTTCACCTCTTGGTTTCGGAGAGCATTCTCCAGACATAGATGCACGGCACCATCACGCAGGCGAGAACGTCCAGGCTGCAGGAAAAATTAAACTGTGAAAGATGTGTGGATGGGGCCAAGACTAGCTTTTAAATAAACGCACTTATGCAGTGACCGTCTGGTTGTAACAGCAGGCTCTGTACCTCGATGTGCGGCATTAGTAACACCTCGGTTACTCAGATTGCTTCAGTGCATAAGACATTCGCATTCACAATTGTGCTTATCTTTCAGTCTCCCCGTGTGGAATAGGTTTCCCTGTCCTTCTCTGTCCTTCTCTGTCCTTGACAGGAGGGAAAGTGCCCCTCAGCGAGGCAGCTGCCACCGGCCCCGACCTCTGCACCCGAGCGGTGCAAGGTGGTCGACGCAGCCCCGCACGCCGCTGCGGGCGCTGGGTTGACGCTAGAACAGGCAGTGGAAGCGGCGGTGGGCTCTTCCAGATTCCAGACCAGAGAGCTGTTCTTCTTGCACGTTTGTATCCTGCAGCCTTGGATCTGGCGTTTTTAAACCTTGAGATTACAGCCTTGCAGGGCGCAGCCTGAGGTTTATGGAGAACGGATGTGCGGTCGGGCAGCCTGCGCAGGGGAGGAACCACCCGGAAGGGGCCTCCTCCCGTGCCGCACCCGGCGCCACGCCTGCAAACGCGTCCCCTGGTGTGGAAGGCCAGCCTGCCACCGCAGTGCCTTGGGAAACCGCCAGCCCCTGTTGCCTGCTGACGCTGCGTGGGAGGTGACTCCTAACAGTGGCCGCGGCGCTTTGGAGCAAGAGAGAGGATCCGTAGACCCTAAAGCCGGGAGGGGAGCTGCCGTCTGCAGTGGGCGCTGCTGACGAGGACACGTGCGTCTGGGATGTGCAGGGAAGCCCAACTGACCCCGGTGTCTGGCCCTGCCCCACCCTGCTGGCAGCTGTCCCCAGGCTGCCGCAGCCTGGCCTCTGACCCTCCCTGAACTCCTGGCTCTCTGCTCTGTGTGTGCGACGCCTCCTGGACTCAGTCCCCCAGCGTGAGCTCCTCACCCAGCCCCGCGCGAGCGCCCTCCTGCGTCTGTTTCTGCTCTAACGTCGTCTGCGACGTTTCACTCATTTCCCTCTTTTTTCCTGCATCAAGTTATCCTCAAATGACACCAAGCCCCCGGCGTATTTTAGACGGAGCAAGGCCACAGGGAGGCTGCTGCTATGTGTCTTGAGAGAAATAAGCTCGAAATCCTCTCCACGGCCAGATGTGGAACGTATTTATAGCACGACGTTGAACTTTTTGAATTTCAAGTGGAAAATACGCAAACCGAGCGATCGTGCCAAGGCGTGCCCCCTGCTGAGCGGGGAGGCTGCGGCCCCCTGGCGAGGGTGCCAGCCTGTGCCGGACGGAGAGGACCTCAGCCGCCGTCCTGAACGTGCGATGCCGCGATCACCCCTCGACTTCTGTCGTAGCCCTTCAGGGACCTCCCGACGTTTGGGTGCTGAGGTGATGTTAGACGATCACCCGAACCTAAGGGAAAGCTGGGTGTACAGACAGGCACTGTGTCCGCTAGCTCCCGTCGCTGCCTGAACACACCCGGGCACAGAAGCTCTGGCAAGGCTCCTTTTCCTGGGTGGCTGTGGGTGGCCTTGGGGGCTCACACGCACAATTCGGCAAAGTGAGGACCCCGAGTGCCGAGGACAAGCCGTCCCGGTGGGACGGGGCACAGACCCGAGTTCTCCAGGCCCGTGCTGAGGTCTGTGGTCGAAGGCAAAGGGGAGCTGGCTGTGAGCCCACCACGGGGGGGAGAGGAGCCGGCTGGCGCCCATTAGCACTTGCCCAGTAGGCTGAGAGGACGCCCTCAGAGCAGCAGACGTGTCGTGGGTGTCAGAGGGACGTGGCGCACATTCTTGCTGCGCCAGCTGCTCAGTGAGTGTCCTCCCCTTCTCTGTGAGGTTGTAGCCTACACTGAGGAAGGTCGCGCTGCGCAAGGGGAAACGCGGCCCTGGGGCCAGCGCAGCAGGACATGGATCTGAGGAACGGTCCCGTCTCCTGAGGGCTGAAGTTAGTCTCTCTGAACCTGGGTTGTCTGACCTGTAAGTGGTGAAGACGAGCCCTTGTGGGGTCATTGTCAGGGTGAACCCCGAGTCCAGGCTCGAAAGCAGAGACGTCCCACCCCAAGTGAGGGCTCAGGGTGCGTCGAGAAGCGTGCTCTGCAACAGCTGAGGGAGCAGCGTGTTGGCCAGGGAACGCTTCTACCCAACGGGAAAACACACAAGTCATACCAGGAGCACATTTATAACCTCGAGAAGAAGATAGCAGGTGAAATCCATTTGCCAAGTCTCAAAGGGTCCATTAGGCAGGTCAAGATAACCTAGAACTTTCTGAATTGTCTTTCCTGGGTTGGACAAAAAAATGCAACCATTAGCAGCCCAGTAAGATTTTTCTTTATGTGGTGATCAAAACTCAGCATCTTTAACAACGTCATTTAAACCCCTCTTTGGAAAATAACAGATACAAGGTTTTCAATCTCAGTGGAATTCAAGGCAGCCGATTTCGCAGCACAATAAGCCAAGCTGTTTCTTTAGCCTCATCAGATTCCAGTTTTGAGTGCCCGGAAATTCTGATCACAGCCAGGGCAGACGGAAGTAGAACTGAATTCAATACATTAGCCACAAACGTTCCATTTTCCATTTGGTTCCCTCCAGAGGTTGAAAATCCTTAGGCGCAGAGTCCCGTTTGCTGGGTCAGCAGCCGTCGGCAGCAGGCCGCCGGGCCGTTCCCCGAGAGCGGTGGTGGCACGTCCAGTGCGGCTCTCCTTTGCTGCCTGCCGTGGGTGTGGCGTCAGTGACCCCCGGACTGTGTGTTTGATCTGGGATGCTCCTTAGCCAGCTCCGGGTGTCAGCAGCTGGTCAGCTGGACTTGGACAGTCACGAGGCTCCTTGCCCTCGCGCAGGGCAGGAAGTGTTTCTGGGTTAAGATGATTGTCGCAGGAAAGAGCAACATGAGACGTCAACAGCAAGATCTGGTGAGCAGTGCGTCTGCTTGCAGGAAGACGCTACGAGAAGCTTCCGTGGCAGGAGGAGTGTGGGCAGGGAGAGGAGAGCCGTGGCGTCTCTTCTGGAAACGTGTTAGAGCCACCGTGGCCAGTACAGCTCGCAGGCCAGGTGGGTGTCCCCAGTGACGGGATCTGATTGTTGACCGTAATAGCCCAGGGGTCTGCGCTGAGCTCCAGGTCTTGGGGTCAGGACCCCAACACGTGCCTCTGTCTTTCATGCACGGAAAGGAAGAAGGGAAGCTGATCATTGGGCTGCCCTAAGGCAGGAAGGCTCAGAAGTTCTTCTTTCAGTTGACAGAAGGCTGTATTCTCCTCCCAGCCCAGGGGTCTAGTCTGGTTTTAGAACCCTGAGCTGTCAAAGACACTTCTCCACCCTCACCACAGATTTCCTTACGGGAAGGACGGGAGCGTTGCGGAGGCTGGTGGGAGGCGCCGCAAGAGTCTCAGCTTTATCTTATTTTATAATTGGTTTAATTCATGAAGGAACTTCAGGGATCGGGGACACTGTCTGATAGTAGGAAGGGGCTTGTTTGGGTCAATCCGAATCTTTATTAGGGAACCGAATGGGTCCTTCCAATGTCTAGTATGGATTTAGCCCAAAGTTCCTCAAAACCTCTCTTAAAAGAGCTAAACTCTCAGCAGTTTTATAATTTAGGTTAAGGGGACAAACGGGTGATGTTGAGGAATTTTTGCTGTTGTCAGTTTTAGCTATTTCAAGATAAGTCAATTTCAAGAATTATCTGTCCCTTTGGGGAGAGGAACACAGCTGGGTATTTTCCTAAGACGTCCCTTGCTAGTCAGTGAGCTGGCTGAGGTGACTATTAAAGAAGAATGACTGTCCCAGACCTAATGGAAAAAGCCAGCACAGAGGTTTGGAAACCGTTAAAAGTGTACTAGAAACTCCCACCATTTGGATTTTTTCAGTTCTCCGAGGAAGCGGCGGCGGCAGGTGGGAAGGGTTGCCGTGGTGTTGCTAAGGACAGTGCGAACCTCTTTTCCAATCATTGGAGATGTTCCTCCCAAATGACTAAGGGTCAAGATGGAAAAGATCCCCTGTATTTCCTGGGAGCACCGTCAGTCCATAAGAGACGTAGAAGGTGGTTATTTAGGAGTCATTCAGCACATTTTAATTATATACATTTTCTTTCAATGTCCAGGCTTTTTGCAGTAGTGGCAGGCCCCGTTAGACTGGGTTTTATGGTGTTAGCCTACCTCACTGTATTATGAGGGGTAGAAAGTTGTCGTTGTAGATTCATGGTTTTCTCTGCCCTTGCTTTAGTGCTCTTAGAAATTGCTCGGGCTAACTGGTCAGCCAGATTAACTAAGTCACAGATGGACAATGCTTCCCAATTAAGTTAAGCCTGTTTAACTGGAATTGCAAAATCTTCATCTAAGCCATTCATGAACATAGAATTAAAACCCCCTTTGGTACATTTGGCATCTAAGGAGAGGCTAGAGTTTTCCTTGAAAACTATTTCCAGTATTTATTGTAATAATCATGTACTGCCTCACCTTCCGTTTGGGTACAATCTTGTTAAAATCCACTGGTTTTGAGAATGCTAAGGGAATGTCTCTGTGTAAAGTTTATGCTCTTTGGGGGGCTCTTTTCCTATTGGGAGGCATGTTACGTTGAAGTCTGTTAGGGGCTTCCTCCAACCTGCTTTTGCCATCCAAGGTTGGGCCAGACTTCTCCAGGGAGCACGTGTACTAATGGACAGAGATGAGGGAGACGATCCCTAAGTCTGGGTAACAACGTGAGGTTCTTCAGCACCTCCGTGAGGGTCCTAAGTATCCCCTGGGAGCTCTTTGGCTACAGCCCTGTTGGGCTTTCGTCCAAGGTGTGCAGGACGTGTTTAAGAGAGGCCCTCACTATTGGGATGCAGCTTGAAAGGGAGAATTTGAACAGGTTTAGCAGAAACAAGGGAATCAAGGACGTTTTGGGATCAGAAGAGTAGAAGTGTAGTATGCGGAGGAAGAGGAGCCGACAGAGGGGACGTGAGAGTCGGGGGAAGAAATCCGGGCCTGGAGGACGTTCCCTTTTATCGTTTATTAGCCTCTGTGAGTCCAGAGACTGTGTTTCAGAGAGGGGCAATTTTAGAGTCCTGAATGCATTTGGGTGCCTCTAAATGCCAATTAGAATATACACCCCATGCAGGCTGCTTTGTTTTATAACCAAGGTCTTCTAATTTAATTTGGAGAAAGCCTAGTTTTGATACATCGAAGAAACCACCATTTGTTATTGCACTAAGATCCACCATTCCATACAAATACAGGTGGAGGGCCCATGATTTTTAAACATATAAGCATCAATAGTATTCGCTAATGGGAAAACTAACAAACTGAGAAAACCTCTTCACAAGCCAAAGCCTTTGTCGGCACAAATGGAACAACCATCCCCGAATTCCCAAAGAAAGGTGTCGACCTCAACCAAAGGCCCGAGGCCGAGAGGACACCAGAGCGAGCCACCTGCAGTGTGAGGCGCTTTGCTGTGGCACCTCCCCGGTTCTGGAGAACTCTGGTCCGGTCCAAGCTAAGACAGCCTTGGGTCTCACTTCTGACGTCAGCTAAGTAAAAATGAAATAAAATACAAACGCTCTACCAGGAGGTCAGAGGAAATAGCATTCATTTGGAAAACGGAATGTAATGTGTGCACACTGCGTCGGTGGCCTCGAATAGTGTCCCGTAAGGCGAGCGCAGGAAAGGGTTTCGCGGGGGATTTTCACGAACGTTGTTTTCAGGGGCAGTTCACTGGCTGGGCAGAAATCCTAAATCACAAACCCACTCCGATTGGTTGGTTAGTAGGGTTCTACCGCTGAAAGATGGTGTCTGCCGGCAGATACTGGCTTCGGCTGTTTGGCCAAGCCTGTTGGAATCTTCTGGGTTTGGCCTCCGGCAGGTGCGAGTGTGACCCTCCCGCAATCTCCCGACTCCACTCTGGGAAGCCTGAGCCTTGGTTGCTCCAGTTTCGTTCCCAACATACAAAAACACACACGCCCCTACGTGTGCTATCTGCACGTTTGTGTGCTGACGGGAGTGATTTGGTGCAAGGTAAAGGGAATGACTGAGAAGGAAGAGACGGTGGCCGGGAGGGGTGTGTCTGAAGGTCCCTCAGCAGTGGCTGTCAGCGGCTGGCAGGGAGGCACCGTCTCTGTTCTGACCTTCTCAGGGCTGCAGCAGCAAAGTCATAAGTCATCCAAGACAGACATAGTGGTGTTGGGTGGCGGGGGAGGGGAAGGGGGAGGGAAAGGGGGAGAGAAAGGGGGAGGGGAGTGCAATGGGGACTCGGCAGGCTGCAGGTGTCAAGGCCCTGCAGGTTCACAGTGGGTCCTGAGTCTAAAGGGGCCGGTCAGCGTGTTTTGCGTTTGTCTTCAGCCTCGATCTGCTGGACAGACTCAGGCTGAGCGTAGCTGGAAACCAGGTTTACCCAGCGCGGTGGCTTTGCCAAGGGAGTCCTGTGGGGTGACGAACAGCAGGAAATTGGGCAGGTTTTCGAGGCGCGATAATAGCTCCTGACTGGGGAGCCGATCTGGTCAGAGGAGAAGAGAAGGCGGAGGGGGGAGTCGGCTGCGCCGGCAGCTGGGAGTTCCCGGCAAAGTCAAACACTTTCGGAGTCAAATCCCGCAAGGAGCGAGCTGTGAAGCGGAGACAGCGGCCCGGTGTGGGGTGCCGGGCGCTGGCTCGTGGGGGCGGAGTGACTGGCAGCGGGGAGCAATGAAAGCGGAGTCTGCGGCTGGCGCGGGGCAGGGACATGGCCGCTGGAGAAGAGTTCGAGGAGCTGAGTGTCTGGACTGTTAGAGTCACCGTCCACCGAGCGCTGAATCTCCGAGATTCGAGGAGAGAGGGTGCTGGGCGGATGGGCTGCGAGTCGGGGTCCAGGACTGGGACCCCGTCTGGGAACCTTGTCTGGGACCCCGTCTGGGAACCTTGTCTGGGAACGAGGAGCAGGGGCAGGACTGTCTGTGCGTCACAGTCACAACGGGGACCCGATGCCAGCAGCTGATGACAAGAGCCACATGGAGGGGTCTGGAAGGCTGGAAATGGGCCGGGAGAGGCAGTGAGGACCTCGGTCACCGACTCTGCTCCCAAGCTCAGGCCGAGTGCAGAGGGAACCAGAGAAACAGAAAATCCCCCGCCACGGGGACAGACGGCTGCAGGTGCGGCGGGGCGTGGGGGAGAGGCAGGTTCTGCCGGCACAGGGCGGGAAGGGAGTACGCGGGGTGGAAGGCGAGGAAGGAAAGGAGGCTCCCAGGAGTGGCTTGTCCCTTCCAGAAGACGCTTGGGACAGAAGCCGGCGGAGGTCAGAGCCGTGCAGAGGTGACAGCGTGGAGAGCAGGGGGCCGGCCACGGCTTCTGGTGCACGGGTGGTGGTGAGGCGCCGGTGTTCGGGGTAGGGGTGCCACGGGTGGGGTGGGAGGGCGGAGGGGAGGTGTGGAGCGTCCAGGTCCTGTACGGGGGGACTCGCTCCCACTGGACAAGCTCCTTCTGTGGTTCTTGGCGAGAATGGGAATGTCGGGAAGTTGGGGTCACCCTGGCAGGGTTCATGGAGCTCCTGAGGATGTGTAACCCCTGTCCTGAAGCCAAGCCCTGCGCTGAGCCCTCCCTGACGGCGCCGGGGCTGCGTCCACCGGTGTCTCCGTCCCTCCCTCGGCCCAGCCAAGTCCTCCCCGGAGGTTTCACTGTGGGCGGTGTCCGTGGCAGTGTCTCTTGGACTCAGGGGATGTCCTCTCACGCCCCGTAGGTACTTGTCTCTCCCACATGTGGATTCCCCTTCGGATCCCAGAACCTTGTAGCTGGTCAGAAATACGCGGGAAGAACAATCCTACCAAGTTGTCGCCCAGCCCAGACCCTTGCTTCGACGTCCGACGGACAAGACCTGCACCCTGGAGGGGGGACCCAGGGCTCCGACCTCACCCTCAGCCAGGCAGCTCCCACGTGTGGTCTCCGGGCTCTCGGCTCCGACTTGCGTGTGCCTGCGTGCCGGCTGCTCGAGGGACCTCCCCTTGCTGGCTCCCCGAGAGACTGGGGCCGGCTTCGGACTCAAACATTTCTTTTGGTCCCAGAGTTTGGAGCCATCAAAGGCCCCCTCACCACTGTTCCCCTCTTTGTCAGGGAAGCCACATGCAGCCTCCCCGACAGAGGCGGGCCCGGCTGGTGTCTCTGCGCTGCACCACGCAGACTTCCTTGAACCGTCTTCTACTCTGTCTGCTTTGTCTGTGTTTACTCCGCGTCTTCTTCTGCGGCAGGCCGGCTGCCCCGCGCTCATCTTTAGCTTGCAAGAGGCGGTCTCCCTCCCCATCCCCGAGTGGCCTCTGCGAGGCTGCTATCTTTGCAACAATCAATGTCTGGCAACAGCCCAGGTGCAGAGCGGCGAGGTCTAGAGACCATTCCTCAGCTGAGAGCCCAGGATACTATTTTAAATAAATGCGCAGATTTAGAAAAAGGACAAATATCAACTAAATCTTGTCTATGATGGCCCATCAAGTAATACCCGCGAAGATTAGCTGCTGGAACCTATGAATCTCAGGACCTATAAATAACCCTGCTTTTGACAGGCAACACATATACATTTTCTGTAAGAGCTAAATGTCAGGAAATTCATTTCTGGAAATCTACAAGGAGACGTGCACATCCACATGCTGCTACCTCTGTCATAAATTTGGAGATGTAAAATACAGATCATATCTTTGAATTTTTCACATCCTCATCAGCAACCTCAAAGAATCCAAAGATTGGGAAGTCCTCACTTAAATCAATGACTGCAACATTCTCTAGAAGCTATTTCCATTCTGGTGTTTTCTCTCCCCAACCCCGACTATTAAAATTGGAAGAAGAACATGGAATGTAAAATCAGCCTCGAACATTTCACGGATGAGCATGTGACAAGAATGGAGCTGGATTACAGTTTGCATTGATGACGAACGGCAGTATCTATAGATGTATTGACAAGTTCCCACGGGGAGGATCAGTTGAGTCCTGTGGCCACAGTTATATGAGGGTTTTCAGATCCACGGTTACCAAGTGCACATGAAGTGAATGTCCCGAGAAAATGCAAAGCGTGAATCATTTCACTCAACGCCATTCTAATTTCGAGTCCAGATTTGAATCTAAATCCAGAGGGATGAAAATGACTCTCAACTTAAAAACTTGGATCATTTCTAATCCTTCCAATTTAAACGTTCTAAGACCTCTAACACCTGCCCTCAGAAGCCTTGACACCTCCCCTCCCTCTCCTCAGGGCAGAGGAAACATGAGCTCTAAGGAGCTCTCCGGAAGGACAGTTGAAGGTGTCCAGCTCCGCGCGGTGCCGTGGGAACAAAATACGCAGACGAGGCAATTGGCAAAGAAAAGACACTGATTTCCCACAGTTCCGTGGGCCAAGCAGCCCACAGTCGGGGCAGCGTCTGGCGAGGACCTTCTTGCCGCGTCATCCCGTGGCGGAGGGTGGAGGGCGCGGGCAGAAGGGTGCTGGGAGAGCCAGGGACAGGGGCCGGGCTCCCCTGGGTCAGGACCACTCCCAGGACCACGGCCCTGATCCGTTCTCGGGGGTGGCCCCTCACGGCCCAATCACCTCTTCACAGTCCCACCTCTAACGCCGTCACAACCGCAATTAGCTTTCACCTTGGAGGGGACCTTTGAGCCACGGTGGAGGGACTCCCTGAGGAGTTCACGTGAGACACATTTACTTTAATACAGAGACACTTTTCAGAGCTGCTACCGTGCGGCTGAAATCATATAACAAAAGGACGTTAAGTTAATTGGTCGTTCGGCTGGCTAATTTGGGGTTGTTTGTTTACACACTTTGTTTTCTCCTATCTTAAGGAATTTCCTCATGCATTAATGCATCCACTCACCCTTCCTCTTGTTTATTTAACAAATATTCTTACCTGCTGTCGCTAGTGACAATAACAGCAGTTGCTGTGTTTATTGAATTCTTACAACGTGCCCGACACTGTGCTAGCGAGTCTGTGCGTGTGCTCTCTCGGTACATCAGACCTGAAAGTGATGTGTTTCCCTGGTACCCAGGGGGAGACCGAGGGTCAGGCCTGGACAGGTGCTGGCTGTAGGGCTGAAGGCGGGGCGGGCGGAGGGCCTCACCCTTACGCGTCTTCCTGGACTTTAGCGGGACCACAAAGATGAATACGTTTTGCGCTGCCTCTGAGATGTGTATGCAGATGGAGATAACGTATCACTTAGAAGTGATAAATGACATAAGAGAGTCTGATAAAAAGGTCGAGGAAATTCAGAAGAGAAAAGATCATTTTCTACTGGGGGGATTAGGGAAGGTTTTCAAGAAGGGGGTTGGATAGAAGGGAGGGGCACGGAGCAGAGGCCGACAGCATGGAGAATACAGACGAGTTTATCCTGACCACGTAGTCAGAGGTGCTCACGCAGGGGTATATGCGCATGATGTTATGTGTTAGCAGAACGTAAATAAACAACTAAATTGTCATCACAGGAGAGGAGCTGTGACAGCCGTAGTAGTTTATACAGAGAGATCACGATGCCGCACGTAGTGGCCGAATGAGGAAGGACCTTCTCGGGAGCCAGAGAGGAGGAGGATGGCCGGGAGGTCTGCAGCCAGGACGTCTCCAGGTTGCCCGGGTCAAGTGCAGAGGACGTCAGCACATCTAAGACCAGGGCGTGTCCGCCGCCTTTGCCCTCGGAGAGATGTCAGTGGGCTTGGCAAGCCCTGTGCTGACGGAGGCTGGAAGAGGAGGGCAGAGGGGACAGGTGAGGACACTGTGGGAGGGAGGTGACGAAGGTGAAGACAGCAGATGCTGCCGCCCAGGAAGACAGCTGTGAAGGAAGAAACAGGCCGCGCTTGGACGGGGCATGAGAACCAAGACAAGCTCTTGCTTTCGAAGGTGCTGTCTGAGTGGGGAGACGTGGGCATGCAGGTGCCTGGGGAGAGGGGCAGAGGAGACCGGGGGGCAGGCGCAGGAGGAGGTGCTGGACCCTGGAGCAGGCCAGAGTCCGGGGAGACAAGAGCTGCCAGCAGGGGCCTGGCTGCAGAGCCCCCCCAGTGACGTGGGGGTTTGCCAAGGAGAAGATGGGTGTCCTTGTGACGTGCCTGCCCGTCTGTTTCCACCTGCGTCTCTGCCGACGTAGTTAGCATAGAGCCTGCACTATCCGGAGTTTGTGTTTCTGTCCTACGCCCCCCGGCCACGGCCACTCCTGTCTGCAGACCTCCTTCCCTCCTCCACCCAGGACAGGCCCCACGCCGGCTCCCGGGACAGAAGCAGATTCTCTGGGGCTGACGCAGCGGCTCCTTGCCTGCCTTCAGGAGGTGACCGGGAGCAGTGTCCTCTTCCTGAAACTGTCTTCACTGAGCGGACAAAAAATACTATTGGAGGCATTTTATTTAATAGTAAATGAAACTAACAACTAGCAAGGATAGACTGTTGAGATCAAAAGAAGATTTTTTAAAATTTAATGTTAATTTAAAACATACGATTGCAACTCAAAACATAACCATGGGATTCATCTTGCCCAGACGACCGCAGAATCGCACGTCCTGAGGATGGACATGGTGCCGTGACTGGGCACTGGCCAGGTGGTCCCCGTGAGCCCGCCTCCTGGTGCTCTCGCCGGGGAGGGTCTCCTCCCCTCAGCCTGGGTGGGACCTGTGGCTCGCTCCCAGCCACAGAACGTGCGGGTGGGGCATCAACATCTCGTTAGGAGACGCTCAGGAGAGGCTCTCCTGGGGGCTTAATGAAGTGCCACAGCCCTGTTGGGAAAGC
>NW_012151163.1:345933-368601 GCF_000956105.1 Propithecus coquereli
AGGACTTGAGGGTGACCTCTAGGAGCTGAGGGTGGCCTCTAGGAGCTGAGGGTGGCCTCTAGGAGCTATAGGTGATCTTTAGGAGCTGAGGGTGACCCCTAGGAGCTGTGGGTGACCTCTAGGAGCTATAGGTGACCCCTAGGAGCTGTGGGTGACCTCTAGGAGCTTTGGGTGACCTCTAGGAACTGAGGGTGACCTCTAGGAGCTGAGGGTGGCCTCTAGGAACTGAGAGTGACCTCTAGGACCTGTGGGTTGCCTCCAGCTGACATTCACAAAAGGCCAGGGCCAGTGGTCCTACAGCCCTAGGAAACAGATCCCGCCAACAAGCACGTGAGTGTGGAAGTGAATTCCCCCACAGTCGAGCGTCCACGTGAGGACGCGGCCTGGTCCCCGTCTTCAGTGCAGCCTTGCGAGACCTGCGTCTGGACCCCTGACTCACAGGAACTGCGTGACGATGGAACTTGCTGAAAGCCACCAAACTGTGGTCAATTGTTGGAGCTGACACAGGCAAGAAGGACCTCGCAGAAGTCCGTCCCACTCCGCCCGCCCTGTGCAGGGCCCTGGACACCCCCTCTCTCCTCCTCGACCCGACAGGGCGAACGGACTTTGAGGCTGCCTGTTCTGGTTTTGGACAATGCTGTTCATTCTTCCCGTTTGTGATTCGATATCCCACTTCCTCTCTCAGCCTGTGAGCGCGGAGACTGGGACACGTCACAGAGCACACCGTCTGTGCCTGTTTCTCGCGGGCCTTGCACACATGGTGCACCGCGTGTCAGTGTGGTGGTGGTTTCTGCAGTCACGGTTCCTCCTGCTGATATCCGTGTTCACAGTTAAGCACCTCACCTCTTGGAGCAGCAGGAAAGTGATGCGCTTTCTAGACAAAGGGCACCTGTGCTGCTGAAGCAAATGGTCTTCCAGGTGGACGACAGGAAATCCGTGAAAACGGCTAACGGGGGTCTGGCGGTTAACGGGACAAGGTGCCGGTCATGATAGCACAGGGCACTGGAGGGAGGATGTGACGTCTCCCCGCGGTGTAATCTCCCACCCTGTCCCCGCCGTGTCCTCCTTCCCTGAGCTGCGCACCTCGGCGCTAGGTCAGGCGGGTGGGGGACATCGGAGCATCCAAGTGCTGCTCTGTGGGGGCAGAATTGATCCCTGGAGTGTCACGTCTGCCTCGTCTCATCTTCCCTGTCTCGGGAAACTGTCACTCCTCCAGGGACAACTTCCAGTGAGCAACAGCGCTCGCCACCTGCTCTTCCTGGTTCCCGCTCCCCACCCCAGTCTGCCCATGGCCCCCAGCCGAGCTTCCTGCCCTGCCCGGTGAATGCACCCTCTGCCATCGGCCAGTGCTGCTGCCACACGGCCCATTCCCTGGCAGCCAAATTGTCACCTGATATTATTCATTCCCATTGTTCCTCTGGAAAGCTGGGTGTGGCGACAGTCAGCAGTTTGGGGGAGCAGGTGTCACAGTCCTCGAGCAATGCTGGTTAAACGCCCCTCTGGAGGCCTGAGCACGGCATGCTCCCCAGCTGCTCCCCCCTGTAGCGGCGGTTCAGGGTGAACACACACCTCAGACTCAGCCCTGGGGGACAGGGCCCTGTGCGGAGTGGAGGCGTCACCAGAAACCCTCCTGACATCGCAGCAGGTGCACGCGGGGAGAGGATGACCCTCAGAGCCACCTGACAAAAGCAACACTGATGCCGTCTACGTTTCCAAGCCGGTGTGGGCTGTGGGGCCGGGAGTGACCAGGACCCAAGACTGGCATTTTCAGGGCTGCCCACGGTGACCCTTCCAGGACACCAGCCTGGGGCAGAGCCCTCCTGACGACGTCTGTGACGCAGACACAGTTCCCCGTAGCTGCACAGCGGCTGCCAAGTGCCCACTGTGGGCTCAGGTGGCCCCTCAGGCTGTCCTCACAGTCCCTGTCCCAGCCCTGCCTGACACAGGGGCTCCTGTTGGGTGGGCTGGTCCCTGGGGATGTGAGTGTCCCCTTTCACCCCCACCCCTCACCTCCCACCCTCACCTCCCACCCTCACCTCCCACCCCTCACTTCTCACCCTCACCCCCACCTTTCACCCCTTATCCCCTCCCCCCATCCCCTGTGCCCGTCAGGAGCAGAGCTCTGTGCACTCTCTGTCCACCCCAGCCCTCCCCACCGGACACCCTCCTGCTCTCTGCCGCCCTGGGTCCACGGACCCTCCTCCTTTCTGCCACAAACAACAGCAGCACAAGCAGCACACGGCCCAGACTTAGAACCACGTTCCCTCTGGGGCCCGGGTTTGCTGTGGCCCCTTCTCAGTACCTGTGCGCTGACTTCTGTCTCCCGACACCTGGGACGTGGTGCACTGGGACACGTGGCCCCCAGCAGGCCGACTGCTGCCCTGATGAGAGCAGACCAGGACCTGGACACAGGGGGCGGCCGTGAGCACCAGGGAGGAGGCCTGGGGGGGCCTCGGGGACCAAGTCTGCCCACACCAGGTCTCAACCTCCGGCCTCGGGGCTGTGGGATGTGAGATCGGTGTCTGAGTGGCCCAGTTTGTGGCCTTTCTCTCCGGCAGCCCCGGCAGACGGATGCTGGGTGGCGGGGTGTGTGCAATGTACTGCATGAAGCGCCACTTACGTTTCAAAATGGCAACATAGGCGTCTGCGTGCGCTGCCCGGCCCGGAGATTTCTCTCTTTTTATCTGTCTTCCAGCAATAATGAAACGGCCACGTTTCCTGCCACTTTGTCACGACCATCTTATCTTAGCTGTCCTGAAGATCAGGACAAGGTGTCCGTGAGTTACCGTGACAACAAAACGCAAAAACAAACACAAAACCTATCCCTGGAACACGGCTCGAGGCTGGGCGGAGGGTGATTCCCGCGGAGGCAGTGAGCGGGGTCTGCCCCTAGGCCGTGCCGCCCGCGTGCGGGGCCCCTGGCTGGAGCCGTGAGGAAGCAACCGGGCCTCAGATGGGCTCTCGGCCGGGGCTGTGTGGCCCTCGGTCTGTCCTGCCTGGCTGGGGTGGATGTGCGTTCACGGTGCCCTTGGGCGGCTGCCCCCTGACAACCCACCTGGCCACCAGCTCCAGGGAGGGCCACTCTGACGCCAAGAGGGCACAGCCTGGGACGAGAAGGTGGGCAGAGGGAAGGGGCTGGACCTGAGGACAAGGCCCCTCTGAGAAGGACAGGCCGTGGGGGCCACAGGACGGGCAGTCGGGACCTTGGCCCGGTCAGGTAGGTGGGGTCTGTTCCCACCAGACTCTCTGGGTCCGTGCTCCGGGCTGAGAGAGCCACGTGGGGCCACCCCAGGCCCAGAGGCCAAGGCCTGGCACCGCCCAGTTCCTCCCGGCGCTGTAGCAGAGCCACCACTGTCCTGCGTGCTGCCGCCGGGCACACCCAGGGCCCTGCTTCTTGGCCCTGCGGTCACGCCACGACCGGACCCTTCCTTCCTACTCTCCTTCCCATGGCCTCCCGAGCACAGAACTAAACCCGCTATTCTGAAATCCGTGTCGGTTTGGCAATTGAGATGTTTCTGTGTTCTGAGGTGTCAGATAATTAACATTTCTCTCAGGAGAGAAGACGCATTTTATCCAAGGACAAGGAAAGAAGAAGCTTGTGTGGTCGCAGCACAAGGCCTGGTGTCAGACACAGCTGTGTGGCCCGAGGACAGTCACTCAGGGCCAGCTCTGCCCCTCGGCACAGAAGAGCCCCGACCCCTGCCTGCGAGAGTCACTGCGACCCCAACCCGCATGTCCCCAGCCCTGAGTATCCCCTGCCCGAGTGTCCCCATCCCTCCCCAGCACAGAGGCTGCTGTCACTATGCTCAGGACTTGCCGTCACGGGTGCCCAGGGGATGTCAGTTAGTTGAGGGTCCGGGATGCCTCCTTGGCTGACCATTCCGCAAGGTCCGGAGGCGCCGGCTCCGCCTGAGCCAGAACACCCAGGGCCAGGGCTGGAAGCCCCTCCCTCGCTCTGCCCTGTCCCGGAACTCAGGGGAGACCCACAGGCGCCTGCTGCCCAGAGGTGCGGTCCTGACCTGCTCCAAGTCTGTTGCCTGCATGGCCCGCAGTGCCTGGTCGGAAGGCCCAGGTGCGACCTTGGTGGAGGGCGCCCTCAGCCTCCCTTCCCCTGTGAAACTGGGGCTGGACTCTGTAAGGGCAGCTGTGCTCTGCAGACTCCGGGTTTGCTGGGGCTGCCTCGGCCGGGGAGGCCGGGACTGGACCAGTGGGCGGGGCTCTGGGGCCCAACCCGCTTCTGTAAATGGCCCGGTTACCCAATTGCATCTACTGGGCTCCACTGTTTACGTTGTTTGATCACCATCGGACCAGACTTTCCTGAGGTGCCTTCGAAGGGTGGCCTTCGCAGGTTCCAGCCAGCGCGTCGGTTGATCCCCCTCCTGCTCAAGTCCTTCCAGGACGCAGTTGCCTCCCTCTTCCTGAGCCAGGTCTGACGCATTCTCCCCTGAGGCAGCCTGACGACTCGTAGACTGTTCCTTGCCACCCCCGCACACTCTGCTCCCACCTGTCCCTCTGCAGAGCTGCCTCGGTGTCTGCGACGGAGCAGGCGCTCGCAGGTGTTTGTGGACGAGGAGCCGGGAGGACAGCCCAGGACCGTGCTCAGTGATCTCTGGCCCCAGCCCAGGACCGTGCTCGGTGATCTTTGGCCCCAGACAGGACCGTGGAGGGACCGTGCACAAGGGCCCCACCTGAAGCGCCTTCTGTAAAGACCTCTCCTGTTCTATGTCTCAGCAGTATCTTCTGGAAAGAATGGGGAATCGTCCTGGTGTCACTGGCCCTGACACCAGTTTTGGGTCCACCTTTCTTGGTGGACCCAGATCTGTGGGGCAGGATTCTTGGGGAGGTCCCAGGTGTGTCTCCTGCAAGCCTCCCCTCCGGCTCGAGAGCACAGCCAACCACCCATCTCGAAAATACCTCCGGGTGGGTGATGGGACCCGAATGCCCTTCTGATGCATGGTTAGAGCTTTGAGGACTAAAACCCACTGGTTTTAACCTCCCTTCCCAAGCACAGGCCCTTCTGCTGAAGAAAGCTGTGCCAGCTGCTAGATTTGCATTTCTTTTCTAACAAACCTAAATAGCGACTCCTCCCCCAGTGCAGTAGAGAGGGAGATGAGAGCATCACAGAGCAACTGGCTTTTACTTTGCAGATTATGTTCCCCGGGCCTTGGCTGCTGGCAGGAAACGGTCCAGTAAAGAACCGTCTAGGCGGGACACAAAGGCAAGGCCCAGTGTCCCCTCCTTGGACCCGGGTCAGCACAGTCCCACCCGCAGCTGCTCTGCACGGGCGCAGGCTCGCGGGAGATTCCCCGACAAAATTTGCTGCCCTCGACTCTTCCTTCAACTTGTGTTTCTCATCTTTAAAACAGGACTCCTTCTCCTGCTCCCTACGATTTTCCTGGAAGAAGAGATTTATATAACAGAAAAAAAGAAGGAACAGGGAGGAGAGAGGAACTCGGAAAGGGGCGATGGAGCAGAAAACGTAAGTGAGGTGCACCAGGAAATTCTAACTGAAGGGCGGTTGTCTCCATGGCAACGGGACCACGGGTTCGTTCCCAACCTGGTGGGTGCAGGGAGCACCCTGAGCAGCGGCTTCTCTGCAAAGCCCCCTCCTCCTCCCCGGCTGAGGGTGCTCCCTGCACCTGTGCTCCGCTAGCCTGGGCCTCCCACGACCGCGACACCCAGCCCAGCGCACGTCTACGCAAGCACAGCTGACCGGGTACAAACTCGCCCCACGGTGCAGAACCGAAACACAGAGCAGGTGCCGCTGCGTCCTTCACGCTCTTCCCTTGCGAAAGGCAAAGCCGACTCCATCCAGTTGGGAAGGTCCGGGCGGCTCTTTCCTATTCCAGTTTCACTCTCCCAGCACTGCTCTTCCCAACACAGCGGGAGAATGAGCAGCAGCAGGAATCGCTCTTGGGCAGGTTCTGCCAATTCTTCAGCTTTTGTGAAGATTTCCTGCAAAATCACTGGCCCCTCACAGCCATCCACCTTCCAAACAACCTGCCCCGTAGGTCTGGACACGTCTTCTGCCTGGAACACCCACCTGGGCAGGCCGAGGCCGGGAAGAGGCCGGAGGATCACCGCAGCCTGGAGTCGGCGAAGGCCACGGTGAATGTCCCCTCCCGGGGCTGCCACGCGGTGCCCTGACGGTACCTTCCAGATGCTCCATGACGAAGTGCCTGATTACAACACTCCGGTGCCGCCGCGTTTCGCCTCGCAAGGAAATCTCTTTTGTCATATAAAAGAGAAATGGCATCCGCAGAATAAAACCAAACCTCCTACCCACTTGTCAGCAAATCAGTTCATTTTTCTGGTGGGCAGTTTGACAACTCGATTTTCCATGTAAAATAGGCACGACCTTTGACCTAGCAATCCCACTCTGGGAGGGTATCACGGGGGAATCAGGGACCGTGGTTAGACGTGGCGGATCACAGGGTGTTTATCTCTGCTCTGTCCTCAACCCTCTCTGGCATAGAGACTGAAGGAATCAAACATTGTTATACATAAGGACAAAGAAAATTAGACAAAATGAGAAACCATGACACCAGGTGAAGCTGTCAGCCTGTTTCTGAAAGACGGAGAGTGGAGAAGGCTGAAGCCCAGTGCTCGGGAGGGGGACGTGGTGGGGAATCCACCCTGGGGGACAAGAAGCTGGGGACCAGGGCCCGGGTCTGCACGAAGGCGCAGACGCCCAGCCTGGGTTCCTTCCCACACAGCAGGTCCACCTCCCTCCCCAGGCTGCTGCTGCTGACGTGCGGCGTCCCAGACATGGAAGCCCAGGTTCAGGAGCAGCCCAGGAGGGGCCGAGGGGCGCCAGGTGGGCAACAGGGTTAAATAGACATCCGCGTGATGGACGTGGAGCCCCCAGGCTCCCCTGCTGCTCAGGTCCGAGAGTCTCACCCCAACCACTCGGGAGAAGGCCCGGACCGTTCCGGAGGAAGATGGGTAAGTGACGACAGCGCAGCTCGCTCCGGCCCCCACACCGCAGAGGCGCCGCCCAGTGCACAGACGGAGGCGTCGGCCAGTGTGCGGACCCCCCTCCCGGATGCAGACGGAGGGCGCGTGGACGGAGAGGACTCGGCCAGCAGTAGACGCTGCAGAGGAAACCAGGTTAGGGGCAAAGACAAGAGACACCCCGGAAAAGTGAAAGAGAAAACAAAGTGGAGAAGGAGCTGAGACATGGGCTGCCCAGGAGACGCTGAGGGAGGAAGGCCAGCCCATGGCATCCTCTCATTCCTTCTCCCGAGTTCATAGGCCGAGGGAGGCGGGGCTTCCGCTGCTGGGGCGGAGCTATGACCGAGGGAGGCGGGGCTTCCGCTGCTGGGGCGGGGCTACGGAGAATGCCCAGCAGACCCTGGGAAACACCGGTGTCCGCATTTTCACGACTTTCCACTAAAACCCAGCACAGACACCTGCATGAATCACGTAGGAACCCAGGACCGATGCCCAGCCCAGAGCCAGAAAGGCGAGAACCAGCTTCCGAAAGCCATGCTGCTGGGCGGCTGGAGTGAGGGGAGGATGCTCTCTGAGCAGGACGGCCGCCCTGGCCGAGGCCAGCAGGGGCTACGGCACCATGGAGGGAGTGTGCCTGGGACGGGGGTGGTGGGACGGGCAGGCGCAGGCTCCAGGGCAGCGGCAGTGAGCACTGTGCACAAAGTCAGAGAGTTCAGGCTTTTCCCCCTGGGCCAGGGAGCCCCTGGATATTCCACACGGGGACGTGACTCGGTGGAGATCCATGCCGGAGCTCTGCAGTCACTGTGCGGATCACGGGACTGACTCCTGCTAACTCATGGAACTTTGACCCTGGGCCAGCGTCTCCAGAGAGGGTTTTAAATGTTCCGCCACGAAGAAACGGTATTAGAGGTGATGCACACGCTCGTTAGCCTGATTCAGTCATTCCGCAATGTACACGTGGAGGAAACACCACCTTGTACCCTATAAAGATATAATTATTTTTTGTCGATTAAAAAACTTTAAATAAAAATAAATTTTAAAAAATATATTTATACCAGAAAGGTCTTCGACTCTATCTGGGATAGATTTGAGGAAACCGGTACCTGAGGAGGGTCCTGCTGGGGGCTGTTGCAGGTCTCCAGGCGGCAGGCAAGCTCTGAGCCAGCCCAGGTGCTCGGGACAGGTGAGCGGCGGGACGCAGTATTGGGACGCGGGGCTGAGCTGGCCGCGGGGCCCAGGGAGGAGACAGACGAAGGAGGCGACAGGTCTGACTGGATGACTGGACAGAGTCTTGGATGATGCAGGAGGAAAATCGCGTTTGGGCAGAGAAAGGAGGGAGGTCCAGGTGGGCCATGATGGGTCTCAGGTGGGTCATTGAGGGACCGGCGGCCACACCATGGGACCAGCTCGCCCGGGCAGGTCGCACACACCGTGACGGAATCACAGACTGAAGCACCTTCCAGAGCCTGGGTATGGCCAAGGTGAGCCCACGAAACAGTCCACACTGCTCCCTGGGAGGCCACGCAGGGGACAGGTGTCCTCTGCAGAAAGGAGGAGTGAGGAGAGTGTCCCCAGTAGTGTGGGGCTGACGACTTAGGGATTATAGAATTTTATCATTTTCAAGGACAGGAATAAAATTCCTCACATTTTACCAGTAGAGAAACTATTATAGAGTGAAGGCTCATGCCCTGGCTCTTAGAAGTGACGTCTGTGAATCTGACCTACCCAACCCGGTGGCACGCCCTGTCGTAGACGACCTCCGTGTGAGAGGACGGCTTTCAGACGCGGCTCTGTCCAGCAGTGCGGACTCCAGCCCGGCTCCGCTCCTGCAGCAGCCCTCAGCCTGGACTCGCAGGCTCAGACCAGCGGCTCTGTCTCCGACAGGACAGAGTGGCCGCACTCACTGGGCCGGTGGCTCGAGCCCAATTTCAGCACCAGCTTTTAGATGATGTGCACACGGCAGTTGTCACGGCGTGCTTTCTGGTGTCAAAGTCTCTCTCTTCACTTCCCACTCACGATTAATCGAGAATTTTCCTTCCTTACATTGGCTGTTCCCTGTGGTCATCCAAGTCCGTCTGCACAGGTGAGAAGCTTTGCATAGATAACCAGAATACTTTGTATTTTTCAGTGCATTTTTTTCTTGAGGGGTCAAACCGACCATGGTATTGCTGCCAGTTTCTTCCACAGGAGGAAACTGTTTTCTCCTGTGACCTGGATGCACTATCGTGTCTGCCTGTCGAGACAGTCGTCTGACACACACCCACCTTAACGGGGCTGGCGGAGCTAAGACCCCCTTGTCCTGCCACCGAGGGGCTCAGCAGAACTTGGCACCAGGGCCCCGGCCCGAGGGAGCCATCAGCGCTGGGAGAACCGACAGGCCACTGTGCTCCAGTCCACAGGCGCGTGGTGGGGAATGAGGGGGCCACGGCCCTAGGAATCAGAACACTGCCATGTAGCCAATGACAGATTCTCTGGAGAGATCCAGCCTTAACGGGGAGAAGGCCCCGGTCCTCAGAGGAGGGTGTGGAAGACCTGCCGGGGGCCCGGGAGTGGCCCGGGAATGGCACGGTCTGCAGAGGCCAGGAGCAGGGTCAGGGTGGGCAGAAGGTCCGGCTGCACGACCATGGGTTCAGGGACTTCGGGGTGTGAGGAAGGAGCGAGGCTCTGGCTGGGGCCCAGCCACCTGGGACTTCAGGGCTGGAGCAGCAGGTCCTGTCCAGCCCCTGCTGACTGCTGAAGCCCGGAGCCCGGGGCTCCCGCTCCCGGACAGGTGCTGCCAGGGGGAAAGGAGAAAGCCACACGGGACGGAGCACAGTCCCCACATGTCACAGGTCCACGCAGCGAGGGGTAAAGGAGAAACAGCCTTTTCCTCTGGCAGTCGGATTTTAAAAGATTAACAATACGGGTTGTTGCTAATGACACACACTGCTGGCGGAAGTAAATATTTGAAACAAAACAATATCTCTGGAAAAAAATAGGTATCAAGGAACTTTTGGGAACTTTTCCTAATGGAAAATTCTGAAACAAGAGTAAGAACGTTACAGTGCTCTTTGTGGTGTCAAAAATAGAAACAATGCGAGTGTCCACAGTTTGGGAAAGTGTTAATTAAACGGTAGCGCATCTGCGCAACGTGAGGTTACGTGGACAGGAGCGTAACTGTGGTTAAGTCCACGCACTGAGACCAGAGACGCTGCAGCACGTGGACGTGACGCTGACTCACTGACAGCTGCGTGACCCCGGGTGGGGCGGGGCCAGCGCGCAGCCCCCAGCCAGCACCTGAGCCTCGGCGGGGCGTCCCAGGGCTCCCTAAGCTCTGCCGTCCCCCTCTGGGAAGCAGAGAGACAAATGCCGTCCCACAGGGCTGCCGCGAGCATGAACATTAGGTGATGTGGAGGACACATGGCAGCCCCGTGAACCCCGCTAACCGTTCTAGGTAGAAACGCGCTCTCTCACCCGGGGCTCTTGGTGGAGACGCGAACCAGGCTCAGACACAGGAAGACGCCTGGAGTCGCCTCACAGCCGGCTGGGTCTGCACGTGGGTCTGCGGCAGAGGCTGTGGCTTGAGACCCCGGCGCCGGCCCAGGACCCGGGCGGGGAGGCCTGTGCAGCCCGAGCCCCCCGCTGGCCCCGGCACCTGCGAGGGCAGGACCAGGAAACACGGGCCAGGGCTGTTGAGCTGGTCCTCTGCAGGCGGCTTTCAGGCGGACGGTGTGTGAGTGATGAGCAATCCTTTTCAGAGCTGAGGTTCCGCTCTCCCAGCGAACTCAGCCGCAGTCATCACGACACCCCGCGCTGTTATTCACTGGCTTTGGGATCAGGAGGAGTCACCGTCCCCTTTGGGGCAGTCTTGCCGTTTGGCAAAATCCTGGGAAGACCTGGAGGTGCAGGGCCCTGGCTGGGCGACCCAGTTCCCTCCTGCGGCCGATGCGTTGGCCGTCCTCACCTCCACGGCCAGGGATGGGGCCGCTCCAAGGTCGCGGGGAGGTAGGGGGACATACAGCCCAGTCGCTCCCTCCCCCAGAGGATAAGGACAATAATAACAGTGACAATAATGGCGCCCCTCCTCCCCCCGTCTTAGAAGGACATGATTAAAACTAAGCGCAAAGCTAAAGCAAACACTTTTCTTTTCCTCTGTTTTATTATTATTTTCTAATTCCACTTCTCAAGGCGAGGGGCACGTTAGGAAGACAGGGGGGCGGTTTATAAGGGAAGGGAAGGATGCCGGTTCTGTCGGGGGAGGGTGGTTCCCACCACGTCCCACGGTGCCTGCCCGGCCTGCCCGGCCTGCTGCGGGTGCAGGGTGAAGTTGCTGGCTGGGGACAGGGAGCTGCCGCAGACAGGCTGCAAAGCCCCTGCCACACCTGCGGGGAGAGCCCCGCCTGGGCCCGGGGGCTGGTGTCCCTCCAGGGCACAGGCTGAGGCTGCTCTCAGAGACAAAGGAGGCTCTTTCCAGGACCAGCCTCCCGCTTTTTCCTGCTGGAGACCCCTGCCCGGCCAATGGCAGGTTGCGTGTCCCCACGTCTGCGCACAGACACGTGTGCAGGGTACAGAGAGGCCAGGCTGAGGGCAGGGCCAGAGTGGCACCCAGGCCCCCCGGCGCAGAGCGAGGGCAGCGCTGTCAGCTCGTCTCTTCCGCCTTGAGCTCGTCTCTCGCTATCCTTAGAAATGCAAAGAGGACAATCAATAATTAATGGTGCGAGAGCCTCTCGCCTGCATTATTAAATGCCCAGATGCTGGGCAGACCAGCTGGGGGTGGCTGGAACCGTATAGATCCTGCAGCCGCACTTAGAGGCGTCGCCATTTCCTCTCTTCCCCTCTCCTGGAAACAAGGGCAGGTCCAGAGGCCCCTTGGGACCCGCCGGGAGGGAGCGTGTGCTGGCGCAGCCGGGCCTCGTGACCCAGCGGCCTGGCATCTGTGACAGTGGTGACGGCCGCAGCGGCCCTGAGCTTCCGGAGAGCGCACTGGGGGGTGCAGCCCCGAGCCCTCCTGCCGTTGGACGCCCTGGGACAGCTTGTGTGACCCACACGGGGCAGTATGCGTCCATCTCTCCCTTTTAACAGACGACTAAATTGAGGCACAGCAGGGTTTGCCCAGAAAGGCACTGATTTACCCCAAAGTCACCCTGCTAACAAGATATCCCATCAACTCTAAGATGCGCGTTTCCTTTTTGATATGTTGACATCAGTGGCATCAAATTCAGTTGGCGCCATCCTCCCAGGCGACATGAAACGAGTGTCTCACAGTGAACGGAACTGACGGGGCAGATCCGGATTAGCACACCCCGTGCGGAAGTCCTGGGCCGGGGCTCCACGTGTCGGGAACACAAGGAAACAGGACTGCGGACCTGGCAGGTTTTCCCTGCCGTCCTCTCTGTGCGGAACACCTTCTACCTGCAGGGACCACGCTCCTTCTCGCAGAGGAGCGTGGGGAGGGGGGCGGGAGGCAAACTCTCAGCCCGACAGGATCGGGCTGAATCCTCCTTCCCTCCCGTCGTGGCTGCTCTGTGCCTGGGGGCTTCCTTTGCAGCGGGATCAGTGAGCGCCTTTCCCAGGTGGCATTGCGGATGAAATCCTCTCCGAGTCCTCCTCCACCGCAGAGCGGCCCCTCCCCCCCGGGCCCCTGGCACTGTCCCAGGCACCCAGCAGAGCAGGCCTCGTGGTCCCCACCTTGCTGTGAGCCTCCCAGGGCAGGGCCTTTGTCTCGTCTCATCTGTCCTAGCCGAGACTGGGAGACACTAACGACGGGTCCTTCCTTGCGATTAAAGAAAGGAGCTTTCACGTACGTTGCTTCGATTCCCTCCCAGGATTCTCCGACTAGCGGGGCTGACGCTCGTCCATGTTTCCTGGTGAGGGAAGAGGCCCCGGCGGCTCGGGTATCTCAGCCCCAGCAGAGCCTCCGGCCAGAATGGCCCTGCCCTGCCGTCGCACAGGTGAGGTCCGTGGGGTGGTCGTCGCTGTCAACGTGCCCCGTGGGGGGCCCTTGGTGGCCCAGTGCCAGCCCCCCTCTCAGTCGCGGTCGGGGCGCACAGGTGGTCTTAGAGGAAATGATGCGGAGCTGTCCGCGATGACCTTTTCGTCCCGAGGGGAGCAGGGCAGCTGCTGGCCCCGCGGGGCTGCAACCCGACCCAGAGTGTGAAGGACGGGGGGAGGTCTCGTAGTCCATCCAACACCACACCTGCTCTAACTCCAAGGCCTACACCTGCCTTCCAACTGCAGCTGGCACTGAGCTCAAGTCAGACCAGACCCGGCACCTCCCGTGGCCTCCCCTGCCCAGGCCGTGGGGGCCACGCTCTCCCCCCAGGCCCCAGGGCCGCACTCGCCAGCTCCTGGCACGAGGATGAAAACACCACCTTGCGGGGGTGCTGCGAGGTGGCACAGGGCACTGTGTTGGGGCGGCAGGCGGCAGGGAGCCCGGGAAGGTCTGCCTGTTGGTGGCCTGTGTCCTGAGGTCCTCGCACGCAGAGGCAGGGAGGGGAGCAGCCGTGGGGGCGGCAGGGCTGCGGTTCCCCAGCCTGGGCCTGGGCCAATGCCTCAGACTCCATCCTGCCGGCAGCCAGAGAGGCTCCGCCTGGCTCCTTCCGGGGCTCTCAGCCCGAGCTGCTATCGATCGCGAGATGCTGTGAACGAGGCAGTTAAGACGGGAGGGGAGAAAATGCAGCAGCTACCCAGAAATAATGAGGAAGACGCCCCGACCATTTCCACTCCAGAAAGCCACGCCAGCTCTCCCTCCTCCGCTCCCGCGTTCTCTCCTCCCTCTCTCTCTCTCTCTCTCTCTCTCTCTCTCTCTCTCTCTCTCACACGCATGCGCACACACACCCCAGTGGCTGAGAAATGTGTGTTTACAAATCGGGTTAGCCGTGGGGCTTGACCCCGACTTCTGGCGTCTCTTCGGAAGGGTCCTGCGGGTCCAGGGCGTTTCAAGGTGCTTGTGCAAAGCACACAGAGCCGGAAACCGCAGGGCAGGTGGCGTTCCTGGGAGCAAAGGGCCTGCAGGGGAGGGTGGAGGCTGGGCCAGGCAGAACGAGGCCCACAGGTGTCTGCACCCCACCAGGGGCCTGTGACTATGTTACTTTCGGTGGCAAAAGGGAATTTGCAGGTGTGATTAAATTAAGGATTTGCGGTCGAGGGGTGGCCCTGGACCTCCCAGGGGCCCAAGGCAGGCCCAAGAGTCGCTGTAGGAGTCAGGGAAGGAGGGTGAGGACGGGGCAGAGGTCGAGGGGAGATGTGAAGATGCTCCACGGGGTGATGGAGGGAGGGGTCTGAGTGTGGCGTGCAGGCGGTGCTCGGATCGGCACAGGGGCAGATATCCCAGAACCTCCGGAGGGGCGTGGTCCCGCTGACGCGCTGTCGTCAGGAGTCTGACACCCAGTCTGCGAGATAAACTGGCGTCATTTTATCCACTACACCGAGGTTCCTGTTGTGGTGGCCGTAGGACACTAACGTAGGGGCCGTGAGAACGTCTGCCACGGGCGGGGCCGCAGGTGGGGTCACACACAGGGAGGCACAGGGGTGCACACCCCACGCTCCACACCCCAGGTGCCCAGCCTGGGCTCACGAGTGCTGCCCACAGTGGAACCCGCCAGGAGCCAGAGCGCAGGGGTCCCGGGATGCAGAGCAGGAGGAAGGGGCAGAGGGGGCCAGGCCCAGGCTGGGTTGGGGGGTGTGTGGAAGCCGCAGCAGGGCAGAGTCACACGCACAAACCCACGTGCGGGAGACAGCGCTTGCCTGCGGATGTTCCTGACATTGCAGCAACATCGCTTTGGAAATCGTGTCTGAGTGTTAGGATGAGACGCCTTCCCTCCCCCTGCGGGGAGTCAGCCCTGCCATCGTCCCCGCTGACCAGGCCTGGGGGCCCAGCTCCCACGTCAAGGGGCTGTGCCTGCCCTGTGCGTGGCCCTCACTGTCGGAGCAATGGGGAGTCGACCTCTTCCTGTGTTTGCACAACCACCGAGACGTCCACGGCAGGTCCGGGAACCTGTGCTTGCCTCTGGCAAAGCCGCCAGCTGCGTATTCGAGAGCTAAGGTGGGTAGGGAAGAGCCTGCGGGCGGGAAGGCGCCCACCACAGCGAGCCGGGGCCCAGGCATGGTGGGAGCCGACCTTGGCTGGTCCTTGGCTGACAGAGCAGCTCCCCAGGGGTGGACGGACACGGGGCTTCCTCCAGCCGTGGCTCCTCTGAAACCAGAAGACCTGGGTTCTAAGCCCATCTCTGCCCCACGGTGACCTCGGACCCATCTCCTGAGTCTGGGATCGAGGGGCACCTCTCGCACACTCCGCGCCTGGCCCACACTCGCCAGGGGAGAACAGACGGGGAGGTCTGCAGCAGAGAAGACGGAGGGTCTCAGGGCTGAGAAAAGCAGAGGTGCTAAGTGGGAAATCTCTCTCTTGCACACACACATACATGCACGCACCCATACACACATGCACGCACACACACGCACGTGCACGCACACACATGCATGCACACGCACACGCACACACATGCACGCACCCCCACACACACATGCACGCATGCACAGGCACACACGTGCACACACACACATGCACGCACACGCACACACATGCATGCACACGCACACACACGAGGGCCGCCCTCCCGGTGGGCTTCCTCGCTCTGCCACAGTGCCCACCCTTGCTGCGTTGGCGTCCCTATCAATTACTTATGTTCACAGACGTGATCTCGGTAAACTCACCCTTTATTTGTCCTGCGCAGAGAACGGCTCGGTGAGCCCGGGCGGCTCAGCGGGATGTGGGGGTGCGTTTAGAACGAGCTCATTTGCATGAGCAGACGCAGCCCGTGTCTGAGGAGGATGAAAGTCTGCCTGGCTCCTCTGATGCCCCCTCCCAGGCATCAGCTAGGCACCCGCTCTTATCAAACAGGAAAAAGACGCATCAGCAAACCCTCTCCCTCCCTCCCTCTCTCGCCCAAAGATTCTCTGACTGCATAATTGAAACCCAGGGAACAAAAACGCACAGAAGCGAGTGCACAGATGTTTTCATCACAGGTACCTCAAATAACTCCAAAGGGCCCTCGCCGAGCGGAGCCTGTGCGAGCATTTCACGCCTGGTGTGCGGGGAATTGGCGTTGGAAGCCGTCGCTGCCAGCACAGGGAGCTGGACGAGTTTCAACCCAGCGCAGAGACCAGCCGCTCTGTCGCCGGGTGTCAGCGGCAGTCACGGCGCGGCGCAGCTTTTGCAAGACCAGCAGAAGCCGGCGTGTCATTTTTGACACGGCAGCGTCCCTTTTCACTGCTCCGCTGACAGCGCGCCCGGCGCCTGCCTGTTGCTCCGCGTTGAACAGACCCAGGCGCCCAGGCGGGATCTCTGGGGTTCTCTGGAAGATGTCAGTCCCGCTCTGAGCGGCGGACGGCACAGCTGCTGGACCGTCTGACGTGCCTGCCAGCCATGGCCATGTCCGGCGGGGCGATGGCTGGGCGCAGCGTGGAAGCTGAGGCATCTTTCTCAGGACAGAAGCACTGATTCCGGAGAGAAAGTCGCGAGGAGGCCTGGCCTCGCCAACGCCGAGACTGTGCCCCTGTGGGGAGCTCCACGCTTAGTCTGGAGCGGCAAGTACACCCGGAAACCGGACCGGTGTCGCGGTGGCTGTGACCTCGCGCAGGGCCAGTCACCTCGCTACCTGCCTTCACCTGCTGATTTATTCACCATTTTTAATCACACAGAGGAACCTGTGAGGGAGGAAAAGGATTCACAAACAAGCTCACACATGTCTCTTCCTCTCTGTGTTTGCAGTGGTCGGACGAGAAGGCTCCGTCCTCTCCTGGAGCAGGCCCTAGACCGTGCTGGCCGGCCACACCCTGGCGGGGTGCTCGCGCCGTGGGAGACGGACGGGCGAGGCAGGATGCCTGCCCTCAGGGGCCGCCATATGCAGGGCGGACCGAGCACACAGACAGATGTGCACGCTCCGTGCACACAAAGTGCTCGCACTGATGTGTGCACATGCAGACTGCTGAGATTGTGCACGCCCGACGGCCTGTGTGGTCCGTGGACGGATTTGGAATCAGGCTGGGGCTGCTGGTGCCCAGCATCTGCACCCTGTGTGGCCTTGGGCCTTCCTCCGCCTGCACAGCTGGGACAGCCCTGTGGCCTCGGGCACGTCGGCCGCCTCTGTGAGCCTCCCTTCCTCTGCCCACCCGCAGTTCACGCCGTGGCTGCACAGCCTGGACATCTTTTGGGGAGGTGGGCGCCGGGCATGGGTCTGTAGCCAGGCAGGGCACCCCAAGGCGGCCTTTGGAGAAAGGAGGTGACTTGCTCAGCCTGGGCAGTGAGAGCAGGGCCAGCACCCACCCAGCTGCCCTGGCGCAGCAGGTGCTCTCAGGGTGGGTCTGAGCTGAGCTGGGGTCCGCAAGGTTGGCAGGGCCGTGCCCACCCGCCTGGCCCTGCCTGAGGCTGACCTCAGGGACGTGGACAGTGTCAGTGGGCTCCTTCCCTGTCCCTGGGGTTGGGTTTGGACAACGCGGAGTCCCGGAAGGAGGCTGGGGAGGGAGCAGTGAGGAGGGGGCTTTCCTCCCGGGTCCGTCCCTGCACCGCTGGGGGGCTGCTTCTCACCTGGAGGTCATCGCTCCGCTCCAGGAGCCTCTGCACGGCCCTGGGGTGCCCCGTCCCAGCCTGGCGGTGGTGCCCACCCTCTGCTGGGCCGGCCCTGCGGCTGGCGAGCCACACTCGCCCCACACCACCTTCCTGAACAGACCTGGACTGAACGTCCCTCAAAGCTCCTGACCTCCGTGTTCCCCTGTTGCCTTTGGGCCCCGAAGGATGGACGTGAGGCCGGAGCCAGCGGGCGGCACCTGGCTGTGGGGACACCAGCTACTTGGGGAGCCCTGGGAAGCCCCGTCCCTCCCAGGAACCTCGGTGTCACCGTCGACGTGATGCCAGAGCAGGAACGGAGCTGGGACTGGTCTGAGCCCTGGACAAGCCAGGGCAGCTTCTGGCCCTTCCCTCACCCCACCTTCCTCCACCGTCTTGTTTCCTTTGACTCTCCTCGCTGCTGGGCCTCCCGCAGCACCGACTCTGCGCTCCCCACCGCTGCCCGCGGGTCCTCCGGCTGTGGGGTGAGGGACGCGGCTCTGCGGCTGGCTGGGGGCTCAGGTCCGTGTGCTGAGCTGACCCGGAGGCTCCCCCGCCTGCGTCCTGCGAGGCTCCCACCTTCCCTCCGCCCGCCTCGCTCTCCCCAGCTGCCCTGGGGACAGGGTGACTCTCTGCCGCCGCAGGGACGCAGCTTGACAGGGCTGCTCAGATCAGGACCCAGCGTGGAGAAACGGGATTTGCCGTGGATTTCTTCTCTCGGCTGGAAGCGGCTGCCTGTTTCCCCAGAGTCACGCTCGAGGATGTAAATAGAATCTGGGTGAGAGAAGATGACCCGTCCTGTCCGTTACTTAAGGAAGAGGGTTTGGACGGGTCGGGGCGGGTGGGGAGGTCCAGCCCACACTGGCGAGAACGTCACTGTCCTCACAGGAATGCACCGTCTCGGCGAATGTCCACCTGCCTCTTGGAGGGCTGAAGACTGTCCTTAGCAAACAAATATTTAAAAATAAATATAGTCGAGTTGCCTGTTGGGAGGGAGGGGTCTCGCCCACGGGGGACGGGGCTGCGCTGGGACACCCGAGACCCTTCCCGGGCAGGCGCTGTCCGCACAGCCCAGGGCCTTGCAATCTCCCCAGGACAAAAAGAAGAAAGATTACGTTTTGACAAAAGGAGGTCTTGCAATACTAGGAACGAGAGCCTCTGTCCTCCAACCATCCCGCTCTACGAGCTCTGGACGGCACCCTAAGCGTGTGTCTGTGTTTCTCATCACGCAAACACGGGAACAAAACGACAACCCCCTTCGCTGGCATCTCCATTACTTCTGGCAGCCGGTTCGTGTCTCTTTCTGTTTTAAGCTGAGCTTCTGAGACTACGCCTACCACGTCCTCCAAAGTGTGAGAAACCACCTCTGATCCCGCAAATCCAGCAGCCCGCTGGGACTCTCGGACCCCTCAGACACGGGGCATTCCACCTTCCCTCGTAGACTTGTCTCCCCAGGCCCCTGTGTTTAAGGAACCGAGTTATCCCAGCAGTATCTGCAGCCCTTCTCCTGCAGATGCTACAGCCTCCTGCAGCTGGGAGGAACAAGGAAGAGGTGGGGGGAGCCTGTGAGGCCTGAGTGGGGTGGGCCTGTCCGTCAGTAAAGGCGCACGTGGGAGCAGCAGCGCCTTCCAGAAACGCTGTCTGGGGCAGGAAAAGAGGGAGGAGGCCCGGCTGTTCCTGGAGTCCTCCCCACCTCCCGCCAGGGCCTTCCTCTGCTGGGCCTCCCAGGAGGTGGGCAGCTGGGAGCCTTCAGAATCCCCCCCGGGAAGGGAGGGGCCACGGCCCTGGGCGGCAGGACTGCGTGGGCTGGCGCGGGGCAGAGCGGCCCCCCGCACCCCGCCAGGCAACCGAAGCTGCGGGACTTTGAAGCGCAGTCAGCTTCGGTCGAAATCCTGCTTTGGAAACTAGACTATTTTTAACCTGTAATCTTTCCCTCTGGCTTCCCCTTGGAATTTGTCAAGCAGTTTTAAAATGTCACCCTGTCACCTCAGTGATAAGGAGAACCAAGAAAATGGGATTTTGAGGGAGCGGCAGGGCCCCCCGGGGCGGGGAGCTGGCAGGAGAACGCCACTGGGGGGGCGGGTCTTGGCGGCTGCCGCGTGGCTCTGGGACAGGTCTCTTTTCACCTGGAGTTTCCTCACCCCGCTGAGTTCTTCCTTCTGTGCTCAGCATGGAAGCGTTTAGTGTCTGTCTGTCCTTCGCACCTGTGGCCGTGGCCCTTTCTCCAAGGCCGGTGGTCCTGCACCCCCTCCTCCGATGCCTTCCTCCGCCGAAAGCGCGGCTGCCGGGCGAAATCTCCGAAGCATCGAATGCCGCCCTGAGCCTGCGGCTTCATCAAGAGTTAAGACCGATTTTGCAGCAAGAGTGTACGGAGTGGGTTGAACACAACTCCCCGAGTGAGGAGAACCTCTGATTCCGGTCACTGGACACACGGAAATTGTAGCTTTGAGATCTTAAAGGGCCAAAGGAAAAGAGGTAAAGGACTTTCCAGCTTCAACACTCCATGTTCCAGCCCCGCTCCTGAGCCTGGAGTTCACGGGTGACGCCTACTAAACTCGCCTTATTGGAAGTTTTGTAGGCTGTCAAGTCTCTCACGGTAGAGCCCTGGGTCATCTGGGCCCCGTCCCCAATCTGGGGAGGTCTCACAGCACAGCAGAGCTCGTTAGCATCGGTGACAATTTACAAATGGGGTGGGTGGGCCTTACCCACGGCTGCACGGCGGCGAAGCGGCACAGCCAGGATTCGGACACTATCTTCATGGTTCTAAGAGCCGCACAAATATGACCCTGCATTTGTGATCACCTCATCCCCTCTTAATAGAATTCACCCCTAGATGTGCACCGATCGACACCTTTGCCAGCCTTTCAGAGACGATTTCTTTAGGGAAGTCCCTCCTGCTCTGAGCTTTCCCACGGCACTGGGTCCCACCACTGGGTCCCACCACTGGGTCCCACCACCGAAACAGTAATTCCTCTGACTGTTTTCCAGGAGTGTGTTCCCCCTTTAAGATAAACATTTACCACTAAAGGAATGCGCATAAACCAGATCTTTTACTTAAAAATCAGAAAAGTAGAAAGAAGAAAATAAATCACCCATGAACCTACCTTTAAAAAATTGCCAACAGCTCGTCATGAGAGAAGAAGGATAAACTCACTGAAACATCATTCGACATTTCGGTCATTTAGTGCACGGAAAAACGGCCTCACCAACTCCAGAACTACCAAGGGTGACCATTGCGTGGGATTCAATCCATATTTGTGACATCATCAACGAATGATTAAATCACATTTCTCGCATTATGTGCACAAGAAAGCGTGTAATCTGTTTTAGAAATATTTCAATTCAAAACGATTTGTGTGTGTTTAAGTTTTGCTGCTGCGATCGGTGAGTTTAGTTATCTGCAGAATTCACTTGAGTTCAGCATCTCGTCACCCCATGGGGCGGCCGGCGAGGATTCCCAGGACGGCAGCAGCTCGGGGAAAACAACAAAAACAACATACCTGGGCTCCAATGAAGGTCAGTTACAGAGCTCCTCAGAGTTTCCAAGGGCCGATGATGACTGCATTTAAAATACATGCAATGTGATGAGTTGGGGACCGGCCACCGTGCTGAGCGGGTGACACGTCCGTGCCTCAGTGGCACAGCAGGCTGGACTTGCCATTTTAATAACGACTTGGAAGGAAGAGCAAAGACACAACTGATTTCGTACCTAGATTTCAAGATGATCCAAGAGCCAGCGTACTGAAGAGACGTACCCTTACGTTTCTAGAGGGCTCCCAGTGTCCCCAAGTACACTGTCGTCCTCTTCCCACCCTACGATGCAGATGTCTTACTCTTCTGCCGAGAGCGCGCACCGCGCCAGGCACCTGAACGCAGGGAAGCAACGCCTGCAGTCGCTCCCTCTGCAGAGGGGACTTAAAGCAGGCAATTAAAATGCAGAGTCAGGGAGAACGTCGTGGTAGGCAGAGCAAACAGCGTGAGCTCCGACCTGGAGGTGAGCGGGAACACGGTGCACTTAATTAACTGGGCGCAATCGCCGTGGCTTCGGTGGCGCATGCACGGGCCTGGAGCTTGGAGCCGGGAGGGACGTGGCTGGCACGTGAGGCTCGAGGCAGGGAGGGCGCTGGTTCTCAGCCGTGCGAGATCCAGGACTTGATCCCGAGGGCGGTGGGGTGGTGCTAAGCTGGAGAGTGGCCCTGCGGTGGGGCCGCTCTGGCTCCAGGGTGTTTAACGGCTGAACGACAGTGAGGATGGAGACAGAAGACCCTACATGGAAGCTATTGCAACATGGCAGACAAAGGAGTGTGGGGTCGGCTGGGCGCCGTGGCTCATGCCTATAATCTCAGCACTCTGGGAGGCTGAGGTGGGAGGATTGCTTGAGGTTGAGAGATCGAGACCAGCCTGAGCAAGAGCAAGACCCCTCTCTACTAAAAATCAAAACTTAGCTAGGGGAGGTGGCCAGTGCCTGCAGTCCCAGCTACTCAGGAGGCTGAGGCAGAAGGATCGCTTGAGCCCAGGAGTTCAAGGCTGCAGTGAGCTAAGATGATGCCACTGCACTCCAACCTGGACAGCAGAGTGAGACTCTGTCTAAAAAAAAAAAGAGTGTGCTGTTGAGGTAAGATATTGCAGGAAGAGGGACAAAAGACATTTTAGATGTATTCACCACCATTGTACACACAGCGCCTAGGACAGAGCCTGGTACACAACAGGCGCTCACTAAATGTCTGTCCAAAGACGGAAAGGAGCCGGTGGTCAAATGTCGCTGTGCATAACCCCACTTCTCTGCCTTTTCTTTCTAACCGAAGGTGAGACCGCGGCATCCGGCCCGCACAGCACACTGCCTGCCCTCCGCAGTCTGCCCCAGGGGTCTGCCCAGCCTGCGAGGAAAGCGTGAGAAACGGCGCAGCAGCCTGACACAGCACCGTACGCACTGGGGCGTGAGAACCTTGCACAGGTGTGAGGGGAGGTGGTGGGGTGGGGACTGGGGGGGCTCTGGAGCAGAAAGCACAGAAAGGCAGGGGTTCCTCGGCCAGGCGCCCACGTTTCTCCGGCAGGCAGGGGAGAGTGACGTTTCCCCAAGAGCAGACGGTGGGTCACCGGCCTCTGCTCCCGGCAGCTCCTCTGCGCCTGCC
>NW_012151163.1:369441-377473 GCF_000956105.1 Propithecus coquereli
GGTGAGTGTCCCCTGGGCACTGTTGACTTCCCAGCCCGTGCCTGTGACCTCCACGGTGCTGGATCCAGGCCTGGTACAGCTCCCGCCGGCACGGCCCACGTCTGGGCTAACAGATGTCCAGATTCCGTGTTTCCAAAGCAGAGCCCTGTTCTCCCAGCCCTAACGTGGTCTTCGTCCACCGTCCCGGACCCCTTTGGCAACCACCTACTCATTCTTTACGTCTCCTCTTCCCTCGTGACCAGTGTCCTGTCTGCCAACGAGGCTACAGAAATCTAGGAACTTCCCCGATCTCGACACCTGAACCCTAAGCACGTCCTCCCCTCCCCCCTCAGCCCGAGCCACCCAGCGCGCGTCTGAAATGTCACTCGGATCACATCTCTCCCTCGCCCCTCGCCAGCCACACCCGAGCTGCAGAGCCCACTCTGCCCTGGGGGCCTCCGGCCCAACCAGGGCCTGCTCTCTCTGCACCCCTCCTGCCGCTTCCCCGCTCTCGTCCTGCCTCTGTCTCCCCCTCACACCCGCTGCCCTGCTGCTCCTGAGCGCTTGGCTTGTTTACTCTGTGTCCACACGCTAGGCTGTAAGCTCCCTGGCATGGTTTTGTGTGTTTTCCTCATTCTTTCCTGCATCCGCAGTACCTAGAACAGCCTCCAGCCCACGGCAGGTTCCCATAAACGCTCATGTGTTAAAGAAATAATGGAGGGTGTTGCGGCATCGCAATGGCTACTTTCTGCTGAGGATCTGCTACCCAAGGGCCACGTTGTGTACGTGTATTCTATTGTCTAAAAACATCCCAAAAGTAGGCATTATCCCTATTTCACAGCTGCACACACAAACTGAGGCTCATGGAGGTGCATGACCTGCTCATGACCAACAGCTGTTGTGCTGGGCAGAGGCAGGGCCTCCACCCATCGGCCACCACCCCAGCTAGTGGCGGCAGCCTGGCGAGCTTGCGGGTCCAGGCACGATGGTGACAGAAACACATAACTTGTCAAAGGCCACAAGCTCGGTGACCCCTGCTGGGAAGGATGCAGCAGAGGGGCTCCAGGCTCAGAGGGAGCCGGCGCCGTGGAGACTCTGAGGGCTGCACGGAGCCCCACGCAGCTTCTCTTCCACACCGGCCCCACACGCGTGTGGCCTGGTCTCCGTGGAGACCACACAGGATAATACACAACATGACACGTGACTGTGTAAAGGTGACCGACCAACAGCAGCAAGAAACAGCAGCCGACAGCGAGAAACAAATGAGAAACAGCACAAAGCAAAGCCGGGCTGGGAAGGCGCGAGCTGCGTCCCAGCAGCGCGGGAGCAAATCCGAATAATTTAACGCCCGAGAGCACCGCAGGTTCGCAGACAGCCAAGGTCGCTAATGACGACCTTGGGCAGCGAGGACGGCGAGCCGTGCCTCCTGCGCTCTGTTCAGGGTGACGGGGAAGTGAATAATCAGATTTAGGCACCACCGAAAGTGATTAAAATAATGGAAGGTTTTAGGCTGTGTGAGAGATGAAAACTCACGCGTGCGCAGAGGGTGGCGGTGGGTGGTCGGGGACGGAGGGCGCTCAGCTTCCTGTGGCCGCCTGTGTTTGCAAGAGGTGAGCCCAGAAGCAGCCCTGAGCTCGGGGTCCAGGGACTGGCGCTTGAGTCCTGGTCCCGCCAGCACCCAGCTTCGTGACTGCGGGCAAGATTTGGTCTTTCTAAGCCCCAGTTTCCTCAGTTATGAAAATACAGGCAATATCGCTTTGCCTGCTACTTCCTGAGTTTATTGGTGAATCCAGTGAGATATCATCCATGAACACATTTTGCTTGCCATGAATTGCTTTGCAAAGGTAAAGAATTCGTATAACTGTGTGAAAAAATGCCCCCACGTGTCCCCCGGCTGCAGGTGACGTCCGTGCAGCGTGAGCCCTGCGAAGGGCAGGCGGGCCGACGGCGCATCGTCCCGCTCCGCGACCCGGCCCTGCCAAGGCTCAGCTGGGAGCCTGCGTAATTAACCCGGTCCCACAGCCATCCCTCCGCGAAGCGCAGGGGCATTATCGTGACATATGGTGAGATTCTGCCCGTGTGAGGTTGCGAAGTACGTGATTGGGTTGTGCCACTCTGCACAGCTACCTGAGAGTGGGTGGTGACACGTTACGGGGAACAGAGAGACGTAAAAGTGGTGGAAGGAAGAGAAGCCCTCAGCCCCCGCATTGCTGAGGTCAGTGACCACAGGAAGCTAATTGCAAAATTCCATTTATTTTAGTTTGGTGAAATTTTTTTTAAATAAACCCAAGTATGAAGGTTGGAAGTGTCCTTAGAGACCGTTCCTCAGCTCAGGGTTGTACGTGGGATGAACCTGAGACCCCGGGGCCACATCACACTTCCAGCGTTATACACAAATTCGTAACCTGTGGATGGAAGGAGATGAAGACTCAGAATCGCTAAGATTCTTGCACATCTACGTGCCAGCAACTGCACCAAGTGCTGCTCGCGTGTTATCTCATTCTCTCGAGCCAGCTTGAAGCTTCGCAGGCGGGTCCACGGTGTGGAAGTGGAAACAAAGGTTTTCGGTCATCGGTCCAGGTCACACAATGGGGTGACGTCCAAGCTGGGACGAGACTGTGGACGCCCAGTCTGGTGCCTTTTCTAACATCCAGGGAGAGTGACGTGGGAGCGGGTCCTCTTCCCTCCCTGGTCGCCGCGCTGCCCTGTCACAGAGCAGGGATCTGTCTCCCTGCCAGTCCTTGTGTTCCCTGGTTCTCCTGGCGGCCCGTGACAGACCAGGGTGCTAACGTGGCTTGTCTGACGTGGAAGCCATGGCGACCCCTCCCTCCAGCGACCCCCCTGGGGGCAACCCTGGGCAGCGAGGAGGGTGTGCCTCCTCCGGGCCGGCCAGCACGTCCACTCGTCCCTCCGCCTTTCTCTGCCCACCCTGGGGACCCTCGTGTCCCTGAGGCTGAGCTCGGCACAGGCCCTGCGTCCCCACCCTGAGAGGCCGGGGCCTGCTGCGTCTGCAGACCACCTGCTCGTGACAGACACACACGAGCGTCGTTGTTCACAAGGGGTCTGGCGTCCCTGCCCCGGGGAAGAAGCGGGGCCCTTGCGCTCACACAGACACGGGTTAAAATACACTGAAAATGTAATTGCCTTAAAAAGACGGCAGTGGGGCACCACGGGGAAATCACAGGCACCGGCTTTAAATCCCAAGGTTAAATCCCAGGTCCTGGGAAGCCACTGACATCAGCCCGCAGGGCCTGTGGTGGGACAGAGCTGGGTGTTCACACCCACGGCCCTCCGCGCAGTGATGGGCCAGCGCTCCGCCTGCAGACCGGCGCCCGCACTGGCCCTGTCCTGCCGCGGAGACGGGTCTCAAGGCACCCACCGTGTAAGAGGCCTCGTAGAACCTCACGCCCGTTAGGACGGCCACTATCCAAACCCAGAAAATCACAAGGGTGGATGATGATTTGAAGAAATCAGAGCCTTTGTGTACTGTTAGTGGGAATTTTAAATGATGCAACTGCTATGGAAAAACAGTATGGAAATTTCTCACAAATTAAACATAGAATCACCCTATAATCCAGCAATTCCTCTGCACACCCAACGGAATTAAAAACAGGGTCTTGAAGAGACATTCGACACCCGCATTCAGTGTCATTCACGATAGCCAAGTTACGGAAACAACCTGAATGTCCATCGACAGGTGAACAGATAAAGAAAGTGCGGTCTATACACTCAGTGCAGTATTATTCAGTCTTGTAAGGGAAGGAAATTCTACAAATGCTACGACACGGATGAACCTTAAGGACGCCATGCTAAGTTGACTAAGTCAGTCCCAAAAAGACGAACACTGCATATGATGAGCCCGTTGATAGGAAATGTCTGCAGGAGTCAGAGTCATAGAGACAGAGTAGAGTGGTGCTTGCAGGCCTGGGGGAGGGGAAAGTTATTGTTTACTGAGTAGAGTTTCACGTGTGCGAGATAAAAAAGTCCTGGGTATTGATTTTCGACAACGTGAACGTCTGAACACTACTGAACTGCACACTCAGAAATGCTTGATGTGGTGCATTTTATGTTGTGTGTATTTTACCACCTTTTAGGAGAAAAAGGCTCTCCTATGTAAGTTGGGGAAATAATTGCCTGCTAGGCTATCATTTTGGGAAATGCCTGGAACATAATAGGTGCTCAACAAACTGTCGTCATTGTAATTTGTACTAATCAGAACGTGCAGTCACCCAGCGGGGCTCCGGGGTATTAAAGGAAACAGCTGTCAGTTGCAAGTGGAAACCTCATCATCAGGGGAGGGTGCGGGGAGGAAGCTGGTCTGATTTAGGGGGCAGCGTCCTGGGAAATTACTGGCTGGAGAGATTAAAGCCGCAGCTGAAATCTGAGAAACACGGACACGTCCCATCACAGGACGACTTCTTCCTTTTGTCTTCTAGGTCAGCGATGAGAAGCAGCAGCAGCGAGCACAGAAATGAACAGGTGCGTGAGGCCCGCCTGTGAGCAGGCAGGGAGAGTAGGACGCCAGGAATTGTGACAGGGAGGCTCGGAGAGCAGAGACCAGGACAGACGGACGCTCCTCTGCGAGGGCATTTGAAGCCCATGGTCCTAAAACCATGAGGAGCCATCAGATCTCATCCACGTAGCCACGTGTGGTAGTGAAATAGCAAACCGCCAGACTCCCAGCTGACAGACCAGACAGCATTCTGCCACCAGGGACGGCAACCGACACCAGAGGCTTCACGAGCCAAGTTTCCAGGAAAGGCACTGATAGTCCCAGAGAACACAGAATTTGAGCCTGGAGAAAGCCAGTAAGTCGAGAACTGGCTCAGAAATCACGTTTTGTTTTTGCTTTCAGCCTTGGAGGGTTGTGAACTCTTTGCTATGGCATCGGGGGTCAGGGCAACAGAAGATGTTTTCAGGTAACTTCCTGGTTGTCCCAGAGCAAAATCCTGCCTCCTTCAGGTGCTGAGATGCAGGGATGTGCGTGGTAACGACGAGAGAGAGACAGAGCGCGCTCAGATCCCCGGTACGCTCACCCTGTGTAGCAAGACCGATGGCCTCTATGCATCTCAGATTGTCACTGGCCCGAGGGTCCCTTTGCATAAGGGTCAGAGGAAGAAACTGACAGCCGGACCGAAACAGGAGTGACCAAAGGAAAAGGAAGTTCCAGAACAAAACCCAGAGTAGACTCGGGCCAGACTTTCTGGGCAAAGTCGGTTCTTAGCACCAAAATACTCAGTTTATTCCCAAGAAGGAATAAACTATGACAGAAGGAATTTATTCCAGTATTTTCAGCTGACGCTCGACGTTAGTTTAGGTTCTCGGAGGCGGCAGTGGAGCCTGGCTCTGTCTGGTTTAGGCCAAACGGAATCGAGGGCAAGCGTGGTGCTGGGGTCGCGTGTTGGACAGACCTGCCACGCCACACCTGGCGGATGCCCCTCCTGCAGGTCCGCGAGGCACCAGCATCACAGGCTCCTCCGCCAGGCCTATGCCGGGAATCGGGGGGGTCAGTCGAGCCCTGTTGATTGACTGATTGATGTGCTGTTTGAAATGGTCTGATGCACAGGTCACGCTGAAAGGTCTTTTGGGATCTACAGAGTCCTGGAGGGAATAGTCTACAGGCTGCAGATCACCAGTTTTGATTTTGCAAATCAGGGGCCGACTGCGCCATGGATTTTCCTGCCATCCTCACTCCAGTTAGTGAACTTGACTTTGATCAGCTCCCTTCCTGTCTCTGAATCTCAGTCTCTTTTCTGTAAAATGAGGGTTTGGTCTAGAAAATGCCTCCCCCCGAACAACCCATCGTGCTTGAGGCCCGCAGAAGACTGTGCACACGGAGAGGGGACAGGCGCGGCCCAGGCGTGGCCTGCTCTCGTTCAGAGCAGCCTTGGGCTCAGCCTTGGGCTCGCCTGGCCTTCGCGCATCAACAGCAAGTGAAGGAATCTGAGGGGCGGGGCAGGCGCCCGCCACCCACCCCGCGGCACTCCCTGGGACGTGCCCTGACAGGGACGCTGTCTTGCAAAGGGCAGGGGACGATCAGGAACAATTGTCAGCAGCGGGTAGCGGCGACTCGCTCCAATTTTCCCCACGTAATAGTCAGTCTATGGTGCACCTCTCGCTCCCGCGATGAATATTTAACAAGAAAATATGTCACCAGAACAAGCCCCCACAGCAAACGAATTAATATTAATGGCATGAAAATTGAGCCTCCTGTTGAACCTGGGAGAAGATTGCGCAGGCGGCGATTACGGACGATCTCAGACGGTCTCAGGCCCGAGCTCAGCCTGGGCAGCACTTGAAGGAGGCCACGTGAGCAGCAGCGAAGCGCTGTCCCTGGCGCCTGCCCCGGCCCCCAGCGTACGAGCCCTGGCGACCTGCGTGGCCCCGCTGCTGCAGACGCCCACGGTCAGGGCGAGTCACGGGGAGCCTGGGGAAAGGGCAGGGAGCACGAGGCCGGCGGGGGTTGTACCGTTGTCCCCCAAAATGCTCAGCACCGAGGAGCGGGAGGTTCCGTCCAAGCCCTCACTCCACAGGCGAGGAAGCTGGGGACAGGGAGGTCACCGGCTTCCCCACACTCACGTCTAATTAGGGGCCCACGTTTCGTAAAGCCCAGGTTGTTAGATGGTGTCTGAAATAGTCTCTGGTACAAAAAGAGTGCTCAGTAAAGACGCGGTCGCTGCCCCTAGACCTCGTTAACTCCTCGCTAATGAAGGAGGGACTCCGTGAGCTCTGCGCTCCCTCCAGCGGGAACACCCAGGCGTCCCGTTCCGCGTGCGGGTCTACGCCCACGTGGCCATGGGGTGTTCCCACTGCTGGTGTCGGTGAAGGTGTTTTCCGGCAAGGAGCATCACTGGCAAATCTGATCTTATCACGTATTAGGTTCTTAGCAAATTCATACGTGTTCATCCCAGTCTTCATCTGTTCCGTAAATACTGAATGCTGAAGAGCAGGACCACTGATCTGCCTTCAACAGACAGCAAACTCACCTTCCCTGTGGCTCGTCCCTGAGAGTGTAGGGAAATGACCAAGATAAAGAAGTAAAATACAGAACAGTTTGGAAGGCTGATAAAAAGAATGAAACAAATAGGTAAGAAAGAGGAAATGTATGGGTAAAATTTTAGATATCACTGAGATGGTGACTTTGAACAAAGATGCAATGGAAGTGAGGTAGGAGGATGATAGAAGAGCACCTGCTGGAGGGAGGAGGAGGATGATGGAAGAGCACCTGGTGGATGGAGGGAGGAGGGTGATGGAAGAGCACCTGCTGGAGGGAGGAGGAGGGTGATGGAAGAGCATCTGGTGGAGGGAGGAGGGTGATGGAAGAGCACCTGGTGGAGGGAGGAGGGTTGTGGCAGAGCACCTCAGGGAGGGAGGAGAACTGTGGCTGGAATCTGGCCAGGGAGCTGAGTGTGGACTGTGGGCTTACAAGGCAGAAGCCATAGGTGACAGGGCAGCAAGTGGGTGTTGGCAGGTGGGGAAGGGGCTGATGACATCAGGGGACCATGGATGGGAGGACTCGGAGCTGAGGGATTTAGAGACTCTTCCAGTTAGTTTTGCTGTAAAGGGAAGAGACAAATGGGTGGTAGTTGGCGGGCAAAGGAAAGTCAGGGGACCTTCTTTAAAGGATAAAGAAATGAATCATGTTTATCTCCCGCTGGAAATGAAACAACAGAAGGGGAAATTTGACAATGTAGGATTTAGAGTCAAGAATGTCTGAAAATAATGTCTATGGGGAGGTGAGGGAGCCGGGACCTAAGGAGAGCTGGAGGGAGTGTGCAGGGGAGGAGGGACGAGCGGTGGGTGGGCGGGTGCTGTTTTCCATGCAGCGGTCTGATGTGCATTTATTCATCCTCGCCAGCTCTTTGCTGAAATCTAGAACCACAGCTGAGAGTTGTGGCCTCTCGCCCAGAGCAGCCTAAACACTCTGGGATCTAAACCAGGGAGAGCTTGATAAACCTACCTAACCCACAACTTAGCAGGTTGATAAGCCTAGCTAACACACAACTTAGCAGGTTGATAAGCCTAGCTAACGCACAACTTAGCAGGTTGATAA
>NW_012151163.1:378204-412161 GCF_000956105.1 Propithecus coquereli
CTAACGCACAACTTAGCAGGTAGCAGAGACAGGAAGGCCTGACTCTGTTCCTAGAGACATTCCTGCGCCGCCACTTGTGATGTAAAGGGGGACGCGCCCCTGCAGCTGCCGCCCTCTGACTGCCAGGAAAGGGCTCTGCAATGCCAGTGCAGTCCCATCGCTTCCCTGCCTAACACCCTTCCTTTTGCCCTTGGGGTAAAATGCAAAGTCCTTAATGCGACTACGGTTCTCACTGTCCCAGCTCCTCTTCCGTATGGGGAACGTGTCTCCTGCAGCCCGAGACACCCCTCCAAAATTCAGCAGTTTGAAGTAACAGCTATGAATTATTTCTCACGGGTCCACAGGTCAGCTGGGCTCACGAATGTGTCCATCAGCCGGTGGGTCAGTGGGGCGGCTGGGCCAAAGCTTTGCCTGTATCCCTGGCCTCCGCCTGGGCTTGTCCCCAGAGCTGCACAGGACTAAGAGAGACAGACAGACAGGGATGGAAACGGGGACAGGTGCACAGGCCTCTTTGGGCCTCGGCTCAGAAGGGGCTCGTTTCCACACGTTCAGTTACTCAAAGCAAGGCCAGCCCACATCGGGGGGGCTGGGGTGCGTGGGGAGCCGAAGGGCTCAGACCTGAACTCTTCATGGCAAAGGCTGCAGAGTCAGAGTGAGAGGCTGGGGGTGTGGGGCAGGGTGCAGGGGGGCAGGGTGCAGGTGTGGGCAGGTGTTTGCAACCAGCCCACCACGCCCCCCGCAGCTCCCTGCCTCTACCCACAGCTTCCTCCACCCTGCCCACCTCAAACCTTTGCGCACATTGCTGTGAGTGTCTGTAAAATCCCAGGCCCCACACCGCAATCCCCTCTCTTCTGGTCTGATCAACTCTCATCCTGCCTTCAGGCCATCAGTGGGCTGCCGTGTCCTCACAGAAGCCTCCTCGGCCGCCCTGGAGCTGGCCGAGCCCTGCTGCTCCCCCAAGAGGGCGAGATGCCCATGTCCTCAGCAGAACTCGCTCAAACCCCTTTCGAATACTCACTCGCACCACTGTGCGTTAAACGTCTGTCTGCCCCACTAGAACGCAAGCCCGGTGAGGGAAGTCCTTGGTGGCCTTGCTTACATTTTTGTCCTGACGACATGTGACTAAAGCTCAGTAAGTACGTGCACTGCGATCCCATGGATTGGAAGAGAAAGGACACCTCCTAGCACAGCAGGCCATGACCTTGTTCTGATGTCGGTCCGTGGCTTGCCCGCTAGGTTTACACTTGCTCTCCTAGGTCAGTTCTCCTTGGAGGAAGTGAAGCATTTCAGCACAATCTCCTTTTGAAGGACTTTGTGCAAACCAGCCAGGTTGGCCGTGTGTCCGGTGTACCCTGCTGGCCCTAGCCGCTCAGCGCAGGTCCACGTAGACCACGGCAGAATTGTGCGTCCGCGTCTGCATGCCGGGGTTCAGATTCCGTCTGTGCCTAGTGCTACCCGTGTGAATACCGAGGACGCGCTAACCCCACCGTGCCTCAGTTTCCCCTCTAGAGGGGAATGCAGCGGCTCTCTCTCAGGTTTGGTGATCACTAGCTTTCCTGTGTGCTAGCAAAGCCTGTCTCCTGGCAGGCTCTCAACCAGCCCCTCCTCCTCTGTCTGTTTTTGTTTTTTTCCTGTCTGGGAAGGAAACCTGGCACACAGCAAGCTCTCGATTTACGGTTGGAAAATGGAACTGGCACTGCTCTGCCGTTAGCCGCGGCAGAAGAGCCAAAGGGCGCGCGTTCCGAGGTGACGGTGGTCGCCGAGCTTCAGGCAGACTGGACGAGACGGGTCGGCGCAGCGAGAGTGGGGAACGCGGCCGATCCGGGGAGCAGCTCGGGCCAGACGGGAAGACGAGGGGAACCCGCGTGATGGCAGCCACGTCAGGGCCTGGCGCCAGCGGGGACGAGGCTACGCTGTCCTCCACGCCTGCTCTTTCTTGGCTAACAAGGGGAGAAGGCTGGAATGGGGGCTGCGTAGACGGAGTCCCTGTGTTCCGCAGAGGTCCTGGGCTCCCGAGGCTGCCCCTGCAGCTCCCGACGTGGGCGCAGGACCCTCCGAGCGGCAAAGGGGTCCCCAGTTTCTGGACCCCTTTCTGCCCAGACTTGTTCTCAGCAGTTCTGCGGGATGCATCTTTGGCTCCCATCTGTTGTTTGACCCCAGCCGCCTGGCGTTTCCCAGGCCGGAGCCCGGGGCCAGACGCCTGCCCGTCAGTATAACCTCAGGGCTGCCGAGCTGCTTTTATTCCACGAGACTCTCTTATCTGCAAGTGAAATTTCTCGACAACTTCTCAGTCTCAGAAGCCACGTGTGGGATCCTGGACCCCCAGACTAAGCGCAGGGCCGGGTGGCTCCCCCAGAACAACGGGCGCTCTCCCTGGACAGGGGGACCAGCTCTGTCTCCAGCGGCCTATGGCTCACAGCGCGAGTGGGTGTTCGGCGGGAAGGGACCACAGCGGACCCCTCGCCGACCCGCAGCTTTGGCAACAGCCACACCTCCGTCTCCCGCTCGTAGCGCAGCTCTTCCTGTGTTGTCTAGTGGCGCCTCTTACCGTTTCCTCTCATTTGAATATTTGTAGATCCCATACCTCTTACAGCCCCAATGAGACCTTGAGAAAAGTAAAAATAGCTTCTCTTAAGAAAAATGCTGTGTGGGCCGGGCGCGGTGGCCCAGGCCTGTAATCCCAGCACTCTGGGAGGCTGAGGCGGGAGGATTGCTTGAGCTCAGGAGTTCGAGACCAGCCTGAGCAAGAGCAAGATCCCGTCTCTACTAAAAATAGACAACGTAGCTGGGTGTGCCAGCTCACACCTGTAGGCCCAGTTACTTGGGAAACAGAAGCAGGAGGATCGCTTGAGCCCAGGAGTTTGAGGCTGCTGTGAGCTCTCATGATGCCACTGTGCTCTATCCCAGGTGACAGAGTGAGACTCAGTCTCAAAAAAAAAAAAAAGAAAGAAGGAAAAGAAAAATGCTGTGGACCCTTGGTTACACATGTAACCTACGACATGCCAACATCCAGGCTCTGATGGGTTCGTTTTGCTTTTTTAAAAATAAAATATTAATATACCATGTGAAACCAGTTTTTAAAAAAATTCTCTTTTTAAGGTTTGTTTGCTTTAACAACTTTTTATTTTCAAGTATTTTTAGATTTACGTAAAAGTTGTGAAGACACTCTCCTTGCGTACGGTTTCCCATCCCTGACGTTTGCGTGGACACAGTGCATTTGCCACAATTAATGAACTAGTTTATTCCACATTAACTCATCCAGATGTAGCTAGTTTTCACCCGGTGTCTTTTTCCGAGCCAGGGCCCCTCGGGGGCCCCCCGTGACGTGCGGTCCTCACACCTCCTCGGGCCGCCTGGCTGCGGCAGTTTCCCAGACCTCCCTGAGCTGTCGACCGCGGCCGTGAGGGGCAGCGCTGCCCAGGTGCTGTGCAGAGCCTTCCTCCACCGGCGTCTCTCTGAGGCTCGTGCTCCTGATCAGACGGGGGCCACGGGCCTGGGGAGGGAGGAAGAGCACAGGGTAGAGGTGCCTGTCTCGCCCCGTCCCGTGGAGGGCGTTTGCCGTCAACAGGACCTGCCTCTGCCCATGCGGCCTGACCGCTGGTGACGTTTGCCGGGCTCCTGCCCCGGGAAGTCATTGTCCCTCCCTTTCCACACTGAGCTCCTCGAAGGAGGACACCGCGCAGCCCGCACTCAGGGGTGGGACTGAGCTTCCTCAGTCAGAGCTCTTCTGCAGGAGGGAGGAGTCTGTTCCCCTCCACGCATTTATTCAATCATTCATTTGTATCCGAGTGAACTCAAGGATATATATTTCGTACTGTGGCTTGTAACCCGATACTACAGTATTTATTTTGCTGCTTGAATCATTCACGGGTTGGCCCTGGGGGGGCTCTTTCAGTCGGCTCCCGTGTCCTGTGACGTGCCCAGCTCTGTCGGATTTTGTTTCCGACTTTGTTTCGAGCACCTCCTCGCTCTCTGGCGTCATGAGATGCTCTGGGCTCATCCCCTACACTTCCTGCCTCAGCCCTAGAGTCAACCATTTCCTCAAGAAGTTCAATTTCCTTCTAAAGTACGAATTTCCTTGAGATTCTCTCAGGGGGAATAAACGCTGAAATGCATATATGATTGGTAATTTCAGGAGGGAAGCCCTGGTTTTGTTAGCGGGGCAGCTCTGCGTGGGAAAGCTCCGAGTGCAGCCCTGTCCAGGGCTGGCCTGTCCTGTTCCGGCTCCTGGGCTCCACGGAGACGCCCGAGGCCACGTCTTCATTTGGGGAAAGCACCAGACTGTTGCTTGCTGGCAAAGAGGTGTGGTTTGCGCGTATTCTACTCCGGGGTATTCTACTCCACTGGTTTCTTGGAAGAATCGGTGAATAAGTAAGCTGACCGGGAATTGAGTAAGTCTTTCGGTACAAGAGATCTCCTTTTGAATTATGACTCTGTCATTCCCTAGCCATGAGATTTGGAATATCACAAACTTCCTAAACTGCAATTCCTTCATCCTAACGCAGGGACAGCCATGCCTGCACCATCGACGTTATGGGGGATAAACTGGAAAACATGACCAAGGCACTAGCTGCTCACTAAACAGCCAGGAGTTCTCCTCTGTTTCCCACATAAATGAGCATTTATTAACCAACACCGTTGGCAGGAGCCAAACTGGAGCACCGCCCCTTCAGCAAGAGTCGGGGAGCAGCTGCGGACTGTGTGGGAGCAGCCTGGGCTTCCCACGGACGTCCTGGGCCTTCCAGGGAACCTGGCGCAGGTAACTCATCGCGGGAAGGTGGTCATGCCAGCGAACACGTCACCTTCGCCTACCTGGGTGGAGCGTGGCACCATGGCTGTGTCCATACACGTCTCGAGGCTCAGCCTGGGCTGGTGGACAGGCTGGGTCTGCAGCCGGCCCTGGCTCTGCCCGTCCTGGGCTCACGCAATCTCTCTGAGCCTCCATCTGCTCATTTGCAAATGGAGCAATTGGTGGGATTTGTGTTCAAATTAAACCAGGCCATGTGTACAGTGGGTGGCAGAGGGCAGAGCTTCCTAAGGGTGCCAGTGCCTCTCCCACTGCGCCACGCACGCCTGGACGCCTGACTCCTTCCTTCAGAACCAGAGCGGCCGCACCTCCCCTGGAGCCTGCTCTACCTGAGGCTGGGCCACCTGCCCTACCCGTTCCCCGGACGACAGGTGCCCGTGTACATGTGTGAGCAGGTGTGTGGTATGTGTATGTGGGGTACGCGGGTGCCCGTGTACATGTGTGAGCAGCTGTGTGGTGTATGTGGGGTACACAGGTGCCGTGTACACGTGTGAGCAGGCGTGTGGAGTGTGTATGTGGGGTGTGCAGGTGCCGTGTACATGTGTGAGCAGGCATGTGGTGTATGTGGGGTATGCAGGTGCCTGTGTACATTCGTGAGCAGGCGTGTGGTGTATGTGGGGTACACAGTGCAGGTGCCGTTGGAAAGCTCGGAGCTCCTGGGGCTCACGGGCAGAGCTGGCAGCTGGGGGCTGAGGTGAGCTCGGGGACACCCGCCCCTCTGAGCGTCCCTGCCATGGCGCCCTGGGTCTGACGGCCCTTTTGGCCCCAGCGCACCGTTTGCAGTTTTCTCAGTGGGGCTCCGCCCAGCAGCTGGCGTGAGGGGCTGGTCTGCCCAGCCTGCTCCCTGCCTGCGCTGTCTGGCTGTGCCCTGGAGCACAGAGGACGCCCTGAGGCCCCACAGGCAGAACTTGGGCGCCCCAGGGTCTCGGTGAGACCGGCCTGATTCGGCCTCTGTGTGGCTGCGTCAACCCCAGCCAAGCACAGTGGCCCGCAGCAGCCCACGCCTGGACACCCACGGCCTCTCTGAGGCCCCACCCGAGACCTCCTGGGGAGGCTTCAGACAGCACGCCCGCCTCCCCCGACGCTGTGATGGAGAGGGGCTCCCAGGCAGGCGAGGCAGGTCACCTTTCATCCTTCTGACGATCAGAGCTGGAGGCCCCTCTTAGAGACTTCCCCGTCTTCCTCTGCTCTACGAGGATGCCAATACCGGGCTGAGATGATGCATTGACCTATTTCTCTCCGAGGCGTGGGTCATTTATCAGATCTGCTCCCCTCCGCGCAGGAGCACCGGCTGCCAGATGCACGCTGCTCCCCTCAGCCGCCAGCGTGGGCGGGGCGGGGCTGCAGGTTGACTGTTTCTGGCCAGCGTCCTCCCCCGCTGGGCCTCAGGGCAGCAGCTGACAGAAGGGGTGCGCCCTAGCCCCCGCCCCCGCCTCGGGCGCATTCTCTGTCCCCGGGAAGGGCCGCTGGCCTCTGCCTTTCCTCCCAAGACAAACCGCAGGCTGGGATTTTGTGCTTGATGCAAAAGGAATTCAAGCCAGACAAGAAGGTGCCAGCCGCTCTGTGGGGTTTTTCCACTGGTGGTTTCTGCTCTGTGCTCTGAGAATCCTTTCCTTAAACCATCACCAGTGCTGAGAAAACCAAGTGAGCCGTGGTTGCAGACCCTGTCCAGTCAGGCAGCCTGGCCGCCTTCGACGCGCTTCCCGGCGGCCTGGACACAGGCAGAGGGAGACGCGCCAGGGACCCAGCCGGGGCTCGGGAGGGGCTGCCCCACCCCCGCCCGGGCCCGCTCCGCGTCACGCACCGCGGAGAGGAGGATGCCACTGACAGACAGTGATGACGGATCCCTTTGCTGACACCCCTGGGAGCTCTGAGAGCCTGTGACTCACAGTCCCCTGGCAGAGTGTCCGGGCCGGGTGCGCAGTGGGTGACTCCCCCGAGGGAAAAACACAGGCATATGGGGCTGTCTCAGGAAGGAACACGGCATGGCTGCGTCGCGTGGGGGCGGCCGGGAAGCCAAGTGTCTCTGCCGGTGACAGGCTGGGAACGCCAGTCCCCGGAGACGTCCGAGCCGGCGCTGGGCTCTCTGCGGTCACTCGGCCCCCTCCCTGGCGGGGACCATATGGTGCCTGGGCGGCCTCTGCCTTCCCGAGAAGGCTCTGGAAAGGCTCGCAGGGCTCGCAAAGAATGGGCCAGGGCCTCACCAACAGGCTTGTGACGCCTGCTGGATACCTCCCTTCCAGAATCAGCATTCATTGAGTGCCCGGGGTCGGCCCTTTTCATTCTACCCTTAAAGTCACCCTGAAAAGCTGCATTTGCTCATTTCGATCCCCCATTTTACAGATAGGGGGTTCAAACGGCCGGCTGTGCTCACCAGAATCCCAGCGCCCAGCGGGGTGGGCATGGCCGGGGTTCCAGCCCAGGGAACTGGACATCGGTTGAAACGACCTTTCTGTGCCGGTTTGGGTTTGGGTTCTGGCTTCACACACGGTTCCTGGTACAGCGAGGGCCCTGGGCAGGGGAGTCTACCTTTTGCTTGCAAACCACTCCTTTCAAAGCAACAGTGCTCCTCCCCGGGACAGAGGAGGCACACATCCCACCTGCAGCCACAGGAGGCCCCGACACCCGGGAGACGACTGTGCCCCCGGTAGGGCCCCGTCGTGGGGCCGACCCCGGACCCACCCGCAGATACTGAACCGCGGCCTCAGAATGTGCGGCTGCTGATCTTTCAGCTTCGTGGGCCTCAGTGGCCTCCTGAGCTCCCCCGGCCAGCGCCCTGCCCTCCCCACCTAACTGTCCCCCCACCTCCTCCCCAGTTCTTATTAAGGACCAGGAATCCCCACACAGTCTCGACACCGTGACCAGCCGAAACCCGCCGTGCTGGCGTCCTGTTGCCCTCTCTGGGCAGGCCAGACCAGCACTCGTAATGGCCACTCCCAGTCGGTGTCCTGGGGACTGGGGGGCCACGGTCCCTGCTGGGATTCCTAAGCTCTGAGGCACAGAGTCTGGCGGGCCCAGCCCCTGTCCCGGCTTCTGCTCTGAGGACGACAGCTCGTTTCCTGCATGGCCCAACTGCTGCCCCGCCCCAGCCCTGACCAGGGGCTGCTTCCCAGCTCAGAGCTGCGCGGAAGGCTCTCCCACTGGACTGGGGCTCCTGTTGGAGCCCTGGCACCCACTCTGCCTGGGCTCTGAGCCACGTGCTTCTTCCTGGACCCTCTGGTGGATGCCTGCCTTCTCCGATTCATGGCCCCGCCGCACCTGTGACCCGAGACCAGTCAGTATCACTGCTGAGCCCCAGTTCCCCGGCTGGGGTAACGCTGCCCTAACAGGAATTGTGCGAGGTCTGAATGCGTCATGAGATGCACGTGGCACCTTCCTGGCCTGCGGGAGTGTTGGTTTCATTCCCGCCTGGCCCACCTGGCTGAGCCCCCGGGGGCAAAGGCGCCAGCACCCAGGCTGGCCACTGCAGCTGGGCCCGCGCCAGCTCCGCCTCCCGCGCCAGGCCGTCCGTGAGGGAGGCTGCGCTTGCCGGGAGAGATGCCTCTTTGACCTCTGGCAGGCTCAGCCCGGCGCCCTCCGCCCCTCCTGGCCTGTGCCCCTCCTGAGAGCCCTGCCGAGGGCCTCCCCGCACACACAGCTCTGCAGTCCTGGTCGTGCCCGTCGGTCCCCGCCAGGCGCAGACTCCGCCTCCCGCCCTTCTCCCAGCCTCCTTCGCCTCCATGCCGGACCCTGCTCGCTGCAGGATGGTCCCAAAGGCTGAGGCCACCCTCCAGGCCCTGTCCCCTTCCTCGCTCAGAGCGCCACATCTGCGGGGTCCACGTCTCGTTTGCTCTGGTGCCCCGGCCTGTCTCACAGCACGTGACGTGGCCCGTGATAAACAGACTCTGTGCAAAGAACAGATGAGCGAACACGCGTGGTGGGATTTCTGTCTCCAGCAAGGCAGTGGGAGATGTTGGAGCTCCTTGGGGTCTCCTCGAGAGGGCAAGTGCCCGTGGGGACGATGAGGAGCGGGGCTCTGCAGGGGGCTCTGCAGGGGGCCCTGGGCCTCCTCTTTCTGCCCACCCTGTGGAGGGGTCAGTGTAGACCCCTCGTCCCAAGCAGGTTTTTGGCATTGGCTCACAGGGCGCAGTGGGAGAGCGTCACACCTGCCCACGCTGGGTGCCCGTCCCCAGAGACCTGAGGCCTCTGGACCAGGTGTGGCTGGAACCGTGGCCTGGGAGCTCCCGGCGGTATCTGATCTGCAGTCGGGTGACCCTCCTGGGTCCTCAGTGGCAGTGATGGCAGACTCTGTGTCCCTCCCGCCGGGCCTGTGCTCCCTCCACGCCCCCGATCCCCGCCAGGTCCCCTCCTGCTCCTACGGCCCTTCCCCCACACGCCGCCCCTACGTCTCCCTCCCCCAAGCCCCTCCATGTGCGGAGAAGCCCCACACCTGCCCCGCCCTCGCTGCCCTGCCCGAGGAGAGAAGCAAGAACAGCCGCCGGGTCAGGACCACAGCTCGGCTGCGAGGAAGCGCCAGGCCCGGCCGCAGGCAGAGGGCGCTGGGGCGGGGCGAGTGGTGCGGCACCGGCTCCCCTGAGCTGAGAGTCGCCTCCACCTGCCCCTCAGGGCAGCTCTGATAATGAATCCCAGACTTCCGGACTTGGCTTCCAGCCACGTCCTGATGCTGGGAATACAGCGCGCTAATTAACGGCCCTCATTAATCAGAGCTCAAACGGGGCAGAACTGGAGACCCAGACGGGTGGGAGCCGAGCGTTTGCTGCGCTGACAAAGGCGGCAACTGCCCCCGACTGAGGGTCCACCCTGCGCTCAGGCCCTGCGGCTGAGACCTGGGGTTTGGCCAGAGGAGCAGGAGACACAGAGGCCCTGGTCCCGGGAGAAGCCACCAGGCGTCCCCGCAGGAAGGCTGGCAGGCGCAGAACGCAGTCACCTTCTGTTGCTTGCTGCCCAGAACCTCCCAGCGGGGATGGCACGGCCCACAGAACGAGACCCAGGCTCCCAGCTGCTCATGGCACTCGTGGCGTACGGTGAGCTGACCCACCCATCTCTGGCAGCTCCGCCCCCTCTCCCAGGACAAGCACAGTTCAGCTGTGGCCTGACTGCGCATCGCATGATGTGTCTGTGGGGCCGGCTGTGACCCGGCGTGCCCCCTGCCCTCCCTGCCTGGGTCCCTCCAGACGATCCACCCCCGGCTGCTGCTCCTCATGCCCAGGGGCTCTGAGCTCGGGCTGCCCCTCGGCTGCCCAGCCGGGCAAAGGTTTTGGAGATTCAACCTTGTCTCTTGGAATGTGGCTTCTGCCAGGCCCTGAGGGCTCCAGGCTCAGAGCCCCTTCCCCCAGCTCCCCATGATCCTGCGCCAGCCCTGCGCCTGCACAGTGGCCTCAGTGTCATCAATGCCACCTCCTTCCTGCAGCTGGCCAGCCCCAGGTACCTTCCCAGGCAGAATTATCACTGTGGCCCTGTGATCCCAGAGACCATCTCTCACGGGTGCTGGTAGATCTGAGCTGTGCAGCCGGGCCTCTGTGGGCAGAGCACCCCACTGCGTTGGGAGCCCCAGTTCTGAACACCCCACTGCGTTGGGAGCCCCGGTTCTGAGCACCCCAGCCCCCAGGCCTCTGGTAGAGAGGAGAATGGGTTCGTGCAACCCTGGTATTGCCGCTGGGGCTAAACCAACTTGGGACTGGATACAAATTCATGCTCACGTGGTCTGTCCCTTTCCCCGACAAGCGGAGAGCAGCCTAAAATACAGGCTGCTTGAAACATCTGCTTGTTTCCAGGTTACGGGAGCCTCTGACTTGTCTCTGGGTGTTATGTGTTTGCCCAGCAACACCAGAGAATCGGCATGGATACAATCACAGGCGTGTCTTACCTGTGGAGTCACAGAGCCACATGGAACGTGAGGGTGGACGTCAGTGTGGTCCTGGCTCTGCCATTCTACTGGTTGAAAGACTTTGGGGAAGACCCAACCTCTTTGAGCCTCACTTTGCCTATCTGTGAAATGGGTTTGAAGACATCCATTCTGCATATTCCAGATTCGCTTCAAACGTCAAGACAGCGTATGAGAAGCACTGCTGAAGCATTCCTCTGCAACGAAGACAATCGCTCACCAAAGACCACGTGGCAAAGAGTGGGTTCCAGAACGTCAGTTCTTTTCGTTATCCCCATGGAAACCATATGTGACTGGCGCAGGCAGGAGAAGGAGTAGAGTGGAGCCTCGGATCCGGCAGCATCCGTGGGCGGACGCAGGGCTGGAGGCATCGAGGAAGCTTCCAGACGCTCCTCAGGAGGTGCTGCTGCTCCCTCGGTTGGTTGCTGAGCCAGAAGCAAGTTTCCTCTGGGCACAAAGAGCAGCTGGGAAGCACGTGATACAGGAGGAAGACACCCTGTGTGACACAAAGGGACAAGGCAGCACCGAGGCACACGCGGCCCCGGCAGAAGTCTCCGGACTCCTCGTCCCAGCGCTGGTCCTCGCAGCAAGGGCCCTGCCGGTGGCGAGGGTGACACCGTCCAGGCGCTGCACCTGCCGTCACTGTTCTGTCTTCCAGGAGGGGGTTGCAGGGTCTCTCCTCACTGCCCATTTTCGTTCTAACGCCAGGTCACTGGCTCATGGCTGCCCCCCCTCAAACAGAAAAGCGTCTGGGTTGTGGGTCAGCTCAGGTGCACTATGCCTGAGACGCCACTTCTTAGTGGGAGGAACAGGTGTCTTGCTGCTTTTGTATCCCCAGACGGTGGTTTGAACTTCCCAACCCAGCCATTGGCTCAGGTATTTTCCAAAGGTTGTTTGCTGTCTGCAGCCAGGCTCAGCCCGGGGCTCCGGCGAGAAATCTGGCCGCAGTGTGTGTTTCTGCCAACCTGGCCCTCCTGCGACCAAGTGAAAACAGTCAGTCTTTTCCCGGCTTCCTGGCGCAGCGCTCTTAAACTCGTGGGATTTCCTGCGTGGGAGGAGCCCCCGTCCACCACCAGTGAGTTTATGCCAACGAGGTGACCCGTCTGGGGGCAGAGACCAAGCTTTCAGCCCCACCTGCACCCGCCCTGCAGGGAGGAAGGAAGGACTGACAGTTGAACCCCCTCACCAGTAGCCAGTGATGTAGTCACCACGGCTACCAAGGAAGCCCGTGTACGAGTGTCGGAACCATGAGGCGTGGTGAACACATGCAGGTGCTGTGAGGGGGGCGTCTGCACCTCCTGCCACCTCCCCCACCTCCCCCGCACCCCTGCCTGGCTGTTCACTCGCACCCTCTGTAATAAACTGGTAGCCGCGGGTACCATGCTTTCCTGAGCTCTGTGAAGGGTTCTAGGAAATCATCAAACCTGGGGATGCCACAGCAACCCCGGAATTCACAGGTGCTTGGTCAGAAGCTCTGGTGGTCCCAGGACTTGCAGCCAGCACCTGAAGTGAGTGTCGTCCTCCGGGCCTGACCCTTAAACCGTGGGGTCAGTGCTGACTCCTAGCGTTCGCAGCTAGTCTCGGAATTCGCTGAACGGTGGACACAGCTGGTGTCCGAGGACTACCGTTGGAAAACGTACCCCACATCTGGTCCAGAGCCAAGCCCCACCCGCCCAGCTGTGAGCGCTTGCCCCAGGCCCCGAGTCGCCCAGGGCGGGCCCTCGCCGCCTGCCCCCGAGGTCACGGCAGAGCCCCCAGCACACAAGTGCCCTGCTGGCCTCGCCCCTGTTCCTGTCCTTTCAACAGTTCATGGCGCCCGTCACCTTTAAGACGAAGGCCAGCAGAAGACCTGTTGTCTCAGGCTGCGGGTGCACCTCAGGCTCTTGCCCGGGGAGCACACAGGGATCCCTCTGCCTCCCACCCTAGACCACGTGGTCTAGGCGGCCACGTGCTCCCCGTGAGGCTGGGCAAGGCCACAGAAACCTTCCAGAAGAGTTCCAGCCGCTCCGTGCTGAGGGTTTCCCGTGATAAATCCCAGCTGCACAGGTTGTGTGAGTGCTGGCCTAGGAAGGCGGGGTGACGTGTCCTCGGCCAGCTCGCGGCCTGGGAAAGGGGGACGTGTCCCAGCCAGCAACTTCGACCCAGTGCAGTTGACTTAGCACACTGTGGGAGAAGAAAGGGTTACTGAAATCATCTGTTCCTCTCAAAGCTTGCTTTTATTTCTCTTTTATTGTTCTTCCATGTCTCAAAAGAAAGAACAGAACAGTCATCTCAAATGGAGAGAATCATTTTTTTCTATAGCCCTTACTGCTTCCATCTGGACTGAAATACCCTAAATTAAGCCTTGTATGACCTTGGGGTGCACTGTGACACCATGGTCTGGTGGCAGCTCTGGAGTGAACAGTTGCAAGCATCCCTCCCCAGGTCCTGGCCTTCCCCCGGCGGGGGGTGGGTAATTGCTCCCCAAAGCCCCTGTGCTCGGCTCTGACCCTCCCCAGCCTCCTTTCTCAGCCCGTGGGTGTGTCCCCGACTCGCCTTCCCTGGCCGCCCCGCCCCGCAGAGCTCACCCCGCCTCCTGCACCCCCTTCCCGTGGGTTACCTTCAGGCCAGCGCTCACCAAACGTGGCACTTACCTTTCCAACTGGAGGTTGTCCCTCTCGGCCGTAGCTCCCTGGGGACAGAGACCACGTTCTACTCACACTAACAACAGTAACGTTTAACTCATTTCCCTAAGTGAGTTTTACCACTAAGCATTCAGTATGTGCCTCACAACGACCTTCACTTCACAGGTGAGGAACCTAAGAGAGAAAGAGAGAAAGTGACCTGCCCAGGGGCACGCGGTCAAGAGGTGACCCAGCCGGAGTTTGAACCCAGGTAGGATCTTGTCCCGGGCAGCAGGTGACGTGGCGCCCTTGGCCTTGGTGCCAGACGACCTCACAGTCGTTGCGCCCACAAGGCTGGTGGCATCGGCGCTCCATCATCAGAGCCGACATCTGAGCAGAGCTTCTGCCTCAGACGGAGTCGCTGTACATCATACTCTCAAATGGACTCGTGGCAGATTCGCAGGAGTCTCCGGGGGGTGGCTAATGGAGGTCCAGCCCGGAGCCAGGCTAGGGGTGGAAGAAGAGGTGCCCAGAGGGCTAACCCCAGACAGTGTATGAATACAAAGGGCGTGGGATTTGGAGCCAGACAAAGGCTAAAACAGAATTTAAAATCTGATCTGCAGGCCACAGAACACACCCTGCCTGCATTTGTGCATAACGAAGGAGTGGTCGTCCTCAGATCAGCTCTGCAAGATTTTCTGAGTCATCACTGTGCAAGAGAGAACAGGCCTGGGAGGGCACCATGAATGAGCTCTTCTCACTTCTAAAATTCCTCTTTCATTGGGTTTATTTTCACATGCAAGCAAATCATCACCTGTGGATGAAGTCAAGATAAATGGACCAGTCAAGATGCATGGATCAGCCATGATGCATGGGCCAGTCATGACACATGGGCCAGTCAAGATGCATGGGCCAGTCATGACTATTAACACATGGACCAGTCAAGATGCATGGACCAGCCATGACACATGGGCCAGTCATGACACATGGGCCAGTCAAGATGCATGGACCAGCCATGATATTAACACATGGACCAGTCAAGATGCATGGACCAGCCATGACACATGGGCCAGTCATGACACATGGGCCAGTCAAGATGCATGGAAGTCACAATGCATGGACCAGTCAAGATGCATGAAGCAGTCAAGATGCATGGACCAGTCATGACACATGGGCCAGTCATGACACATGGGCCAGTCAACATGCATGGGCCAGTCATGACACATGGGCCAGTCAAGATGCATGGAAGTCACAGTGCATGGACCAGTCAAGATGCATGGATCAGCCATGATGCATGGGCCAGTCATGACACATGGGCCAGCCATGATATTAACACATGGACCAGTCAAGATGCATGAAGCAGTCATGATGCATGGACCAGTCATGACACATGGACCAGCCGTGATGCATGAACTTCATGACCCGGCCCTACCTCTTTAGAGCCACCTTCCTTGGTCCCAAGCCTGCAGTTGCCCCTGGACACTTACATGTTACAGTCCAACAATACTCAGTGTTCAGAGTTCTTCCAGCACACTGTGTTTCATGTCTTTTTACCTTTTCGATGGAAGTTTCCTCTGCCAGGAGTTCCCTCTCCTCCTTCCGTTACCTCTGATCTTGCTTACTTTCGAGGTTAAGCATGAATTTCGAAGTCCTCCCAGATCCGTCCTTCATCCTATGAAAGCACCTTAAACCTACCTCCCACTTTGCACCTACGGGACTTAGCGACAGAGGCAGCTCTTCCCCGCGCGTTAACCTGCTACACGCCTGCGAGATCCGTGAGCGCAGACACAGGCCTCGTACACCTGTGAACACCTGTGTTGAGAAGCGAATACTACTTTGTTTCCTGAGGGTGGACACAGAAGCCACTGGGCTCTGGTAGAGTCCACACGTGCCCTTGCTGTGGTGTCCAGGTTTTGTTCCAGGAAACGCCGTGGGGAAGGAGACGTAAGGAAGACTGAGGGGTGGGTGGGCTTTGGAGACCAGAATTACAAACTCACAGAACAGGTTTAAAGCTGTTTGAGGTGAGGCATATGAATAGAAGTTAATTAATCTGAAAGAGTGGTTTTCTGGTGGATATTTGAGTGTACATGGGGCCACCTGGCCAGGTGCTCACAGAGGAGCTCACTGTCAACAGAGAAACCCAAAAAAGCACCTTGGAAATAGGAACCAGCTGTGAGCACCAGGACCCAGGCGGGACAGCCACATCTGCCACTCCTGAGAGCTCCTCGGCTCTGCCTTTGGCTGCGGCGCAAAGCGCGGGCAACAGGCCACCCAACTTGAGGACAGAGACCTGGGTGCAAGTCCCAGCTGGGTGCCTGCTGGCAAGGGGACCCAGAGAAAGCCACTCAGCCTCTCTGAATCTCTGTCACCCGCCACACAAGGCCGCCACGGGCTGCAGCCACCCGAGTGCAGTGCTTTGCAGATCACCATGGCCCTGCCAGTGGGAGTGATTGTCATGTGAACTGAGTCCCTGCCACCGTTCAGAGGAAGAATCACTTCCAACATCAGCGACATTCGATCCGGGAGCTGCCCTCGGTCCGTCAGCCGGTTTGTGTTCTCGCTCCCGGTGAGCAGCGTCGGGCGCTGGCGTCCCCGGCAGAGGCTCGGGTTCCCATCACAGGCGCAGCCCTGCAGGCGTCAAGCACACGGCTCGAGTGACAGCCCCGTCTGACATGGAGGTCTGGTGACTTCTCTGCGCGGCACCCACCGTGATCGCATAATTAACATCGGAACCAGTTCACTCACTGACACACAATATGCTACGATTCCAGACGTTGCCACTTACGGCTCAATCTTTGCAGGATTCATTAGCTTTGGTTGTTCATAGAATCTGCTTAATTTCCAGCTATGCCCTGTCCTGTTGAAAAGAAATTATAATCTGTAACAATTACACAGTTCACTTGTTTAATGGAAAATAGATTTGTCATAATTCCCTTGCTAAAAATGGCTTCACCTCCAGAGAAAGCTTCGAATACCCGCAGCGGGGACTGGCGGGGCTCTCACGGCCCTGGGGGAAGGGTCCAGCCCAGCGCCACTCACCAAACCCAGCTGCCCCCTCCCCCATCGGAGTCCACTGCCAAGCCCCTTTCAGAGGGCGTTTCACGCGGAAAGTCACCTACGACGAGCATTAAACAGGTTATGTGGAGGAAGCACTCCAAGGCCAAGTAAGTGTGGGAGAGATTAAATTTTAAAATCAAGTGCATAGATTTAGAGCAATGCACTCATCAGAGATCTCATATGCAGTTTCAGTGCTCGCCACCGTCTGGGGGGACACCGGATACAGCGTTTGCAGCCCCTTGCCCTCCCACGGGGCCAGGGGTGGGACGGTGACCTGCCAGCGTCCCCTCAGGAGCCGGGACCAGAGGCTGCAGCCCTCGTGCAGAAGGGAACTCACACGTCGCCACGGGGCAGCTTCCTCCACCCAACCGCTGGTTCGTTCGACAAAAGGAAGCATCTCGTTCATTCATTCATTCATTCTCCCACTTCCACGCGCCCATGAGACTTGCTCGTGAAGCTGCCCGTGACGGACAGGTGTGTGTGCCAGTGATTCACTGAGGTGCTTCCGGAGGAAACGTGGAAATGGGACAGAGGAAGCCACACACGGGAACACTGGGCCAGGCCCCTCGGGGGCAGCCGGGGTTCCTCCAAGGCAGGGAGATGGGCACCCGTTCTGCGCCCAGGCTCGGGGGGGGAAGCCTGCCGGGCGTGGGTGTGCACTCCAGGGCGCTCAGCTCCACGCCAGCCAGAGTCCAGCAGGCTTCCAGGCCAAGCGCCAGCACGGGTGTGACCTTCCTCCCGGAGGCAGAGGGCACAGGGAAGCCTCCTCCCAGGCCTGAGACCACACGTCTGCCCCGCCCCTGCCCCCAACTGCCCCGCTGGAGCCCTGTCACCAGCCTGCAGTGCCCCGAGCTCCTCCCCCACCCGCCCTTCTATCCTCTCCCAGGAGAGCGGGGCCCCCAGGGCTCGTCACGCACCCACGACGCCTCATCCCGATCAGCTCTGAATTCAGCCTCGGCACGAAGCCCGGCACACGGCAGGTGAGGCACCAGCGTGGCGAAGGAACGGGTGGGGGGTGGACAAGTGTTTCGTGTTGCACCCTCTGCAAACACCTCCAACAACTCCCGCTGAGAGAGGGAATAGAGCCAGCCCTGGGGCAGCTTCAGATTCCAGGTCCTCGAGCACGCGTGACCTTGAGCAAGGGCCCCGGCGTCTGTCTCTGGCCTGTGAAGGAGGTGAGTGAGTAGACACATCCGCGGTGCTTAGAAGAGCAGCACTCAGCAGTTGCCAGAGTTGCCACCTCCGCCACCTCCCCAGACAGACAAGCAGAATCAAAGGCAGCGGTTCTCGGGGACGGCACCCGGGTCCCACTGCCTTGCTCCGTGCACCTGTTCCCTTCACACACACATGGCCTGTCCCACCTGGACGCCTCGGGCTTCCTGGGCCCATCCGGGGGTTCTGACTCCTGCCCTCTCACCAACTCCGTCTGCCCCGAGTTTTGAGTCATCCTCACCCCCGTCTGCACACGGCACCCTCCACACTCCTCCCAGCCTCGACCTGTCTGCTCCTCTCCCAGGACTTCCCTGCCCAGGCCGGCCCTCTCTCGTGTCACAGATCGTATTTTGGAGCAATAGCTTTACTCATCTTCCCTCTCTGGGTCCTCACACCTTCCAATGTGCCGCCTCCCACGTCGCAGGCTCCTGGGGAGCGTGGCTGGTGCCGTGTATTTCAGGAAAGCCGCTGCGCGGGAATAGACGTGTCCACGAGGAGTCTAACGAGGTGCTTTCGTCATCCCTGCGCCTCTAGGGAGAAACGCAAACAGGCAAAGCGTTCGGTGACGTGTTCAGGCACCCAGACCTCCGATTCCAACACGCTGCACTTCTGAAGCTCTGCGGTCGTCAGAAGGCTGGGTGCAATCCTTCGGTTTGGGGACCTTGAAGTGACTTGGGAGCCGAGATGAACGCAGTTAATGGCATTAGCATTTCTCAGCAACCTGCAGGACGTGACCAGGATGCGTCAGGCCGATGCAGGCCACGAGGGGAGGCGGCTTTCTTGAAACCACACTGGTATTTTCGTTTTACGCACGCAAGCACCCAAGACGCTGCCCCAGACGAATCAAACCCCTGCCCACACTGCACGTCCCAGAGGAAGTTGGGGGAAATCTCCCAGCAGCAGGAACACCCTGAGAGCTCTCTGCAGTCCTGAGCGAGCAGGGAGGCAGTGAGGGGCATAGGCCCCGGCCGCACCTGCTCCACGGGGCACAGCGGCTGCTCTGACCTGCGGGATGCCGGGCTGTCCTCACCCGCTCCTCCCTGCCGACCGGCCAAGGCAGACGAGGAAAGGAGACAAGAACCCGCCAGCCCCACAGGTGTTCTGACGCTGCCTGGACCTTGGCGATTTCCCGCCCAGGTGGATTGAAAGAACCCGGGGGTGGGGCGGGGTCACGCACAAGACCCAGTGTCCCGTCACGTTTCCTCCCGAGGTTTGTGACCACAGGTCGGGGCCCAGGCACAGTCCCAGCTGCCGGGCGGGCAGCGGCGGGTGAGACCGCCAGGCGCTGACGACCAAACGTGGGACCCAAAGGCAACAAACACGGCCCTGACTCCAAGCCCGTGTGTGGGGCGCTCGAGGACGGGGAGACACGGCAGGGGGTATGCAGAGAAGGCCTCTGGCTTGTGTTAGGCCCGAACCCTAGAGACCCGCCGGGCCAGGCCGGGGAGAAAAGCGTCTACAGAGGTGACAGCCCGTGGGGGCCTGGGCAGCATCTGGCGTCACTGAGGGACAGGACAACACTTGGAACCTGTAAGGTCGGAAGAGGCCTTCACGTCTGATTTAAGGTGAACCAGAGCCTGGGCGTGTTGAGCAGAAAAGCAGTGAGCCCTGCGTTATGCTTCTGGAAAGCTTCCTGGCCCCGTGGCGGACCAGGGCAGAGAGAGAGAAGGGTGGGGAGGCCGCGAGGGCGTCCACGGTCAGGCAGCCGGCAGAGGGCAGTCTGGTGCGGGGGAGGCCATCATGGGAGGGCGGCAGGTTTTTACCTGGGGTGACAGAAAGTTTGCACAGCTCAGAGGACGCCAGGCTGCTCCAGAGCCCAGGAGGCAAGGAGGCCAGCAGGGTGGGTTGTTTGGGGAGCAGGAGGAGCAGATCTGCTAACGCCCAAGCGCAGTGGCCCTGGCGGAGGCAGCGTGGCCTGTGGCTCTGACCCGGAGCAGCACAGCCGTGGCTGCCTCAGGGACCCTGGGCAAACTCAGCCTGTGCCCCGTGGCCTCCGCAGGCCGGGCGTGTCCCACCCAAAGACAGGGCTCCTACAAATGAGATCACGCTGGGGCCTGAAAATCCACGGTTCAGCAGCCGTGTGCAGCGTTCAGGGAACTGTGGAGACGGCGCTGAGGCTTCCGCACTGGGTTAGAGTCGTCCTAATTACACCCCCGGGACCTCTTGTTGGGACGAGAAGGCAACTTGGCTCCACCGGGAGAGGGGCTCGGGGCGAGTAGGGACATCGCGGACAGAGGAGAAAGGACAGACTCGGTAGGACGAGGAGCAATGGATGAAAGACAAAGAACCACGAAATGGGGAAAGGTCGGATCTGCTCAGCAAATGCCACGGAGAGAGTTGTCTAAATGGGAAAAAGTCAAATTACAGTTTTCCTTCATTTTATGTCAAAAATCAAATTCTGAAAAGTTAAATGTAAAAGTATAGAAACAAAATAAAACCCTAAAAAGTGCAAGTAGTTTGCACTTGTTTCCTGAACAGCCTCTAAGGTAGAGAGTGAGGAGGAGGCTGGCTGTGGGGTTGGTTGGGTGACTTCGGGTTCAGTTCCAGGGTCCCCGACATGAGATGATGTCAGGAGAGCTGCGGAGCCTCTTTGTATCTTAGCCTTCTTGTGTACAAGAAGAAGAGAAAAATACCATGAAAACTAAATTAAACGTTGCACCCACAGCATTGAGCCTGGCGTACGAGAAGCACCCAGTCTGTGTTAGCTGCTTTACTGTAATTTATGTATTTTATTATATAAAGTGTTTTGATAATAGTGAAGAAATGTATTTTTTCTTTTTCTGACACCCTCAGACTTTCAGAGCATTCCGTTTCTTAGGACGTCCACTGCATTACAGGCAACCCAACTCCAACTGTGCTCCCAATTCCACCACAGGTCGCAATAAACAGGCAGGAAACGCAGCCCCCCTGCGGAAGGGTGCAGGGCCTGTGTGGTGACAATGGCGGATTGGAGCCGGGTCCAATGCTGGCTCAACACGAACGCAGATGTCCCCGAGCACGCCTGGTCAGAGGACTTCTCATACTGATGGACGCGGGACTGTGGGCCGCCCCTCAGGCCGTGACCTTCAGGCCCAACAAAGCTAAATCCCCACGACAACCAGCCAGGTGGGGACTGTGATCTCCATTTCACAGACGAGGACATGAAGATTGAGTTCGGTGACCCATGCAAGGTCGGAATCTAGCAGGGCGGAGCCGAGGGCTGAGTCGGGGAGGCTGGCCTTGTTGTGCGGGGAGTTCTCTTCGGTTTGACGCACTCAGCTCGCATCCGTCGGTGGAACTAACACTCCGGCCGGGCACAGAGCGAGCGGCGTGGCGGCTCACAGAGCCTGGACTCTGGCAGGGACGGTGGGCCAAGCAGATGCCGCGCCAGGTTTGGTAAGTGACGAGCTGCGGTCAGGGAGAACTGAATCTCAGGGAGGGGGCGGTGCAGGGAAGGCTTCCTCTCCAAGGGGATTTAAAAAAAGAAAAAGCTAAGCTTGTTTTAAAAACAGAAATTGCACAGTGCATGCAACAGGCCCTGGAAACACGTATTGTTCAGACGCAAGACGGCTTTATTTGCCCTAGAGGAGCAACCTGAGCCCTTTGTGGCCCTTGGGGGTGCCTGACTCACCCTGTCTCCGAGCTCAGCCGCCGCAGGTGCAGAAACGGGGACCCCGGTCTCCAGGTGCATGCCCAATTCTAAGCCCGAGCTGAAAATGAAATGAGTCAAAGGCCCACACGAGGCATCCATTGCATGGTTCTTATTTCCCAGCTGTCAAGGGGCGAAAAGAAACATGCCACAACCGCTCCACCGCTCCAGTTAGGAGTCGAGGGACACAGCGGGTGCCGCTGGGAGCCCGCCTGCCCGGTCCTGTTGCCCTGCCCTGACACTTAAATTAGGAAGACAACTCGTCACAGCAGAAGAAAGGCAATCGCCTGAGCCACTGGGATTCTGGGACTTTCAGACCCGCATCTGAGCCATCAGGCCCAGGTGGATGTCACCTTGATCAACCGAAACTCCACCCCGCCAGGCATAAGCCACGGGAGGTGGCTAAGCAGGTCCCCACTGAGGCCCGAGACGGTGACTTCAGCCCTAATCTGCTTTCCAGACTCCATTTGCTGGAGTGGTGTAAGCAAGCCCGCGTCCTACCAGGTGAGTTATCAGCCGCCCACACGCCTGCGCGGTGCCCCGGGATCCCGGCAGCTGCACTCTGCCGACCCCGCAGCCCGCGCAATCTCCCCGACGGGAATGACCTTATTTAGGTGATAGAATCTTATGACTTAAGCAACTGGAGGATGTCCTATCTGAACATGACAGATAACATATTTCCTGTCAACGACACCAGAAACCAGTTTTCCACCTCATTTTTTTAGATCAGAAATAAATGAAAAAGTGGAAGATCCGGGAAGATATTCTGCAAGTGCTGCCCAGTGTGTGCTCTGTGGGAGGCAGGCAGCTCCCTGGCACCCCGAGTGTGGGGAGGAGCCAGACCCAGACACAAGGCGTGAGGCTCGGGGCAGAGCCCACGGCGCGGGACAGGGCTCCTCCGGGCTGGAGAGAGGCCGGGGATGCTGAACTGAGCAAGATGAGAAGTAGTGTGTGTGGCCGGAGGATAAGAACAGACACGCTGTCGGCACTCGAGAGGTGACGCTGACGGGAACCAAACAGCCTCGGCTGGGTTTCACTGTGAGTGTACCGAGGAGGGTGCCCGGCCACGCCAGGCGGTGAGAAGCAGGTGTCTGAAGACAGTGTGCTCGGGAGTAGCCTGAGGCTGAATCCCAGACCCGCCGGTCACACAGGGGACCTCGTGCTGTGCTCCCTCGAGAATCGAAAGGCCCCTCTCCCCAGCAGCTGCTCGGGGGCTGTGACCAAGTCACCACACCCTTGACTCATGTCCCGTCGAAGCAATGAATGGGCAAGTGGCCTCTGAACACAACGGACCACACATTCACCTATGACCCGGGACCTGACACTACTGAGATGGCGCCAAGGTCCTCCCTGGTGCTCATAGGTGGGAGGTGGTTCGGCCTTGACGCAGGAATCCTGCAAAGGACTGGGATGAATTAAAATAGCTCGGAGCATTGCCGTGTGAGAGAGCCGCGGTGAGGAGTGTTTCTCGGAGCATGCTGGCTGCCGTCCTCAGCATTTGTTTGTGGCACTTGTGCTCACAGGGAAGGAAGTGGCGCCTTTCCGCCAGGAGCTCAGCTGGCGAGAGCGCGAGTGCCAGGAGGCTCTTCCGTTGCTCAGAGGATGCTGTCTCGCCACCAGCTCATCTCTGCCACTGCTTGCAGCAGCCTCCTCCACGCCCTGCCCTGGGGCCGCGAGGAGCTCTCCTGGCCTTTCCTCTCTCCTCCCGCTCTGACCAAGCGCGGCACGTCCTCATCCTCGCACTGCCGGCGACTCATGGCCTGCTGGAGACTGCCGCCAAAAGCATCCGCAGGTGTTCCCCTCCCCTGAGCTAGCCCAGACCACTCCGGCTGCACCAGCCTCCACCCTGGGATGCAGATGGCGCCCGTTCTTCCATCAGACTCGGGAGTCAAAACCTAGACTGAACATTCCTCCTTACTGTGCAGAATGGCACCCTGTTCCGGCCCCCAGTTCTCCAACTCGTCTCTTCTGTGTCGTGGACTGGCTGTGTTAGGCGTGGTGGCGTGACCTGCATTCCGCACTCATCCTACTCTCCGGCTCCTGCTCTGTGTCCCCGCACATGCCCGACACGGCAGCCAGCTGATGGGCGTGAACAAATCCATGCAGACTGAAGAGAAGACTCTGGCGACACTCCACACTCCTGACTACAGGCCCACGTGCTCCTGGGGCACGGGCAGGACGCGGGAATGAGCGAGTGCGTGTCAGCGTTCACGAGCTGGAGGTGTCTGCCGCATGGGCCTGGCGGAAGGGACATGCTCCCTGCAGGGCTTTGGTGAGAAATGTACAGACCGTGAGCTGTGCCCACCCACGGTGAGGGCCTGGAACCCAGCGCGGCATCTGATGGTCAGAGAAGCAGAAGGCTCAGCTCCAGCCTGGTCCCGTCTCAAAGGCATTAGGGGGCTCCCGGTTCTTTGTAACTGGGCCCCCAGGTGGGTATGTAGATGCCCCAGTCAACAGCAGAAACAGGCCGAGCACTTGCCCCCGGATTTATGAAACGGAGTGAAGTCTCGTTGCTGTGGACTGAGAGCGTCTGGCTCTGCGACAACTCGGACGTGATTCCGGTTGAGGCTCAGCTTCCGTGAAAAAGGATTAGCCGAGCGAATCAGCAGCAGGACCGAGACTTCCACCGTCCTGCCCTTGAGGGCATGGGCCCAGTCGCCCTCCTCTTCACGTCCTTTGCTGTCCCTAACGAGGTTTCCAGAAGGAAGCATAGTTTTAAAAGCATTTGGCGCTTTACGGAAACTGTCCGGCTTTACGGAGGTGGTTGTTTCCAGGCCGGGGCGGTGGGGGGAGGCGAGCACCGAGCACCCACCTAGTGCTTGACATGCAGATGGATCCTGTTTGTGAAACTGCCCTGTTAGGGCGCACTCGTCCCTGCCGTTGGCCATCGGCACCCCTCGGTTCAGACCTGTCGCCTCACCAGACGTCGCAGCCCCCGAGGGGCAGGCGAGGCACGTGCTGCTGTCATTTGCAGACAGGGGCACACGGTCCCTCAAGGTCACACACTGGTGCGGAGGACAAGCTGGACTCTGGTTCTGGTCCCTCCCAGTGGCCTCCTAATTCCACACCAGCTCTGCCCACGCTCAGGCTGGGGTGGGCCTTCTGGCCTCGGCTTCTAAGCCAGGAGCCTGATGCCCCTCAAAATAGCTACGTAATTATTTTCTGATTAATAAGTTCAGATTAGTGAGAGGACTCACACGCATGGTGAACTACGACAAAACGGAACATGAATAACAAACTGGCATCCACCAAGTCCACGTGGTGACCGCAAACTCCACGGCTGAGCGTGTGAGGAGACGCCAGAGGCGCTGTGTCCTTCCCCTGGAAGCCGAGTGCGTCTGCAGACACCAGGCCCCGGAGCGCCACACCCAGGCGGGGACCAGGTGCACATCCCAGCGGGAGCCTTTCCACGGCAGGAAGAAGACGAGAAAAGGGTTTGTGATGGACCTGGGCCGTGCCGTGGCCAGAGAGGTGCCGCAGCTGCTCAGAGTCACGCGAAGCCGTGGGGACATTCCTGCTGAGCACGCAAGGGCAGCCCTGGCGTGTGATGGTTGAAGTCACCTTTCAGCACGGGGACCAACGATGGCAGAGTTCTCAGGAGGGTGGGCCGGGGCTCCTCTGCCAACCACGGCACCACCTCAGCTCACCGTGGAGGGAAGGAGGCATGACGGAGGGTGGTGGCTGTAGCCCCCGGGCGACAGGGCCAGTGGGTCCCCACGCACCTCCTGGGCCAGGGCCAGGACCCAGAACTGCTGGATTTTCCCTTCTGCCCTCATGTTCCTTATTTGACCGAGAAGGACTCAGAGGGAACGTGACCCGCAACGAGCGGGGGCCTGCCTGGACTCCCCACGTCCTCTCCCCACCATCCCACGTCTGCAGCCTGGTGGCTCGTGGGCCCAGATTAGAACAGACTGTGGTATGTGGTTTCCCTGCACGGCCACAGGCACCACTCACAGTCTCTGACGTCCTCTACCTAGAAAATAAACTTCAAACAGTGTGGCAGCCCCGTTATCATTGAACCCGCACCCACTCTCCCTTCCCCCTCCCCGCCCCTACCCCGCGGAGTCTGAGCCAGGCGGTGGCCGAGCCCTGGCGGGTGGGCTGTGAGCAAGTGCTCTCTGGGCTATGTCTGAGCAGTGGTCTTGAAAGTGCTCCTGTGGCCTGTCTGGGCCTCGTGTCCAAGGGCTGCCACGGGAAGAGTTTGCAGAGCTGGCCCCTCACCTGGAGCAGACACCGGAACGTGCCCCAGACCCCGAATGATAACTGACCCGCGCTGGGAGCTCTCAGCTGGAGCAGCTGGGTGAGGCGGACTCCTTAGAGGGGTGGACAGGGAGAGGCCACGCAGCAGACTCAAAGCACCACACCTGGGGTAGCCTGGCTGCGACCCACAGACTCACAGGGAGACAGACGCCCCTCACCTGCTGGGCCTCCCAGAGCACAGCCGTCTGGACACTGCGCAGATCTAGTTGCAAGTAACAGTCTTTGGAACAGCAAGAATAAAGGCTGACAATTAAGTTCATGTTCTTTGCCAGAAGTAATTCTCATACCAAAAACAAAGACGTGTTCACCTACGAGCCCCACCTGTCGTGCTGCAGAACGGTGTGGCAGTGCTGCGTCCCCAGACCCTGGGCACCCTGAGCCCATCTGCCCCCTTGGGGGTGAGTGAACCTCCCTCCCTCCCCTCCTCTGCAAGTGCTGTGAGCAGCAGGACCTGGACGCCCCTACAGCACTTTGCCGAGAGCTCCCGTCCAGGGGGTGGGCACAGCGGGGGTGGGGACCCCTCTCAGCACCCAGGGTCACCTCCCTGGGGTCATCCAAAGACCACCCCTGAGGGGTTGGCGGGGTGGGGTGCCCGGTGGCACCAGAGCCGCAGGGAGGGACTCAGATCGGCCCTTGGTCTTGGTGGCTGTCCCACCCAGCACTGCTCTGCCCGGACCAGCCGGCCAAGCGCTGCGTCCTGCGCAGAGGCTTCCTGTGCCAGGTGCTGTCCACGATGCTCTGATCGGACTCCTACAATAGCTGATTTGGGATGAAAACATTCTCGCGTTTTCAGATGAAATAATGTTAATTTGGATAGTGAGCATCTGATCAGAATTCCTTGTAAATATTTATGTCAAGTGCCCAGGGAAGGAAGAGGCCTGGTTAATTGCAATTAATCGTGGGTAATTCATGACTTGCAGTACACATCGCTGCCGCGGCTCCGCTGGGCTTCTCGCCGAGCCTGGGTGCAGAAGGCAGGGCCTCCCCGGGGCTGTCTGATCGCGACAAATGGAAATGTGGGGGTGGGTGCCCCCTGCCAGCCGGAGGGCGAAAGGGGGACAGTCACTGTCCTGGGTGGGCTGCGATCACTCTGAGACTCAGCTCAGGGGGCGCAGAGGCCGGGGCTGCACTGCCAGGGCGTCACCTGGGGCACCCCCTTCGGCTGGGCCTTGGAGGGGAGGAAGGGTCGCTTCACCTGCGGCCTCCGGACAGTGACAGGGCTGAGCCTCTCAAAGGAACACAGCCACTGCTAGGAGGGGACGCTCTGACGCAGCCACGCACGTCCGCAGAGGCTGAGGCGGGAAACCTGCAGCCGCTCAGACGGGAGACGCAGACCACCCTCCGCAGGGGAGAGCTGTGGGGATCGCGGTGTCCCTGGCGGCATCTGGGTGGAGCAGGGACACGTGGGTGCTGCCTCGGGGACGACAGGAGGGTGTGCAGGGTGGGAGACAGTCCTGGCTTCAGGGGACGCAAACCTAACCCCGAGGACAACCAGCCCCTGCCCTTAGCCTGGTCACCCCCTTCCAAGGCCCATGCCTCCTCTCAGCGCCCGTGGCCGCCTTGCTTAGGATGCCCCGCCCCCGCCACCTGCATCCTGCTGCCGCCCTTTGACCCCTCCCAGGCCTGAAAAACAGGGTGGTGAGCACGAATGATTTAGCAGATGTCTGGTCACCAGCCTCGGGCTGGCACACTGCAGCACACACGACAGACATCAGCACCCCTGCCCCACGCCAGATGTGGGGGAATCTTGGTAGAAACAAGGTCGCTCTACCCACTGCTTTAGAGACCAGAAGGAGAGGCCTTCTGAAAAGTGGACAGCAGTGCTGACCTCACACTGGCCCACGAGCAGGAGTCTGCAGACGGTGAAGAGAACCCGGGGGCCTGGCGCTGACTGAGACCCCTGGACCCCGTGCGTGAGCAGAGCAGTCGGGAGGGTCCCTGCGTCTTGGCGGCACGGACAGTGGAATCGTCAGGCCGGGGTCCGAGCACCGGTTCTACCACGAACCAGCTGATCACCTGGAGCAATTTGCTCAACGATGCCCGTGTCTGAGCTTTCTCAGAGGACTGTGAACTGATTACATAAATTTGTACGTGGACAGGGTTCGAGCACATTCTAAGCTCTGAGCTGACACCAGCTCCCCACTTGCGTCAGGAGTCGGTTAGTGGCGGCCCCGCCCGCTCAGGTAAACGACGCCGTGTTGGACGGTTCACGCGCTGACTGGCGCCTTGCAATTTTCACACCGCGGCGCAAGAGCGGGGCAAGGGGGACGGAGACCGCGTGCCTCGCAAACCCACAGCTTTCACTGTCCGCCCCTATTGAAAAGGTCTCCTGAGCCCTGTTCTAAACCTACCACACCTTTCAAATCCACTCACGGGAATGACTCAGGTGTCTGAACGCAGCCCTGAGCTCGGTGTGAAGAACCCGCCTTCCCTCCCAGGTCCTCTGGGCGGACGCGGCAGAGCCAGCGCCCACCGCGGGCAGACGCGGGGTCCGCCGGAGCTGAGCGTCAGGTGCAGTGGGAGGCGGGTTCCCGCCGTCCCCACGGGACTGAGTACCAAGGACGCCAGGCCCCTCAGATCCCCTTTCCTTCTTTCCGTCTCGGGGACCAGGAGCTGAAACTCCAGCCTCAAACGTTCTTAATGAGTACGTTCAATTATCACATTAACACTTACCACTTTTAAAAAAATTTAGTTTTTATCATCTATTATGTCGTAATTCCAATTAATGGTGTTGGAAAACACTGGGCCTGAGCTTCAAAGAAGAAGGTGCTAGTTTTTGAAGCACGATGCTGTTTGATAACAGGAACTTCTCAGAGCCTTTGGCCTCTGAAAATGGGCTGGAATATTATATAATCCTTTAGATCCACACGTTAATAATAATGTCAGTCCATTCGTACAAGCAAATGTTGTATTATTTCTCATTGGCATCTACAGACAGCCATTGATGTACACTTCTATGTTTCTGTTCATTCTGCTGGCCTCTAAGCACCACTGACAGATGTACATTAAAAGGTGACCTTTTTGTCATTTATCTCTACCAGAAACCACAGTATTGGGATTTCCCTGGAGTCTTCGTCAGTGACCTCTTGGCATCACGGAGTGAAGCCAGAACCATGTGACTGAACAAGGGGCCATGTTCGAATCGTGGTGACAATGTCACCTTCCAGTGTTAGCACCAGGTGCTCTCATTCCTCATTGCTGACGGCTACAGCTGCTCTGTCCCCTGGACAGCCATCACCACCGCCACTCACGCTCGTGGGAATGGCGGGAGGACTGCTGACACTCACTGGCTGCTGTGGCGCGGAGAGCTCTGTGCAGGGGAGAGGAGGGGACAGAGCAAGGCTGAGGCTGGGGGCGGAGGGCGGCTCAGCCGGGTGCTGTCCAGATCACACCCTTGACAGCGGAACTTGGCTATTATACCTGCCTCTGGACGGCAGGCACAAAGCAGGTCACCAGAAATGTGAGCAATGAGAAAGGTCCAAAGTGGGTTTCCCTGTGGGAGAGAAACCCCACGTCCAAGAACCCCCAGCTCCCACCTACAAACACCAATCCTGAGTTCGACACCTTCCTCTGTGTCCCTGTAGACTCTGCACCTGCTCCAATCACTCACCACACTATGCCACGTTTGTCTCGCTTTTTATTTCTCTCCCCAAAAGACTATGATTTATTTGAGGAAACTATGTATTGGATTAATTACGTATGTCCTCCTCATCCCCAGAATTATTTGAGGCAACTTACAGGTCTCCATGCAGCTGAGAATTCTCCAAGTAAATCAAGGTGAAAAAAATAACGGTAAGAAAATAAGAAGTCAAAGGTAATGCTATTGCACAAACTCATTTGAAGGTGAATGATATTCAATTGCCAATATTTGACCATATTTGAAACCTATAAATGTAATATTTTCATATGGTTCAATCCAGTACTTCACCTCTGCTTCCTCAATGTCTAAAAACGTATCTCGCACCCGGTAGGTCCTCAGCACAGTTGGAAGGAAGGAGGGAGGAAAAGAAACAGGAAAGAAGGAGGGAAGGACGGAAGGAAGGAAGGAGGCAGGGAAGGAGGGAACGAAGGAGGGAAGGAAAGAATAGATTATCATGGTGGTTTTCTGTACTGACAGGGAGAGTGAATCTTTGAAGCCCAGCTGAGTCCCTGGGCCCACGGTCCCGTCTCCGTGCTGCGTTGGGAAAGGCATCCTGAGTGGGGAAAACCATTTTGTCTATTCCATTCCCCACCAAGAGGAAGAGCTGTATCGCACCAAGGAAAGATATAAAGAAACAGTAAACTCGGCCAGTCATATTCTGACAGACACACATACAATCAAGTGAAAATAACTACGGTGTAATATAAACAGAAGAAAACAATACTTGGTGTCTTGCTGTATGGAGCAGGGTGGGCTTCCTGTTTAACATGAAAGCACCGGAAGTGTCCTGGCTAAAGCCAGGTGGAAGTTTATTTCTCACCCTCATAATAGAACTCTGATGGTCATCATACCGGCAGGGCACGGCCACTCAGGGGCTCGGGCTGAAGAGACCCTGCCGTGTTCAACAGGTGGCTTCCAGCATTGCCCAGGGGCCTGTCCCCAAGTCACTGGAGGGTCAGGGACAGGCGTGGAACTTACCCAGAAGTTGTCCACAGCACTTTTGCACGCATTCCATGAGCCAGTGTGAGGTCACACTGTCCCCCCTCATTGCACAGGGGGCTGGAAAACTCATTCCACTGTGTGCCTGAGAAGAAGAAAACATGCATTTTGGTGAACAACCAGAAATCTCTGCCTGCTGCCCAGCCAGACTAGAGAGACAGGAGTCCTCCTTCAACTGAATCACAGGTAGTAAATGAGAATTTTCATGACATAGAGAAACACTTCATGAATATTCAAGCAGCCTTATGAGACGGCTAAATCATGCAAGTATTTGCAGTAGTAAATGGAGACTCTCCGTGAGTGAGTGTGAGAGCTCTACAGTGCATTAAGGCATCACTACAGAGAACAACAGGACTAAAAGCTCGCGGGTTTAACTCCTTACTTCCTCATTCAAACGTGGACTAGCAACTTCCGTATTGACAATGTCCTACGTGGCAAGGACAGAGGGAACCAGCTTATAGTGGAAAAGGGCTGACAAACCCATAGCAAGCCCGGTTCACTAAGGCCGTGCAGCTTACCTTGGAGGTGTCTCGAGTCCGGTTCCAGACCATCTCAGTAGAGTGAATTTGGGAATAACCTCACACAGATTTTCTTGTTTCACAGAATATATAAAAATTATGTTTTCACTACACTGTAGTCCAATGAGTGTGCAGTAGCATCTATCTAAAATAAAAAAATAGTGTGCATTCTTTAATTAAAAAATAGTTTATTGCTAAAAATGCTGATGATCATCTGGGCCTTCGGCAGGTTGTCATCTTGTTGCTGGTGGAGGGTCTGATCTCCATGTCGTGGCTGCCGAATGATCGGGGTGGTGGTCACTGAAGGCTGGGGAGGCTGTGACAATTTGTTAAAATAAGACAACGATGAATTGGCATCAGTGACTTTTTCTTTCATGGAAGCTTCCTCTGAAGCACGTGGTGCAGTTCGGTAGCATTTTACCCACAGTAGAACTTCTTTCAAAATGGGAGTCAATCCTCTCAAACCCTGCCGCTGCTCCATCGACTGAGTTTATGGAATATTCTAAATCCTTGGTTGCATTTCGGCAACGTTCACAGCATCTTCACCAGGAGCTGATTCTGTCTCAAGAAACCGCTTTCTTGGCTCATCTGTAAGAAGCAACTCCTCATCCATTCAAGTTTTATCCTGAGACTGCACAATTCAGTCCCATCCTCAGGCTCCACTTCTGATTCTAGTTCTCTTGCTGTTTCCACCACATCTGCAGTGACTCCTGCCACTGAAGTCTGGAACTCCTCGAAGTCACCCATGAGGGTTGGAATCAACTGCTTCCAGACTCTGGTTAATATTGATATTTTTTTTACCACCTCCCATGAATCACAAATGTTCTTAATGGCATCTAGAATGGTGAATCCTTTCCAGAAGGTTTTTAATGTACTTTTCCCAAATCCATCAAAGGAATCACTATCTGTGGCAGCCGTAGCTTTGCAAAGCGTATTTCTTCAGTAATAGGCCTTGAGAGTTGAAATGACTCCTTGACCCACGGGCTGCAGAATGGATGTTGTGTTAGCAGTAATGAAAACAACATTAGTCTCCTCGTACATCTTCACCAGCGCTCTAGTGAAACTAGGTGCTTGGCAATGAGCAGTAATATTTTGAAAGGAATTTTTTTTTCTGAATAGTAGGTCTCAACTATGGGCTTAAAATATTCAGTGAACCCTATAAACAGATGTGCTGTCATTCAGGCTTTGTGTTTCATGTACAGAGCACTGGCAGAGTAGATTTAGCATCATTCATAAGGGCTCTGGGGTTTTTGGAATTGTACATAAGCCTTGGCTTCAACTTAAGGTCACCAGCTACATTCGCCCCTAACAAGAGAGTCAGCCTGTGCTTCGAAGCTTTAAAGCCAAGCACTGACTTTTCTCCAGAAATGAAAGTCCTAGATGGCATCTTCTTCCAGTAGGAAGCTGTTTCACCCACTTGGGAAACCTTCATTGATTATGTTAGTTGGATCTGGATAACTTGCTGGCACCTTTTACATCAGCACTTGCTACTTCGCCTTGCATGTTTATGTTACAGAGACGATTTCTTCCCTTAAACTTCATGAACCTCCTCTGTTAGCTTCGAGCTTTCTCTCTGCAGCTCCCTCACCTCTCCCACCCTTCAGAGCATTGAAGAGAGTCAGGGCCTTGCTGTGGATTAGGCTTTGGCTTAAGGGACTATCACGGCTGGTTTGATCTTCTGTCTGGACCACTCAAACTTTCTCTGCATCAGCAATAAGGCTGCTTCACTTCCTTTATCATTTGTGTGTTCACTAGAGTAGTACTTTTAATCTCCCTCGAGACCTCTCCCTTTGCATTTACAACTGGGCCAACGCCAACTGTTTCGTGCACGAGGCCTAGCTTTCAGCCTATCTGCGCTTTCAACGTGCCTTCCTCACTAAGCTTAGTCATTTCTAGCTTTTGATTTAAAATGAGAAATCTGCAACTCTTCCTTTCAGTGAACTCATAGAAGCCATTGTAGGGTAATTAATTGGCCTAATTTCAATATCGTTGCATCTCAGAGAATAGGGAGGCCTGAGGACAGGGAGAGAGATGGGGGAATGGCTGGTCAACAGAGTAGTCAGGACACATTAAACATCTATGGATTAAATCTGTTGTCTTCTATGGGCTGTTTGTGCTTCCCGAAACAATTAGAATAATAACATCAAAGGTCACTGATCACAAACCACCATAACAGATATAATAATAATGAAAAGGTTTGAAATATTGCAGGAAGTAGCAAACACAGAGACGCAAAGTGAACACATGCTATTGGAAAAACGGCACTGATAAACTTAGTCAATGCAGGATTGCCACAAACTTTCAATTTGTAAAAAAAAAAAAAAAATGCAATACAGTGAAACACAATAAAGCAGGGTGTGTGTGTGCTTGCGAAGGTAACTTCAGGGAACTTGGAAGCTTGAAGGGAGGATCAGCCTTGGTGGATTTAAGAACAGAGAAGTGAGATGTGGTGGAGGGAGGAGCATATTTGGGGTCAAAGAACTGGTTTGAATCTAGTTCTGTGGCTTTGTTTCTTCTATCATTCATTCATTCAACAAGCATTTATTGTCAGCCATATTCTTGATCTTGAAATAAAAGCAAGATCCCTGTTCTATTGAGCTTATATTCCAGTGGGAGATAGACAGCAAACACGCAAACACACACACACACGCACATATACACACACATGCATGCACACACACACACACACACACACACACAGGGAAAGAGATGGACCATCATGTCTCCTGGGGAACATAAATAGGGCCCGTGTGGGATCTGTACCCAGGTCCCGCCAGCCCAGCATCAGTTCTTCAGTCTCATGATTCTCCCTCTGAAGACCCGTCCTGCTGCACCCTCAGTCCTCGTGGATCAGGAGCTGCCCACGCTCTCGGCCCTGCGGGAGGCATGAGGCCTGGTCCTGAGCAGTCAGAGCTCAGCATCACTTCAGCCATGTAGCTCCATTCCGGGCAACTGAGGCCACAAGCCATGCCCATGACATTCCACCCAGGGCCTTCTCTGAGGCTACCAGAAAGAGAGTGCCTTTCCATATAGTTTGCTAATCAGGGTGGATGTCAACCTGAGCCTGCTGGCAGCCACCGGCTCTGAGCACAGGGAGGAAGCCCTCCTGCAATGAGAGAAAACGTGGCCAGTGCCCAGGGGACCAGAGGCGAGACGGAGAGGCAGCCTTCTGGGGCCACACTCGAGGCCCCATTTGCTGTGCTTGGCACAGTCTGCCTCTGACTCCCCAGGTACAGGACCAGGGAGTTCCCATTTTCCCCGGGGCCACTTCCAGTTGTGTGTTTATCATTTGCAAGCAAGAAGCCTCTTTTTTTTTTATTTCAAAATTTTAAGAGGGTACAAATGTTTT
>NW_012151163.1:412211-426270 GCF_000956105.1 Propithecus coquereli
CACACACACACACACACACACACACAGGGAAAGAGATGGACCATCATGTCTCCTGGGGAACATAAATAGGGCCCGTGTGGGATCTGTACCCAGGTCCCGCCAGCCCAGCATCAGTTCTTCAGTCTCATGATTTTCCCTCTGAAGACCCGTCCTGCTGCACCCTCAGTCCTCGTGGATCAGGAGCTGCCCACGCTCTTGGCCCTGCGGGAGGCATGAGGCCTGGTCCTGAGCAGTCAGAGCTCAGCATCACTTCAGCCACGTAGCTCCATTCCGGGCAACTGAGGCCACAGGCCATGCCCATGACATTCCACCCAGGGCCTTCTCTGAGGCTACCAGGAAGAGAGTGCCTTTCCGTACAGTTTTCTAATCAGGGTGGATGTCAACCTGAGCCTGCTGGCAGCCACCGGCTCTGAGCACAGGGAGGAAGCCCTCCTGCAACGGGAGAAAACGTGGCCAGTGCCCAGGGGACCAGAGGCGAGACGGAGAGGCAGCCTTCTGGGGCCACACTCGAGCCCCCATTTGCTGTGCTTGGCACAGTCTGTCTCTGACTCCCCAGGTACAGGATCAAGGAATTCCCATTTTCCCTGGGGCCACTTCCAGTTGTGTGTTTACCATTTGTAAGCAAGAAGCTTTTTTTTTTTTATTTCAAAATTTTAAGGGAGTACAAATGTTTTCAATCACATGGATCGCTTTTGTAATGCTTAAGTCCCAGCTATAGGTGTGCCCCTCACCCAAACAGTGCTCACTGTACCTGTTAGGTAGGTTTTGCCCCTCCCCTCCTCCCACCTCCCCACTGCTTGATTTCCACGGAGTTTTACTTCCCTCTGTGCACATGTGTGCTCATCAGTCAGCTCCAATTTAATAGCGAGTACGTGTGGTGTTTGTTTTTCCACTCTTAAGATACTTCACTTAGGATAATGGTCTCCAGTTCCACCCAGACTGTTGCAAAAAGTATTAATTTATCATTTTTTATGGCATACATACACATTTTGTTAATCCACTCATGAAATGATGGGCACTTGGGTTGATTCCACATCTTTGCAATTGTGCATTGTGCTGCAATACACACTCAAGTGCAAGTGTCTTTTTGATGAAAAGTTCACTTTTCCTTTGGGAAGATACCCAGTAGTGGGATTTCTGGATCAAATGGTAGGTCTACTTTTAGTTCTTTGAGGAATCTTCATACTATTTTCTATAGAGGTTGCACTAATTTGCAGTCCCACCCACAGTGTGTAAGTGTTCCTTTCTCTCTGCATCCATGCCAGCATCTATTGTTTTGGACTTTTTAATAAAAGCCATTCTAACTGGGGTAGGATGATATCTCATTGTGGTCTTAATTTGCATTCCCCTGAGGATTACTGATGTTGAGCATTTTTTCATACGTTTATTGGTCATTTGTCTTTCTTCTTTTGAGATGCTTCTGTTCATGTCTTGTGCCCACTTTTTAATAGGGTTGTTTGTTTTTTCCCTTGCTGATTTGCTTGAGTTCTTTATAAATTCTGGGCATTAGCCCTTTATTGGATGTATAGCTTGCAAATATTTTCTCCCATTCTGTAGGTTGTGTATTTGTTCTGTTGATTGTTTCCTTAACTGTGCAGAAGCTTTTTAGTTTAATCAAATCCCATTTATTAATTTTTATTGTTTCCATGATTGCGTTCTTTGCCTTGGCCAATATCTAAAAGAGTTTTTTTCCTGTATTTTCCTCTAGAATTCTTATGGTTTAATGTCTTAGATTTAACTATTTTATCCATCTTGAATTAATTTTTGTGAGTGGTGAGGGGTAGGGGTGCTGTTTCATTTTTCTGCATGTGGCTGTCCAATTTTCTCAGTACCATTTATTGAATAGGGTTTCTTTTCCCCGGTGTGCATTGTTGTCTGCTTTATCAAAGATAAGTGGCTGTAGGTAGATGGTTTTATATCTGGGTTCTCTGTTCTGTTCCATTGGTCTATGTCTCTATTTTTGTAACAATACCATGCTGTTTTGGTTATTATAGCCTTGTAATATAGTTTGGAGTCTTGTAATGCCTCCAGTTTTGCTTAAGCTTGTGTTGACTACTCGGGCACTTTTCTGGTTCCAAACAAAACATAGAATTATCTTTTCTAGGTCTGTGAAGTATGACATTGGTAATTTGATGGGGATTGCATTGAATTTGTAAATCAATTTTTCTACTTGTTTTTGTCCTCTGCAATTTCTTTCCTCAGAGTTTCATAGTTATCCTTGCAGAGATCTTTCATATTCTTGGTTAAGTATATTCCTAGGTATTCTGTTTTCTTTATAGCTATTATGAATGCTATTGAGTCTTTGATTTGATTCTCAGCCTGACCATTATTGGTATATAGAATTGCTACGGATTTATGTACATTGATTGAGACTTTACCAAATTTATTTAACAATTACAAGAGACTTTTGGTGGAATCTTTGGAGTTTTCTAGGTACAAAATCATATCGTCAGTGAAGAGCAATAGTTTGACGTCCACCAGGACCAAGTGGGCTTCATCCCAAGGGTACAAAGACGGCTCAACATATGTCAATCAATAAATGTGATTCACCACATAAACAAAAGTAAAAACAAAGACCATATGGTCATCTCAATAGATGCAGAAAAAGCATTTGACAAAATCCAGCACCCTTTCATGATAAAAACGCTCAACAAACTAGGCATAGAAGGAATATATCTCAGGATTATAAAAGGGATATATGACAAACCCACAGCCAACATCACACTGAATGGGAAAAAGTTGAAAACCTCTTCCCTAAGAACTGGAACAAGACAAGGATACCCAATGTCACCACTTCTATTCAACATAGTGCTGAAGTCCTAGCCAGAGCAATTGGGCAAGAGAAAAACATAGAGGATATCCAAATCAGGAAAGAGGAGGTCAAACTATCACTCTTCGCTGATGACATGATCTTATATCAAGAAGTTTCTAATGTACCAGCAGTGGGGGGAGGGCAGGCAGCTGAGGATAACGTGGCCAGGGAAGGCCATCTAGGGGTGATGTGGGCTCTGGGGCATAAAGATAATAATGAAATAGCCCTGTGACAAGCTGGAAAAAGAAAATTCCAGCAAGGAGCAACAAAGGCAATGCTAAAATCTGGGAGAAAACTAGGGGTATTTGGGCGACAGAGAGTCTTAAGCAATGGACACAAATGGTCTGGATGGGGTGGGTGAGACAGACTGGAGCTGGAGGAGCCAGACAGGGCAGGTGTGAGAGCTGACACTTCACCAGAGTTGTAGGAAGAGGAGGGACGTGAGCTCATTTATGCTTTTAAAGGATCACTCTGTTGAGCAGAAGCAGAAAAAGTACTTCAAAGACTATATCAATACTGGGCAAAGATTGATCCTGCATTGGGTCGGGTTAGGAGGGAGGAGAAGGGAGTTGGGTGGATTCAGGGGATCTGGGAGGCAGGGCCAATGGACTTGCTGGTGGTCGTGAGGAGACACAGGAACCAAGAGTGACGCCAGCCCTCTGGCTGGAGGACCTGGGCGGTGCCACAGCTGAGAACGGTGCAGCATCACCCCCCACGGCGTCGCCCGGCATGTCAGCCTCAGATCCTGCCTGTCTGTCCACCCTCACAGTATTGGTCACGCAGTCTACAAATCTGATGCCTTATTAATCACTCTGAATCTTGTTTCCCCAGTAATAAAAGTGTAAGCTCTCTCATAATGAGGTTGAGTAGAAAATATAAAAGTGACAAAATCAGTGCCTGGAACGCAGGTGATGCTTGGTCAACACTCAGTCGACCTTGGCCTGAACGTGACTCCAGCTCGTGGGAGGGCAGGCTCACGCCTGTGCTCCGTGTCTGGGCTGCCCTCAGAGGAGGCAGACACTCGGCACAGATGCCAGGGTGAGTCAAAGCTGCTTCGACCCCTGGGACGCAGACACATCTGGGCATGATTAGCAGCAGGCGGAGCAGGCCTGCCTCACGCTATTTGCATGAGGGGTTGCGCAGCCTCTGGGGAGAGGATTCACTGAGAGAAGAGGGAGTTCAGGCAGACAAGTTGTATGATATTGTTGCTTAGATTTATATCCAGGGATAAAGTCTCACAGACCAAAATATCAAAATACGGGTCCTATGGTGGAAAGAGAAAATATAAGCAAAAACAAACAAACGTATTCCTCTCCCATAAGCCCTAGGCGGGGAACGCCCACCCCCTCTATCAGCAAACATCCTCGGTTCCCACAGCCTGCGTGGCTAGCTTCGGCGGGACGCCAGGAAGCACTGCGGCAGCACTCGGGGACAGGTGCCCGGTAGGTCCAGCACAATCCAGGTGGAAGAGCGGGGGTGGCCAGAAAAGGTGCGGAAGTCTCAGGGAAGCCAGAATAAGTGGAGGGCGCCCCATGAAGGCAGAGCAGGCGGGGGAAGGAGCTGCTGCCGATGTGTGTTTCCCGGAAGACCTGTGCTTTCAGGTGAGACATCTCTGAGAACCCCAAAGCAAACATGCCCGGGGGAAATTATGCAGGGAGCAGAGTTCCTACGGCAGGAGGTGCGGCTGGAGCCCGAGATCCAGAGGCCACTGACACCATAGTGGCACCCTGTGGCCAAGTTCCAGCCCTCAGTACCCTCCTAGCATGGCCGGCCCCAGGAGCCCCAGGCATCCTCACCTCTTCCTGCCACCACCCTCTTGTTCAAAAGGTCGTTTTTCCTCCCATTCGTGCTGACGTCTTTCCCGATGATTTGTTAGTTGCCATCATCCTCTACCAAGAATTTCATATCTAATTCCAAAAACAAAATAATAAATATGTCCCAACAGCTTTGCAGAAGTACCTAATTAACCACTTCTTCAAGTGTCTTCTCTTTATGCATTTTTTTTAAAACTTTCAGGGATTTTTTTAAGTTCTTTTGTAACAACAAAAAAGATATTTTTAACCAAATGTGAATACTGGCCATTTTATTGGTCCAAATACTGTATTTTTAAACAGGCTGTGAGGCTTTACTCACAGCAATGGCTCAGCTGAATGCTGCGGCGGGGGCTCACCCCGAGGGCGCGGACTCGCGCGCTCACCCCAGCACGGGCTGTCTGCCCCGCCGCCCCCTTGTTTCACCATGGCGCAGCTCTTGCCAGAGCCACTGGTGTGGTTTCGTGTCTCTGAAGCATCAACCCCGGAAACTCCTGCAGGAGATGTAGCAGAGAAACCCCCTGACGGAGTCTTGCTTTTATAAAGGCCACATTTGCTCATGGCAGAAAGTTTAGGAAATAAAAAAAGAAGCATAAAGAAGAAAACACAAGTTACCCCTGACCTCAGCATCCCAAAATAACAGTAACTTCTCTGAGTCTCAGTCGCCCTAACTCAAAATGGAATAAGGAGTCACGAAGGGCTGTGGCTGGAGTCCCACCGCACCCGTAGCAGACTTCTGGGGCGCAGAACCAGCTCACCACGGTGCTGTCCTGAGAGCTGCTCTTCCCCTCGCAGAGAGGCAGGTCTCGGGGCATCTCTGTGCCGGGACTCACGGCCCCGCCCTGCTGACTGGACCAGCCAGGAGGGCCACACCCTGTTCCCTGTCTCTAAAGTAGCTCTTAGCAGGGCCTGGGGATTTCGGGGTGGGAGCCGCCTTCTCTTGCCATGCGTGTAGGGCATCAGAGAGCCAGTCTCCAGGGAGGACCACGCAGACCCGAAGGAGGACAGGAGGGACAGTGTGGCCAGGAGGCCACCTGCCAGCCCCCCGTCTCTTCCCAGGCCCAGCCCTGCATTTGCTGCTGCCGGCGCCCACATGTGTGCTTAAGTCAACTCGAGCTGGCTTCTCTTAAGACTCTCGGCAGCCAGGAGAGGGCTCACGTACACGCCGGGCAACGCTGCGGCACAGTGGCGGTGCCCGGCACCACCAGGAACCTCTGTGCACTCAGCGCTGATCTGAGCTCACAGCAAGTGCTGGCAACGCCCTCAAGCGCTTTCTGCTTCCTCCATTTCTCCCCACTGCAGAATGGAGTCCAAGCGTGATGAAACCGCTTGCCCAGCGTCAAAAATCCAGATGGTGACTGGTTTGGGATTCAAACCCCGTCCGATCCCAGAGCCTGTCCTCAAAGCCGCAGGCTGCCCCACTGTTGCTCACAGCAACGACACCAGCAGACAGAGGATATAAGCAAACGTCTTTATTCTGAGATGTTCGCTTTCTTCTCCCTTTTCTGGGGTTGAAATGGGCGACAGCTTATGTGCCCAACCAAAACCTTTCAGTGGGTTTTGACTACGGAATGACCCTCTGCCAGGCGCCCTTCTAGACTCCGGTAATTGGATAAAATTATGCAGCCTGGGCTCAGGGAACAGGCTCGTAAACACCTGCGGTGTGAGGCGGTGGGAGTGGAGGCTGGGGTGGGGGTCCAGGTGCCGAAGGCCGAGGCCCCTGGGCAGGGACACATCTGCCGGCTGCAAAGCCTCTGGCTGACCTCTCGAGGACGCTGTCCTCCCAGAGCAGCCAATCACAGTCTCCCGCACGCCCTCCCCCTCCCCCCACCGCCCAGCTGGACGCCGCAGGCCTCAGTCTGTCCACACATCCCCACGCCACACAGGGGAGTCTTGAGATCCCTCAGCGACACCCGATGGTCCCAGGAGAATGATCACTCCAACAGCTTTTTCCCAACACGTCAATATTTTCAATAAACAGCCCTTTTGCTTGAGTGCTCTTAGGAATATGATTAACATAATTTCCTTCACTTTCTCAAAATTTGATGTTTACAGGCTATTTTGGCAAGAGCCTCGTGCAGGCTGACTGGGGCCTGGGGTCGAACTGATGCTGGGATTTGCTTTGCGCGTGGAGGTTGCTGCTGGAGGGGAGCCTGGTGCTCTCGTGCCGGCCCTCGACCGCTTCCTTGGGGCGTTCCGATGAGAAACGCAGGCGTTTCCTGGAGGAAAGGAGCCCAGTAAGCTGTACAATTTGGTCCTGGTAAGCTCCGCCCAGAATTGGGGTTAGGTTATTTTGCAAATATCAGTTCATATTTCACCTCCTCCAGGAAGCCTTCCCTGGCTTTTCTAGCCCCACCGTTTGGCAACAGAATTGAAGATTCTTTCTCTGAGCTAACACTATACCTTTTAAATATTTGTAGTATTGAGCTTATCATATATATATTAATAAAAATGATTTTGTTGTTGTACCTGCTTCTCATACTAAATTATTACTAAATTCCTTGAGGCTGGAACAAATTCATACTCGTCTCTGCAATGCCAGCCGCTGGAACATGGCAGGTGCCTCAGGTCACTGTCTTCACACCCCCGTGCAGTCCCCTTGCCTTGCCTGTGGGCTGAACCTAGTGACTCTTTTCCAATAAATGGAATAGAGCAGAGTGGCTGGCTGGCACTTCTGAGATTGAGTCGCGGAGAGGCGATGACTGGTCTTTCTCACTTGCTCATGGCTCTCAGAGCCTCGCTCTGGGGAAGCTGCCGTCTCCTGAACAGCCTCGCGGAGACGTGAGGCAGCAAGAGGCTCTCCTTCCACCAGCAGCCAGCCAGGACCTGGGCCTGCCAAGCGTCAGGGGGCGAGTCTGAAAGAGGCTCTTCCCTCGGTACCGCCCGGCTGACACCGTGGCCGCAGCCTGCAGGACCCTGGACCAGAGGACGCAGCTGAGCTGCGCTGGGGTTTCTGGGCTGCAGAGACTGCGAGATAATACATGCTTTTTGTTTTAAGCCACTAAGCTCTGGAATGATTTGTTATACAGCAATAATAGTTAATACAGTGCTCAATTGTTAATCTGAATGGAATGAAACTGGATGGAATCCACTCCTTGTGCGCAGTCTGGGGATTACCAGGCAAACAAAGGGTGAGAGGGAAATGTCCAAGTCACCAGAACCCGAAAGCATTCTTTAAAACCCAAAGGAGGTTGTTCTAGGACAAATAAGATCACGATCTCACTATATCGAGACCGGCACGATATGCTGGAAAAAGCCCTAACGTAGGTTTAAACACCACTGGGTTCGAACCCCAGTCCTGTCCCGTGGGCGTGTGACTCTGAGGACGGCACCTGCCCAAATCCTCTGAGCTTTCAGAGCAGCCCACAGCCTTTTTGGTCCCAGGGACCATTTTCATGGAAGACAATTTTCCACGGACCAGAGAGGAGGGATGGTTTCAGGATGAGTTGAGTGCATTATATTTATTGTGCACTTTATTTCTATTATTATTACACTGTAATAGATCATGAAATAATTACACAACCCACCATAGGTTGGGGACCCCTGTTTTAGAGGCATCTGTAAAATCCAAAACCTCAGATGATTGAGGTTTTGGATTTTACAGATGATTGCTCAGTCGATATTGAAGAAATATTTACTCATAAGCACTAGTTACACATTCTCTGTTAAGAGCTGAGTGAGGACCAACATACACCATCTCTAGCCCCAAGGACGTCAAAGGAGCAGAATGACAATGATGTCACCTGATCTGTAAGACCCAAAACAGTCGATAAATCCCAGCTCACTTTATATTCCCTTTTTGGCACATAACACTCATCAGAGATTATATGGGCCAAAAATGAAAATTAAAATAAATGTAAACTTCTGTTTTCCAAGGTTTTTAATAAATTCGAGGGTGAGAGGCCTAAACAATGTTATTGATTACCCAATCCTTCGAGGAAACGTGGATGAGGGGACTGTATTCTCTTGGCCCTGCCCTGGGAGATGAGAAAGTGAGTCAGGTATTCTATGCATCTAACTTAGAGCAGAGTTTCAAGGGGTTCTGTTTGCATGAATTTCTGGGTTCGAAGGGACTCTGGAAACCATCTCATCCACCCTCCCTTCTGAGATTCACTGCTGCTGTGGCTTGAAGAGCAGCCCCCAACTTCCACCCACCAGGCCCCTTGGGGCCACCCCCTCCTCTGCAGCTCTGGGAGCTCCCTGTCCTCCCGGCTGTGGGAACCAGCCCTCCACGCACCCCCACACAGCCCCTCCATGCACCCCCATGCACTCGCCGCTGGCCTCTGTCATCTCCTGGGAGACGCAGCCCAGCGCTCTTCCTCGGGCAGCCTTGCTGAAAGACTGCCTCCATGACCTCCGCCCACATCTAATCTCTGGATGAAACATCTGTCCTTCAAATATTTTGTCTAATTAAACATCAGAAATGGCATGTGCGCTGCAGTGAAGAACAGCGGAGTGTGTGTTCCAGAGATCCTTCAGCTCGACTGATGGCACCACCTTGGTGAAGGAAGATCTGGGTACTGCTGCTTTCGCAGAATAGTGGAATTAACCCGTCCCAGGTCTTCAGATGTGTTTTTGCCACATTCAACTTCAATTGTGTATTCAATTTTATACCTAAGAAGGCTTTTGATTATTTTGACTACGATCATAGGATAACCCTGGAAAAACGCCTTTCTCTTTTATGTCCAAGTAAGAATTGAGAGCCAACTTCTACCCGAATCTAAGGCAAGTGGAGGGGACCCAGGGGGCCTACTTAGACTAATGCCTCCCCACAATGTAGGAAAGAGATTGCTCACCACGTGGAATTCAGCATGGTGTTGGCAAAGTGGCTTCTTGATTCTTCTCATCAGCTATTAGCCAAGTCCCCTTGGATATAGATTTCTAGTGCAACCTCAACCCCTAAGCCAAGGTGGAGGGTGAGCGTGCCCAGGGCTCTGGATAGGTCAGTAGCAAAGCAGAGCTCGCACGCACTGGGCTGGCCGTGGCTTCCTTCTGTAGCTGGAATCTCCCCTGAGACCCTGGGCAGCAAACATTTGGGTTGTGCTGCCTACCTCTGCAGGTGGCTGCAGCTGCCTGGAGAGAACGTGGAGGACAGAGGCTCTGGCCGTCTCTAAGACAGCTGGGAACCAGCTGCGTCAGGGTGCAGGGAAGTGGGGAGGGAGTGCTCTCTGCCAAGGGCCCAGATGATGCCCCCAGCACTCCAGATTCTAAAGCAAGGTGACTGAGGACATTGAGAGAGGAATCCCACTGCTGGTGGCCCGTCCCAGGGCCACAGGGCTGCAGGCATCCCACTACGCTCCTGGACAGTCTGGATGGTGCACAGGCTGATATTAGGTCTCTGAAACAGAGTCTTTGGAAGTGAAAACTCTTCCAGTACTTCCTTTCATCCCAACATGCACAGTTCATAATCATATCGTGACAATGACACTTCGATACCTCCAAAGCGTATTTGACTGCAGGTCTCATTTTCACTTACCTCGTGAGTGGGAGAGTCAGGACATGAAAGCCCATGAGGAGGGGGCATGGTGGGGCCGCTCCTGTGTGCTCCGTGGCCGCCCTCACACCCCACAGCGCCCACCACCATTTCTATTCAGCCGCTAAGTGTGACAGCCTCACTCGGAGGAAGTGATGACGGCTGTCCCAGGAAGTGAGTCTCGTGCCCTCCACATAGTGCAGGACACACAGCTGAGGTGGGAGCATGGAATGGTGGGGACGAGCCTGGGACCAGAGACCTGAGGCCCCGTCCTGCTCTGACCATGTGGCTTTGAAGCCTTCACTTTGTGCCTCTGAACTTGTTTCCCACTCTGTGAAACAAAGTTGTTGAAACTCCAGTTTGACAAGAAAGAGGGCCACATGCTTTTATCTCTTCTCTTCCTCAAAACCTCACTGAAACCATAAAGAAAGTTTTTAGAAAGTAGAAAACTGTACCACAAAAATAAGGGAGGAAGAGACAGACATCAGTGGGAAAGAGACTTCAAGGAATTTTTGGAAGATACAGACCAGTGGAGGAGGTTTAGGAGAGAGAACATCAAGCCCCTCCAGATAGACAGAGATACAAAGTGATCCACGCCCGTCTTCCCCCAGGAAGGCCACAGGGGCTGAGCAGGTGGAGGCACTGGGTGCCAGGGCAGCAGGGATGACGCTGGGGGGAAGCTGGAGGGTCCCTGCAGAAGCCACGCTGCTGCCTTCCAGGCGGTGTTCCCTGGACAGACAATGCTGCCATGAGCAAAGAGAGTCTCTGCTATCCCCGAGCTTACATCCTAGGTGGAAAATTAGTTAGTCCTCAAGCAAACCCAAACTTACATCAATAAGAATAAGGAAAACATAGATTAGTGTTAAAGTGCTGAGCGGAGAATTTAGAGAGGGTTCTGAGTGGAATTGGGTTTAAAAGCAGAAAATTGACATCCCAAGACCAGCAAGAGCAGGACTCAGACTTAGGCCTTAAAGACAGCATCGCGGGGCTTATGCTAGGCGGATAGTCAGAAAACTTGTTTCTGAGGAGGTGACATTAGGCGAAGGTTGGCTGGAAGGAAGAAGCCAGCTGTGTGGCAGTCAGGGGGAATAATCATGCAGGGAGCAGGAACACACAGCAAAAACCCTACACAGGGAACGTGCCCAGTGTATTCAGGGGCCTAACGCAGGGCCAGCACCACACTGGACCTTGACACATTTCTGTTAAATGAATAAATAACTCTCAAGAAATTTCAAGAAGGTGAGTGGCATCAGTGTCATGGCCAAAGCTAGGCCATGCAGCGATGTAAGCCAGAGTACGCAGGGTGAATTTTATACTACATGGGAAAGGAAAACAGTGATGATGGGGGTCTCATTATGTTCCTGAAAGACCCCTTTGCCTGTTGCCTGAGAACGGAGTGTGAGGGATAAAAGTGCGAACAGGAGCATCAGGATAACTCAGGGTTCCTAGTGTGGAACAATCTAGAAACTCCAGCTGCTGGAATCTGAAAAAGTACTTATTGAAAGGATAAGGGTAACTAAATATTGCCAGTGAGCCCCCAGAAGTACCCAGGTTCAGAAGCAACAAAGCCAGCCATGCCCCAGGTATGGTCAAGTAGCAATCCTGCCACACAGCTGGACACTGGCCTGCAGGACCCCAAGAGCCCCACCATCCATAGCAGGAAGAACATTCCTCCTTCACCCTCAGTCCTGCCCTGGAGGTGCAGCGCATGCCTCTGACTGCCAAGACCTGCAGTGTACCTTCAGGGGAACTGCCACAGTCATCGCCCTTCTTAGCCTCTGGAGTGGGAGCCTGGGCCCTAAGGTGGGGTCACCTCAGTCAGAAGAGTAAAAGAGAAGAAAGAAGAGTGAAAAAAACTGAAGAAACTTATGAAATACCATCAAGGGGAGCCATATACGCATTAGGGAAGTTCTAGAAAGAAGGGAGGGGAGGGAGGGAGGGAGGGAGGGAGGGAACCAAAAAGCTTATTCAAAGATAATGACTGAAAACTTCCCAAATATAAAAAAGGAAAAAGTCATCCAGATCCACCAAGCTCAGAAAAACCCAAAATAAGGTGAACCCAAAGAAAGCCACACCAAGACACACTGTAATCAAATTGTCAAAAGTCGAGACAAAGCAGAAAAAGAAAAGCAACTTGTCACATAAAAGGCAACTTCCACAAGAGCATTAGAGGATTTTTCAGTAGAAACCTTATGGGCAAGAAGGAAGTGGGATGATATAGTGAGAGTGTGGGGAGAAGAGCTGGCAACCTAGTGCTATACCTGGCAAAACTCTCCCTCAAAAATGTGGAGACATAATGACTTTCTCAGATAAACCAAAGGTGAGGGAGTTCTTCACCACTAGATGTTCACTAAAGAGAGTTCCAGAAAGATGCTAGAAAGAAACACGATAGCATGAGAAAGTATGAAACTCATTAATAAAGGTATTTGTGTGTGTGAGTGTATGTGTGTGTATGTGTGTATATATATATATGTAGAGAGAGCGAGAACACTATAGAGCTATGATGGAGGGAAATAAATCACATTTAATTCTGATGCAAAAGTTAATAGAAAAATCTGTTAAAAATAACTATGACTTAAAAACATGTCAAACATACCAAATAATAATAGATGTAAATTATGACAATAACAGGAAGTGTGGGATGAGGAGAAGTTAAAGTATAGAGATTATGCATACAATTTAACTTACATTATTATAAGCTTAAAAGATAATTCTGTGATTATAGGATATTTTATGTAAGCCCCAAGGTAATCATAACACACACACAAACCTATAGAAGTTACAAAAAAGAAAAAGAGAAAAGAATCAAAGCATATAACATAAAAAAATCAACAAAACACATAGGATGACCACAATAGAGGAAAAGACAGACAAAAGAACTATTAATATAAGACTAACAGAAAGAAAATTTTAAAAAATGGCAGTTATAAATCCTTCCCTATCAGTGATTACTTTAGGTGTAAATGATTTAACTATAGAGTGGTTGAATGTATAAAAAAAGAAAACCTAACTATATGCTGTCTAGAAGAAACTCACTTTAGATTTAAGGACACACATGCCTGAAAGGAAGGGATTGAAAAAGATATTCCATTCAAATGCTAACCAAAAGAGAGCACAGATGGCTGTATTTATGTTAGACAAAATCAACATTACATGAAAAACTGTCACAAGAGACAAAGAATGACATTTCATAATAATAAAAGGGTCAATCCACCAGGAAGTTAGTACAACTACAAATATGCATGTACTCAACATCAGAGCACCTAAATACATACAGCAAACATTGACAAAAATGAAGATAAAATTAAACAACAATACAATAATTCTAGGAGACTTTAATGCCCCACTTTCAATAATGGACAGAACATCCAGACAGAAGATCAGTAAAGACACAGAAGACGTGAGCAAAGCTATAGAACAAATGAGCTTAACAGACTTACCCAGAACCTTCCACCCAATAGCAGCAGAATGCACATTCTTCCCAACTATACTGGATCTTTCTCCAGAAGAGATTACATATTAGGTCACAAAACAAGCTTAACAAATTTAAGAAGAGTGTAATCAAACAAATTATCTTTTTCTAACTACAATGAAATGAAATCAATAGCAGAAGAAAACTGGAAAATTCACAAATATGAGGAAATTAAATAACACACTCTTGAAGGAGCATTGGGTCAAAGAAGGAATCAAAGGAAAATCAAAAAAATTCTTGAGACAAATAAAAATGGAAACACAACTTACCAAAACTTATGAAATGCATAAAAAGCAGTACTAAGAGGGAAGTTCAGAGTGATAACTGTCTGCATTAAAAAAGAATAAAGATCTCAAATAAACAACTTAACTTTACATTTCAGGGAACAATAAAAAGAACAAACTGAGCCCAAAGATAACAGAAGGAAATAAATAACAAAGATTAGAGTAGAAATAATCAGAATAGAAAATAAAACAACAGTGGGGAAAAAA
>NW_012151163.1:426630-430927 GCF_000956105.1 Propithecus coquereli
GAGACATTACAACAGATATCACACAATTAAAGAGTCAGAGAGGCTTCTATGAACAATTATACACCAATAAACTGGACAACCTAGTAGAAATGGATAAATTTCTAGAAACATACAACCTATAAAGACTAAATCATGAAGAAACAAAAGTTAGAACAGACCTATAACTAGTATGGAGATTGAATTAATAATCAAAAATCTTCCAGCAAGAAAAACCCAGGGCCAGATGGCTTTACTGGAGAATTCCACAAAACAGTTAAAGAAGAATTAATGCCAATCCTTCTCAAACTCTTACAGAAAAAGTTGAAGAGGAGGGAACACTTCCAAACCCACTTTATGAAGCCAGACGAAGACACCACAATATAAAAAAAAAACTAGAGGCAAATATCCGTGATGAATGTAGATGAAAAATTCCTCAACAAAATACTAGCAAGGTAAATCTAACTGCACATTAAAAGCATCATATACCATGATCAAATGGAATTTACCGCTGGGAAGCAAGTATAGTTTAAAATATGAAAATCAGTTATTGAGGTACACCACATTAATTGAATAAAGAATAAAGATCACATAATCATCTCAACAGATGCAGAAAAGTGTTTGAAAATTTCAATACTCTTTCATGATAAAAAACTATCAACAAACTAAAAATAGAATTAAATTACTTCAATGTAATAAAGGCCATATATAAAAATCCCGCACCCAACATCATACTCAATGGTGAAAAATTTTCCTCTACTATCAGGAACAAGGCAAGAATGCTAACTTTCATCACTTCCATTAAACATGGTACTGGAATATCCAGCTAATTAGGCAATAAAAAGAAATAAAAGCCATCCCAAATCAGAAAGAATGAAGTAAAATTTTCCCTGTTTGCAGACAACATGATCTAATTTACAGAAAACCCTAAAGACTGTGCTAGAACTAAGAAACAAATTCAGTAAAATTGCAGGATACAAAATCAACATACAAAAATCAGTTATATTTCTATAAACTAAAAACAAAATATCTGAAAAGGAAATTATGAAAATATTCCATTTACAAAAGCAACAAAAAATAAATAAAATATGTTACATAAACATAATTGAGGAGGTGAAAGACTTGTATACTGAAAACTACAGAACATTAATGAAGTAAATTAAACCAGACACAGGCAAGTGGAGACACCTCGTGTGCATGGACTGGAGACTTAACACTGTTAAATGTTCTTCCTATCCACAGTGATCTACAGATTCAGCGCAATGCCTACCAAAATCTCCATGGCATATTTTACAAAAATAGATTTAAAATAATTCTAAAATTGATATAGAACCATAAAAGACCACAAATAATTAAATCAATCTTGAGAAAGAAGAACAAAGCTGAAGCATCATACTTCCTGGTTTAGAATGTGCGGCAATGCTACAATAATCAAAACAGTATGTTACTGGCATAAAAACAGACACATACACCAACCGAATAGAGAGTGTGGAAATAAATGCACAGATACACAGTCAGCAGACCTTCGGCATGAGGACCAAGGACATCCAGCGAGGAAAGGACAGTTTCTTCAACAAACGGTGTGGGGAAAACTGAGTAGCTACTTGAAAAGACAAATAATTAGATCCTTATCTTATACCATAAACAGAAATAAACTCCAAATGGATTAAAGACTTAAATGTAAGATCCAAATCTATAAAACTCCTAGAAGAAAACATAGGGCGGAAGCTTCATGACACGCATCCTAGATATTATTTAATAGATACGACACCAAAAGTGCATAAACAGAACAAAAATAAACAAGTGGGACTACTTCAAACTGAAAACCTTCTGCATAGCAAAGGAAAGAACCCACAGGGGGAAGAGGCAACCTCGGCAATGGGAGAACATGTCTGCAAACCATGCATCTGGTCAGGTTCCCTACCATCTATCTACAAAATATTAATATACAAGGAACTCCTACAATTCAACATTTTTAAAAAAAATCTAATAACCTGATTTAAAAATTGGCTAAGGATTTGAATGGACATTTCTCCAAAGAAGAGAGACAGATGGCCACTAGGTATTTGAAAGAATCCTCAACATCGCGAATTGTCACGGAAATGCCGATCAAAATCACAACACGCCGTCACCTCGCACCGGGCAGGATGGCTGCTGTCAGAAAAACCAAGCGTTGGTGAGGATGTAGGGAAAGGAGAGCCCTTGCCCACTGTGTTAACCTTTTTGCTTTGCTGTAAAGGAAATGCCTGGGCTGGGTAATTTGTAAAGAAAAGGAGTTTATTTGGCTCACAGCTCTGCAAACTGTACAAGAAGCTTGGAGCCAGAGTCTGCTTCCGGTGAGGGCCTCGGGGAGCTTCTGCTCAAGGCAGAAGGGGAAGGCAGAGCAGGGGTCACATGGTGAGGGAGGGTGCAAGAGAGACCCCACATTTTTTCCAACAGCCAGTTCAGAGCGTGAACTGGCAAAGCATGAACTCACTCGTCACCGTGGGGAGGGCACCACGCCACTCACGGGGATCTGCCCCATGACCCAGACCCCGCTCACCTCCGACACTGGGGACCACATTTTAACATGGGATTTGGAGGAAGCATATACGTAAACCCACTGTTGGGGGAGGTGCAAAACGGTGCAGTCCCTGTGGAAAATAACGTGGACGTTTCTGTACAAGGTAAAACTGGAATGTGGCCTAGCAATTCAACTTGTGAGCATTGAGTCACAGGAACTGAAATCAGGGTCTCTGTGGGATATTAGCCCTCCTAACACTAGTCACAACCACTGAGATATGGACACAACCCCATGTCCGCTGCCGGATGGATGGGTAAAGAAAATATGGCGCATATATATACACACAATGAAATAACGTTCGGCGCTAAAAGAAGGCGATTCTGCAGCATGTGATGGCCTGGGGAAAGCTTGGGGGCACGAGGACATTATACCAAGTGAAATAAGCCCGTCACAGAAACACAAAGGCTGCGTGGTTCCACTTACGCTACCTGGAACAGTCAAACTTACAGAATCGAAGGTGAGACGGTGGTTTCAGCGGCTGCGGGTGGGGCGGATGGGAGACGCTAATTCACAGGCGTAGTGTTCCAGCCGAGCGACGGCGCACACAACATCACACCCGCAGTCCGCGACAGTGTAGTGTGCACTTAAAAATCTGTTGAAAGGGTATATTTCATGTTAAGTGTTCTTAACACAATATTTTAAAAATACATAAAAATCATCTAAATTATGTATGGTGATCCTCAAGACACAATTCATCCTGAGGCAAAAATCGTGTCCAGCCAGAACCTGTGAAACCGGATAAACTGTGTGCCTCCGAGCCTGGTGACGGGGCAGCGGAGGACAGACGTCCCCACTCCACGAAGGAGGAGGAGGGGAGGCGGGGAGGCGGCCGTCCCAGGCAAGCCCGAGCCCAGCAAGGCAAATTCCCTAGGTCTTCAGTCTCAGGGGCAGTCGTCCTCCTCGCGCACGCCCCGCCCTCCCGGCCATCGCCCTGCCTGGGGCCCCACTGCCGTGTCTGTGGGACGACCTTCCCCCCCAACCCCCCATCCCCGCAGTGACATCCTGGCCCTCGGCAGCTGAGGGGTCGGCCCCTGGGCTGCGGTGGGACAGGCAGCCCTGGTGATCTCCGAGGGCCTCTCAGGTCGCCCTTCCCCTTCCTGAAAGGACAAGGATGCAAAAGCTCTGCTGTCCCATCCTGCAAGGGCCCGAAGCCAGCCTTCCTCCATCCTGTCCCTCCTCCGCTGCTCTGTCCACGTCAGACTGCCGTGTTTCCGCCCGCGCAGTCTTCCCCTGCCCCTGGTCCCTGCGGGGACCGCCGACCGCGCCGCAGTGGTTCTGCCTGGCGGCGTCCCGCGCACCCATGCTCTCTCACAATGCGCGCAGGCTGGGAATTTTCCAAATCTTCAAATTCGGGTTTCTTTTTGCTCAACGATTCCTTCGATGTATCTCTCTCCTCCCATATTTAACAATAAGCACTAAGGAACTACCAGGCCACACCTCAGCATTTTGCCTGGAAACCTCCTTCGCTATGTACCCAAGGCTGCAGGTGGCAATTCCAGCTCCCACAGGACGCGAACGCACGAGCCCGCCAAGTTCTCTGCCCTCCGTAGCAGGGACGGCCTTACCTCTGTCTCTCAGTAATCTCCTCCTCGTTTCCTCTGGGGACCTCGCCAGAAGATCTTTTAACGTTCTCGTTTCTACCGACACCCCGTTCGTGATGGGTCCTGTGTTCTCTAAGACAACAGAAGTTCTCTCTCCTGCGCCTCTGTCTTCTTCTAAGTCCTCCCCACATCAGCTGGGCACCGTACGTCCGCCAGC
>NW_012151163.1:431107-439939 GCF_000956105.1 Propithecus coquereli
CTTAACAAAACACGCAGACTGGGTAACTTGAGCAGCAGAAATCGAGCTGGGCATCGTTCCGAGGCTGGACGTCTGAGACGGCGGTGGGCAGGGCTGGGTCCTCCTGACCTACAGACGGCCGCCTTCGCGCTGGGTCCTCACGCGGCCTTTCCTGAGTGCACACGCTCCTGGTGTCTCTTCCTCTTCTCACCAGGACACCATCCTAGGGGGTGGGGCCCACCCCATTTAACCTTGATTACCTCCTTAAAAGCCCTGTCTGCAAAAGCAGTCTTGCTGGGGACTAGGGATTCAACACATGAATTTGGGAGCACGATTCAGCCCACGCCGGTGCTCTGCCGTGTGCATGTGTCACGCAGAGGGCATGGTCCGGAACTGTCAGGTGAGAACAAAGACACGAACGCTGGGATTGACGACACGTGGGTCCGTGGCTCGGGGACAGTCTCAGGGCTGCAGTGAGGTGGGCTGAGGAGAGAGCGTGAGGTGAGGAGGTAGAGATGACGATGCCAGAACAGAGATCCCGACCTCTCAGGCCTCTCCCAGGTCGACCAGGGACTCGCTCTCCCCTCCCTCTGCCCGCACCGCACGCCCAGAGACGCGTCTGGTAGATTCTCTGACTGGGCCGGAGGGCCTCTGGCTGGAGGAACACAGAGTAGGCGGCTGGAAGGAGGCTCAGGGCTTGGGGAGGCGGAACGGGTGGAAAGCTGCCACCGGACAGCCCTCTACCCCACAACCCGCCAGGCCCACCCAGAGCCATCCAGCAGTGCATGGCACAGGCTGAAGCTGGAGGAACCCATGGTGAAGAGGTCAGAGGTTCTCAGGTGGCCCAGGAGGAGCAGCTCACCAGCTGACCCCTGCCGGACAGGGCAGGGCGCCGCGGGAGAGTGAGGTGCCTGCTAGCACATGGTAAGTCCAGAGCGCGCGGCCCATCTGATGAGGCTTAACTGCAGAGTGTACTATTAGGAACAGAAACGTAAACACAGAAAAAGTCAGAATGGTGAAAGTGGTGGCTCTGGGGAGCAGTAGCAGGGTCTGGAAAGGGACAGGGCATAGCATGCGCAGTGGGCACTGCTGGGTACTGTGGCCCAAGCAACACCCTCCACTCCCACGGCGTCCTGGAGCCCACGGAGAGCTGGACAGACGTTGGACAGGCTGGGGGAGGGAAGCGGCAGATTCTGACTCCACGGTGAGCTGCCCCCGAGAGACCCACGGCATGGGCGCCAACCGTGCAGGGAGCTGGCTCCCAGGAGGGGAGAGGGAGTGGGGGGGACCCACACACCAAATAAATCCACCGTCCCCTGCAGTGGGGAGCAGGCCAGGCCAGCAGGAGCCCAGGAAGGACACTCCGGGATGGCCCCACAGGCAGTGGCAGGAGCAGAGAACTTGTACAGCTTGGTTTTCTAAGCTACGTGTGTGTCTTCCTTTGCTTAAACAAGTATCAGCCTGAAAAGAATTGAAAGCGAGAAGCTGGTTTAGACAGTGGCCTCGCCTACCCATCTCCAGCCCTCTCCGAGCTACCGTGGGGCCCAGCTGCTGCTCAGGCGGGAGAGCCTGGGGTCAACCTGCCAGAAACGCTGCTGGCGGCACCCCAAGGGGCAGGGGTTAAGGCACCGCTGGGTTCGAGCCCCACCAGGCACGGCACTGCCCTAGCCAGACCCCCTGCCAATGAGTCCAACCGAGCCCGTGTGGCCTTTGGGCTGTGGGCAGCACGGTTCTGAGAGCCGGCACGCCACGTCGTGGGGACAGCCTGGAGTTGGACTCATGGGCCTCCGTCCGACGTGTAAAATCACGGGAGTAGCCTCCGTCAGGGCCCAGTGAGCAGCGGGAGATTTGAAACCGCCTTGCTCTCACTACCCCGCTGGCATTCCACAGCCCCAGCGACGGAAGTGCCTCCCGTTCACGGAGAAAGGCATTTGTAGCACGGAAAACTAAGATTGATGAGCAATTAATGTGAAAATCTTGGCGGAATCTCCACTAATTAAAAAGCAGATGGAGTTTTAAGAAAAATCTACCCGGGCTTCAGGCTTCAAATTATTACAAACGCAGATTCATTTCGTGACAAAGAGGCAGCCTGAAAACGCAACCTAGAACGAGATCTTCTTTAAAGGAGGGCGGCATCGAGGACTGTGCGCAGGCCCAGCGTGGCGCTCAGCACACGGGCGCCCTCTGTCCCTGCCCCCCGCGGCCCCTGCACCAGCCGCGACCGCGTGGTCTCCGGCACAGCCGGTGCCCGGTAGCCGTTAGCAGGAGCTGCTGAAGCAAGGGCTGCGCTGGGGTGGCCCCAGGCCAGGAGGGGCCTCTGGAATGCTCAGGCAGCTCTCAGAGTTCAGCTAGGCATTAAATAGAACTTCCCCAAAATAAAGCTGTGCAGTGAAGGGGCCGCTTCACAGCTCAATGGCTACCAGCCCTTGCAGACGTTCAAGGAGCAGTGGGCGGCCCCTTTCCAGAAACATCACGGGGTGACGCTTGAGTCACCTGGCAGGGAGGGAGGGTGCCCCATGCTTTGCTGCCACGATGAGACACTGCAGTCTGTGTCTCCCTGGTCACAACGTCTCACGTCCTGGGGCCGCCTTTTTCGGCAGTGAAGCCTCCGTGTTACCCCGGAGCCCACGCCCCACACCCGAGCCTCTCGGCCCCCAGTGACACGTTCTGGGTTACCTTGTGCCCGAGGGGTGAGTCGGACACCCCAAAAGCACCAGACCTTGCCGTCGGCCCCTGCACCGAGGCCCCGGGGGACACGAAACCATGCGGTGGCTGCTGCTTCGTGAAAGAGGGAAAACCGCCTTTCTGTGGAGCTGGATGAGCAGATTCGGGCGCAAACAGCAAAAGCCAGTTTGAGGGTCAACCACAGAGCTCTTGCTGGTGTGGAGGACTCTCAGTCACAGGACAGTCCCTTTGTCAGCCGCAAGCGACCACGCTGCGGTGGGGACTGGCCGGCGGGGTGGAGCCTGGGCCGCGGGCCTCTGCCTCCAGGACCCTGGGTCTGTTTCTGTGACCTTTCCTCTCACATCCCCCTCCCTGTAATAAAGATTTGCTGCATGGGAGTATTTGAAAACGCTCCTTGAACAAAGCATTTGCACACTTTCATAGCTCCTTAGTAAAGGATTTACTGGTAGACTCCAAAATGCACTCAGGATGGGCAGATGTCCTTAGAGTTCCTGGGTTTCTTAAAATTGTGCAGAGCCCACAATTGTTTTGTGGTACCGGACCGATGGCTGGATCTGCCTGTAGCGTCAACAGGCCCCTCGGTAAGCCCAACCTGAATCAAACCAGCAGGGGTGCAGGAGGACCCCTCGAGGCACATGAAGGGGTTCCCAGAAGGCAGGTCACCTCCACCCCCCATCAGAGGCCCGGGTTTCAGTCCCCCTCACAGCTCCAGTCCACGAGCCGCGCGCCTGAGCAAGTGACTCTGCCCCTCTGTCTCAGTCTCCTCTGCAGCACCAGGCGGGCTGGAGGGGGATGGGGTGCAGCGTCTCAGGAGCTGCCCTGTGACCGTGACGGGCACGTCGCTAGTACCAGCCTGCGATCAGAGCTGCTGCCTGCAGACAGCTGCACCCACGCTGCTCCCGCGGGGATGGCCACATCTCGGTCCCCTCTCCCTCGTTGCCATGGAAAGATGAGAGTGGAAAGCCAAGCCCAGCACGCAGGCGGATTCCGCGGCTCTGTCTCTGCAGAGGAGAACTCTGAGCCGCTGGGACGGCCTGTGGGGACTGCAGGCCCCATGTAGACTCACCAGCGGAGGAAGCAACAGGCGGCCGCCCCACAGCAGCTCGGCACACGCCGGCCCCCATCTCCCACCCCCGCCTCACCAGGAGGTCACCTGGCACGCTGGGTTGGCTTGCAATCATTGCACGTTCCATGTTTCTATGTAAGTCTCTCCCCCAAAGATCCCAGCCTGAGTGTCAGGTGATGTGAGACAAAGCTCTGGGGGTTGATGACAGGGTACCCCGCCAGCCCCTCAGTCCCAGCCGGGGCCAGGAAAGGAGCGAATGTTCTCCAGGGCGCGGCATGGCAGGCACTGCGCCACATGCCGTGCACACGTGATCTCGTGAAACCCACATGACCAGCCTGAGAACAGGGTGGACCATGAGCTCCACTCCATGGGTGAATAAAGCGAGGTTCTGACAACCGAGAAACGGCCCCTGGTCAGATAGCCGGGAGCGTCCCGCCCGACTCTGTCACCTGCACACGCAACTCCCAGGCTGCCCTCGCCAAGCGCCAGCTTTTCTTCTGGACGCAGCGCCTCCCCAGGTGTTCATCATGCAGCCGCCTGAACAGCAGACCCAGTCGGTGGGTCCCAGTGCTGGAACTGTGAAGAAGGGTCTCTGCAGACGGGACGTGGCAAGACTGTCCCGGGTTGTCTCAGTTCCTTAGAGGAGGCAGAGACGGATTCCACACACGCAGGTGCCCGGGGCCGCAGAGGGAGACGCCCTGCAGCCACGGTCTAGTGTTGCTGCAGCCACCAGAAGCTGGGGCAGTCTGTCCTGGCGCCCTCGGAGAGAGCCTGGACCTCTAGACACGTGGATTTGGGCCCCGGAAACTGATCTGGGACTCGTGGCCTCGGGAACTGTAAGAGAATAACTTTTTGCTGTTCTAAGCTGGCAGGTCTGTGGTCGCTTGTTAGAGCAGCCATGGGACACAGACCAGAGGATAAAGGGGACCACCGAGTCCTATGGGTCCCCACCCATCATTGCCACCTCCCCAAAATGACTCTCATCCTCCACCCTGTGTCAACCCCACTCAAGCCAATGACACCTGCTTTCTCCAGCTTTCGCCTTTGGGCTCCAGATGCAGACGCCCCACAGCCAACTTCCTGTTCCCAAACAGCTGTCCCAGCTCATCTCACATGAGACAAAAGGGAGCCCTCCGCTCCCCACACCTCACAAACCACACGGCACTCGGGTTTCTCCACGCTCCCCATGGTGTGGGGTCATTCCTTACCCCTCCGCTCTCCTCAGACTCAACAGCTGTTCCAGGGACAGCCGCGATGGTCCCCCTCCTCCTGCCATGGTCCAGCCCCACCACCCCTGAGCAGACCACCGCAGCCCCTAAGACCCACGTGGTCCAGCCCCACCACCCTGAGCAGACCACCTCGGCCCCTGAGACCCCCATAGTCCAGCCCCACCACCCTGAGCAGGACACCGTGGCCCCTGAGACCCCCGCGGTCCAGCCCCACCACCCTGAGCAGGCCACCGCAGCCCCTAGGAGCACTCCCAATGCCACTTCTGGCTGCATCCTCCACAAGGCAGCTGGGAGGATCACCCCCAAATGGAGATCCGAGCACACCACTTCTTTGTACCCAGAATAACACCAAATTCTTCACCAGGGACTGAGACCCTGCCTGTCACACCTGAGCCAGTCCCTGAGCTCTGTGGCCCCCACGCTCCCCTCCTGGCCCTCAGACTCTTCAAACTCTTCAGGGCTCCGGGCTTTGCACAGCTTCTCCCGCAAACAGAAACGATGTCGCCCGGATCCCCACGTCTGGCCCCGTCTCAGCCTCCAGGTCCCCAGTCTCTGTCTGCACAGAGACCTCCCCGTGTCCTGCGTCAGAAGACCTGTGCACCCCACTGTTCTCTAACACCGTCCTCAGTTTCTCGTTTCATAACAATGGTGGCAGTTAGTGCCTTAGTTGTTTATTTATGCTAATCGCCATGCCGTGGTTTGAACGTGTCCCCCAAAATTTCGTGAGCTGGAAACTTAATCCTGATGCAGCCATGTTGGGAGGAAGGGCCTAACGAGTGAGGTGGGTCAGGAGGGCGGTTGGTTATCCCCAGAGTGAGTTGTTATGAAACGAGCCCGGCACCTGGGGCCTGTCGGTCTCATGTGCTCAGTTCCACCCTGTGCTCCTCCGCCACGGGGTGGCCTGTGACGCTGAGAACACCCAGCAAGTGTGCACAGGTGCAAAGAGGCCACAAACAGGGCTGTGGGGAGAGAGAGAGAGGGGAGGTCGGGAAGGGGGTGAGCTGCTGGGAGTCGTTGTGACTGCCCCCCAGGAGAGTGGACTGACCCTGATACTCCAGGGAGGTCCCCAGGAGGAAGCGTCTGGTGGTTTCACCCCTGGGCAGCCTTCGATGCTCCTTCCCGTCTGGGCACCGTTGCCCTCAACTGCCAGCAGCTCCGCCTCCTCTCTTCATCTTCTCCAGCACCCCCAGAGTCTGCAGACCTGACACCCAGGAAGTCATGCTTGGAGAATCACGAATGAGTGCGTGGTTGGATGACCACGTGCACTGCATCTTGCCATCGGCTGAGAACCCCAGGGCAAAGGTCACCTCCCCGGCCAGGCACCGGCCGGCCTGTAGCTCCGACCGTCCACAGAGTCCGAGGTGACAGGTGCCGCTCCACGAACATGGCGATAGCAGAGCCTGAAGCTGTCTGCCAAGGTGAAGGCAGAGACACCTGCAGACTCCAGACAGCCGAGGACAGTTTAATGCCATGCTAGGATGTGCACATGCATGCACATGCCCACACACGTGTACATATGCACACACATGCACACACGTGTGCACACTCGCACACGCAGACATAGCCCGAGGTGCAGTGTCTCCAGGAGCAGAGTGTCCCCCCCACCCCTCCTCTGCAGCCTGGAGAACCTTCTGGCCTCCCCGCCTCCGAGTTAAGCTCGCTCTGCACACGGGGACGTTGCAGCCCTTCCGGCTGCGCGCTGCTCTCCTGTCATCTGGTCACAGAGGCTGACAAGCGTGGGCGGGTGGCCAACTTGGCCCCGACTCCACTCGGAGGCTGGACTGGCAGATAAATTGGTCCTGGAGGGGGCCGAGGAGGGGGGACAGAAAGAGGGGGGCCCAGAGGGAAGATTCCAAATTCGCTCCCTGCTGCTCCGGCTCCAGCTTCCGAGCCTCCCGGCTGTGCTGCCAAGGCTGGCAGAGCGCCGGCCTGGAGCAGGCAGATGGCGCCGGGAGGGGAGTGCGGCCACGCAGGGTGGGCAGGGACCCGTCAGAACCCAGACAAAGCAGTGGCTCTGGGAGGAATGGCCCAGCCTGCCGACATCAGCAGCTCTAGAGGCCACTCCGGCTCATTTCGGCTCATTCTGGTGCTGTGAGAGCCAGAGGGCAGAGTGGAACCCTGCCTGAGAGGGCCTGGCCCGCATCCGAGCGCTGCTTCCAAGAGGACGTGGTCCATGCCACCTGCTCAGCCAGCGACCCCACCTTCGCCCTTCACACCCATGGCCGTCAGCGTGTGGCCAGCGCAGTTCGACGCACGCTTGCTGCTGTCGTGCCAGGGGTCGGGTGGAGCAGTGGGGACTGTGTCACAGGTGTCGGCAGCGTCGCCCTCGTGACTCAAGGCTGCGTAGTGAAATGCACGTCACTCCCATCCCGTGCAGTGAGTTCCAGCCCCCCGTCAGTCTGTTGTCCCTTCCTTAAAGTCCTCAGGTAAAAGCAGAACGCCGTAGAACTGCAGCACCCAGCTCTCTGAACGTGGAGGGCAGAGGCGACGGTCGTCAGCCTGATTCCTGGGTCTCGCGTGGGCAAACCAGGCGGACAGCCGCTCGCCTCCAGAGAAGGCGGCCTGGGTTCCCGCCACCGCCCCCCCAGGGCACTGCTCGCTCAGGTCTCCTGCGAATCACAGGGCCGTGGATTTGGGGGTGCTCCTGCAGGGCTGCGAGAGTCCCCCGCACAGTCTGTCCTGCGTGGGCAGGTGCAGCCGTGTGTCCCTGAAACCTGCGTCAGACCACAGAGAAGGCATGTGGTGGGGAACCCAGCAGGAGTCGGGAAACGTCTGCGTCAGTGTGTATTACAGTACATGCAATGCTGTCTGTCTTAGGTTTAGAACCAATATTGCCTGTTCTGAGACTCTGATTTTACCTGTTCTTAGCCTGACACGCTGTGAAATGCAAAAGGTTTAATGCCCTTTGGTGGCTTCCTGGACACCAGACGGTCCCCACACAGCAATTTACTGAACAGAACCAAACTGAACAAACACAGGCCGCTCGGATTCCCTTCGGTCCGGGTGTATCACTCAGATTTAAGGAGTAAGGTGTTTCATGTCTGCACGGACAAAACCATCTGAAAATTAGTACGGTAACATGCCAAGGCCAAAACGCCACGGCCGACACCCTGCACCACTCCCGGAGCACAACTTCACAGGGAAATTACATGCCTGCGAGGACACTACAATTGCACATCCAACTCGTCCCTCAGAAAACGGTGAAAGCGAATTTTTAAAGATGCTCTAATTGAAATGTCCTTGCAGGCACAGTCCGTATGGAAGAGCATGAAGCTACCAGCGGCCCCAAACAGACTCTCCTGCACAGGGGTTGCTGCGGTCTAGGAGTGTGCACCTGCCCCCAGATTCCTGTCTTGAACCCCTGACCCCCCAGGTGAGAGTGTTTGGAAGCCCCGGGAAGTCAACGCAGCCACGGAGCAGCGCACTGGGGCACGGGCCCGAGAGCTCCCTCTGCCCTCTGCACAGAGGACGCGGCGAGGAGGTGCAGATGCGCCTCGCTGGGACCTGCCGGCACCTTTTCCTCGGACCCTGCGGCCTCCAGAACCGCAGGAGATGAATTTCTGCCGTGTCTGCAGTAAGGTGAGGCTTTGCGGTGGTGAGAACGGAGGCCCCCCACGTGGAGGGGTTGGCGTCCTCACGGAAGAGGTTCCAGAGGGCTTCCCGGTCATGTCTCCTCTCCTGCCGCGGGAGGACCGTGTTCCCCATCCTGCCGTCCTGGCTCCGGCCACGCGCAGGCACAGCCACACGCGCCACCTGGGAGCAGAGAGCAGCCCTCGCTAGACACCGAACCTGCCGGCTCCTGGATCCTGGGCCTCCCAGTCTCGACTGCTGTGCGAGATGAACGTCTATTATTTACGAATCACCGGGTCTGGG
>NW_012151163.1:439989-446937 GCF_000956105.1 Propithecus coquereli
TTTAAAGATGCTCTAATTGAAATGTCCTTGCAGGCACAGTCCGTATGGAAGAGCATGAAGCTACCAGCGGCCCCAAACAGACTCTCCTGCACAGGGGTTGCTGCGGCCTAGGAGTGTGCACCTGCCCCCAGATTCCTGCCTTGAACCCCTGACCCCCCAGGTGAGAGTGTTTGGAAGCCCCGGGAAGTTGACGCAGCCACGGAGCAGTGCACTGGGGCACAGGCCCGAGAGCTCCCTCTGCCCTCTGCACGGAGGACGCGGCAAGGAGGTGCAGATGCGCCTCGCCGGGACCTGCCGGCACCTTTTCCTCGGACCCTGCAGCCTCCAGAACCGCAGGAGATGAATTTCTGCCGTGTCTGCAGTAAGGTGAGGCTTTGCGGTGGTGAGAACGCGAGGCCCCCCACGCGGAGGGGTTGGCGTCCTCACGGAAGAGGTTCCAGAGGGCTTCCCGGTCATGTCTCCTCTCCTGCCGCGGGAGGACCGTGTTTCCCCATCCTGCCGTCCCGGCTCCGGCCACGCGCAGGCACAGCCACACGCGCCACCTGGGAGAGAGAGCAGCCCTCGCCAGACACCGAACCTGCCGGCTCCTGGATCCTGGGCCTCCCAGTCTCGACTGCTGTGCGAGATGAACGTCTACTATTTACGAATCACCGGGTCTGGGGTATTTTGATAGAGCAGCGTGATCGGACTGAGTCAGTTTCTTTTATGTGTTTACGGAAACACGACGTTGCACGGGGTCCCCAGGGGTGACGACGTGATCTGTGCAGCGGGCCCGTTCACACCGACAGTGGGGAGGCGGACAAGCAGGTGTCTCCTTGGGCTTCTAAGGAAGCTGGAAGCCCGGCCACTGATGTCCTGGCTACCACACCTGAATCACGGGCTAAGGAGCGCACACCACGGGCCACTTCTTCCACAAGCACTCTGTGCTGGGGGGAAAAGGTCACGCTATGTAGATGTGGCCTCAGGTCTACGTAGATGTGACCTCAGGTCTATGTGGATGTGGCCTAAGGTCTATGTAGATGGGACCTCGGGTCTATGTAGATGGGACCTTGGGTCTATGTAGATATGGCCTCAGGTCTATGTAGATGTGTCCTCAGGACTATGTAGAGTGACCTCAGGTCTATGTAGATGTGACCTCAGGTCTATGTAGATGTGGCCTAAGGTCTATGTAGATGTGACTTTAGGTCTATGTAGATGTGACCTCAGATCTATGTAGATGTGTCCTCCGGTCTATGTAGATGTGTCCTTGGGTCTATGTAGATGTGGCCTAAGGTCTATGTAGATGGGACCTCGGGTCTATGTAGATGTGTCCTTGGGTCTATGTAGATGTGGCCTAAGGTCTAGGTCTATGTAGATGGGACCTCAGGTCTATGTAGGTGTGACCTCAGTCTGTATAGAAGTGTCTTCAGATCTCTGTAGATGTGGCCTTGGGTCTGTGTAGATGGGGTCTCAGGTCCCAGAGCCGAGAGGACCTCTCTTCCGCTTAGTCTGCCCATAAAAATGAAATAGAATGTCCTAGTTCTGGAAATGTCAGAGACTCAATAAGGCTGCCAAGCCTTCCACACCTAGGGCAGGAGCCTCTGTGGGAAACGGAGCTCTTCGAGCTTCCCCAGGGCAGTGTGTGGGTCAGGGCCGCAGACGCACCAGAGGAAAGCAGACGCGTGCTTGCTGGCGCCTCTCTGCACGCCCACAGACACGCAGAGCAGATGCGCACGGCCACTGCACACTAAGGCAACTTCCAGAGGCCCTCCAATCTGCCACTGGGCCTTACCACGGACCACGCATCAGGGCTCCCAGGAAGTACCCGGCCTCAATGACACATGTACTCACCGGGCTGAAAGCTGCCACCAAGGGGCAAGACCTCTATTCTGCAATCAACGGGGAGATGCAGCACAGCACGAACCCTTCGCCTCCCACGGGGACGTGCAGGCGTCAGGGTGGACCCTCTCCTTGCCGGGAGCAGGAGGGAGGTAAGGGCAGGAGTCCTGGGAATTAGAGGCAGGCAGGAGCGGCCAGGCAGGGTGTGGCAGGGCCTGCGCCCAAATGGAGCCTCCTGGACTTCAGGAGTTGCCCAAGCCTTGCCTAGACAACAAATAAAATACTGTATTTCAAACCCCAAAAACGCTGAGACCTTCCTCGTCTCTGTCGCACGGCCTTTAGACTGAGGTCTGGGGTGTCGGGGAAGCGCACCAGGGCGGTTCACACCCTCCTTCCCTCCGTCTGCAGTGGGCGATGTGTGCAGGCATGGGGGGGGCAGCAGAGCCCCTCCTGAGCCAGACGCAGGGCTCGGGGCCAGTTGACCTGCACCCCTCCTATCGGAAAGTCCCCCACACCACCAGGGACAGCACAGCTGGTTTTCCTGCAGTCGCTGAGCAGACACCATGTGGTTTCTAGAAGGTGGTACAGATGTCTCCAGGCTGGGCCCACATCCGGCATTGTGCAGCTCACACCTACCAGACACGCGACGGAGACGGAGCCACCCATGCAGTGGCACACGCGTGTCATCCTGTCTGTGCCACCTACCTGCACGTGTGCACTGAGGAGGACACTCCGTGGCAGGATGAAGCTCTCTCTACCTGCCTCTGCCTCTCTCTCTCTCTCTCACGAACACACATGCACATGCGTGCACACATGAACACACATGCATACACACACCCTGCAGCTGACTTCCCGGGTGAACGTGCATGCCTCGTGACTCCCGTGGGCGCGAGCTGAGTGGGAACATGCCAGACCCACACGGGGAGGGAGGACTCCTTCGCCGGAGCTTGGGCGGGGGACTCGCCCATCTCTTTCAAAGCTTTGAACCACTGTCCCCACTTTGAGAATATTTCAAAGAAAAACCCTCAGAGCTCACCCACTTTTTCCTTTCTCACCGCCTTTCTTTGCTCTCCCCGCTTCCTCTCTGCACGGCATCCCCAAATTCAAAGGGAGAGACTCCCAAGAGAGGATAAGACAGAGGACCGGCCTGGGTGGCCGATGCCCCTTCCTGACGGTCTCTCCTGGGGCCTCTGCGCCCGCCCCTGGGTCTGGGGACGCCAGCCCTCTCGCTGGGGGACCCACCTCCTGGAGGGCTTCTCTCACCCTGCACCAGGACCTTCTCCAGAGAGGGACCACGGGGCTTGCTGTGACAGACACGCCCCTGGGAGCCTGCCCACTGCAGGGGCTGTGCTTGCTGCGCCCGGAGTCCGCTCTGAATCGTGGTTCTGATGCCCTCGTCCTAGGTCCTGGCTGAGATGTACGCGGGCACCATAGCCCCCTACTGCCCGTCACTGTGGGGGAGGGCAGAGCAGCCCCAGCCAGGACGAACGTATCCTGTCACCACTGCAGGGATTCGCAGCCCTGCCACGGGAACATGCTCAGGTTTTCTGCCTCCCAGCCCCGCGCCGTGGCTGCGAATCCTTGGAGGGCTGTCTCTGCCCCTCTGGGCTGTCCCCATCCTCAGCATGATGCGCGGGTGTCATTTGTGCAGGAAAAATCTGTGCCTACTCCCCACATTGTCGAGATAGCGCCTATGGTGTGTGTGTGTGTGTGTGTGTGTGTGTGTGTTGTGCATATGCAGGTGTACACATGTGCACACATCTGTGTACATGTGCATGTATGTGTTGTCTGCATTCTCATGTGTATGTTTATGTGTGGACAAGTGTTTTGTGTGTTGTGCACATGTGCGAACATGTGTGCCCATGAGTGCGTGTGTTTGTTCATGAGTGCACATGTGTGAGCATGTGTTTGCATTGTACACAGGAGTATGTGTGCCGGTGTGTGGGCACATGTGCATGTGTCGTGTACGTGTGTGCACATGTGTTTGTGTGTGCATGTGTGTGTGAGTCGGAGGAGGCAGGGTGCCGGGCCAGGCTTCCCCAAGAGCAGGAATGCTGGGCCTAGAGCAGGGGGTGTCTCAAGGGCCCGGAACCTGCCCACACATGAGGATGGGAACCCGCACAGGAGCAGGTGCCTTCCACCTGCCGGGCCCCTCTGCAACCTGCAATCCTGTCACTGTCACCAGCTCTCCAAAGGCGGAAAAGAGAAGAGCTACTGCACCCTTCCAAAGATGGTAAAACAGAGGCCCAGACCGCATTTCCCTAACGTCACCCAGCACGTGACCTAGGAACCGAGGAACAGAGCTGTGCTGGCTCCTGCCTTTGCCCTGGGCATCGATTCTCCTGGCATCCGGGTCTGTGGAGGGTATCGGCAGCTATCTCTTCTGCCTCAGTTTCCTCGTGTGTCAAAGGAGGGGGCAGATCGGTTCATCTCTAAGGCCTCGTCCAGGTCCAAGCAACCCTGGAGCTGACCCAGCAGGAGGCGAGCGGGTGGAGATGGAAGGAAAGACTCCCGGACGTCTGTCCTCGTCACACGCAGGAAGGCCAGCGCCAGCTCCCGGGGTCACCTGTTCTGCCTGGACCAGGCACCCAGGGAAGCGCGTCTCCACGGCCTGCGGGGTGCAGTGCGGACAGCTCCTCGGCCACCGCTACGTGCAGCCTGCGCCCCACGCTGCTGTCTCCGAGACGTGACGCGCTCACTGGGTTTGTCCTCCCCGCCTCCTGTGCAGAGCGCAGAAGTGCCATATGGCAGCTTGAGACAGGTGCATCTGGGACGCGTCCTTGTCCTCGCTTCACTGAGGAAAGGATTCGAGGAGCAGAAGGCACTCAGAGCCCCGTGTAGTGGTAAAACCAAGGCAGGTAAGACCCCAGGGCCCAGCGTAAGAACGTATTTCTGTCTCCGCCCACGGCGCCCTGACCCTCCGTCCGCACGACTCCCTGCTGTGCCGCCCCCAGAACCCAGGTAGAAAACAGAAAGCCGAGGACAAACGTCAACAGCGACACCCCAACATGTCTCATGGCCACTAAACAGAGAAAAGAAACAAACAAAACGGCAAGCTCGATCAAGATCTTAAAATTAGAAGTCGGGTCCGCATCAAGAACCTTTTGTCTCATGAGCCGGTGCCCATAAGCTGAGGAAATTTAAATTCACCATTTCAAACATTCAAGCGCGTCTTCCAGAAAGGTGTTTTGAGTTCAGAACACGCCTTGCCGCAGGGCCAGGGCAAGGTCAGGGTGCTGACGGGTGGGGCCTGCCCGAGGGGTGCAGGGCGGGCGGGACGGGCTCCGGCTCCTCCTCCCCAGCCGCCCCCGCCCACCCGGCCGGACACTGGGCCATCTCCGCTCTGCCGGCACATTCGACCCAGACACGCGTGCCACGGCAGTCCTGACGTGGTGACTGAGTGGCAGGCTAGGGCTGGGTGGGGGGTGGCACTGTCACTGCCGCCTCGGTACTGTTTGTCACCGTGGTCGAGAGGAGGACAAGGCAGAGATGCGAAAACATTCAAGCGCGTCCCCAGATAAAGCCCCATGATCAACCCACAGGTCTGGGAGCGTGATCGTAGCCCACGCGCACTCTTCTCTGCCGCGTCTCGGGCGGCCTTTACCCAACGCTCACTCCCACCAGGCGCGTGGCACCGCCCCTCCCAGGTCCGTGGCCTGGGCGTGGCTCACGGTTGACGCAGGGAGGGACTGCGAGGCCCCGGAGCTTCCCAGGCGCCCACGTCTGATGAGCCGTGTGGTCCATTCCGCCTGCCGCAGCCTGAGGCTCCTACTTTGAGGATTTGCTCCTCCCGGGAGAATGTTCCACGACCTGTGCTTCCCCCCGTGGCCCCGCCGTGCAACCTCAACTTAGGAGAAATGCGAGGCGACCGCACCTTCGTTCCGAAATAAGTCCAACAATAAGTAGAACTGTGCTGTGTAGCAAAGAGCCTCGAAATGCTTATAAACATTAATTATTCACTCGAAAGGAAACACGGGCCCCAACCACAGAGACACAAATGCCACTGACAAAATCAAAACCAAAAAAGAAAAAATAAAAAGATCTTCCCTTTAATTATTTTAACTGTGACTTTTTTTATTTTTAAGAATGCGAAACATGCTGGTGTTTCAACATCCTCTGGGTTTTCCTTTCAGCACAGCAGGGCCTGTGCTCGCTGGGGTGGGGCACGTCACGGGAACAGAGAGCCGCCCAACCCTCTGTGACCTGCCACAACCGCCCTGCCCTCCCTGGGAGCTTCAGCAGCACCACCAGGCTGCGCCCGGCTCCACCCACGCCCGCGGGAACCCCACTTGCTGCTGACAGTTCACACGGCTGGGGAGAGGCATGCCCAGCAGCTGTGCTCCAGCTGGGGACCGTCCTCCCTCTGCGCCCCCGACTTGTGAGACAGAGGGCACCGGGGCGTCCATAGCCCCTGACACCCACCCCAGAGGTCAAGAAACCCTCAAAGGGAGAAGCCAGGGTCATTGACCCTTGCCCCAGGCAGAGGCCGGAGTGCAGGGAGCCCAGCCCCAGCAGCCCCGACAAGCACCTGCGCCGTGTCTGGGCTGGGAGCGTCCACACCGCCTCGCTCACGGAGCCCGCCAGGCCCTGACCACGCACGCCTGTGCGCCAGCCCTGCCAGCCTGCCACATGGACCACCGCACACCACACACACGCCACACAACACACACTGCACACGCACGACACACAAACACACACGCTCTCCCCGACCACAGCAGTCGCTCTGGGTGACGGGGCTGCATGTGGTACCTTCCTGCCGCACTTTGCGCTGTGGACGGGGCTGGAGTCCACGCACTGCCCCCCCGACCCGCGTCCTGTCCCCGCCCCATCCCTCCTCCCCCACACCTCCCCCTCCTTCTCTCTGTCCCCCTCCCTGCCGAACACTCTCCTGGGCCCCCGTCTGTTCAGGGACATTCTCAGCCTCCTTCCCACCCACCTGATATAAACTGACCATTTAATTTATGACTAAACCCGGGCGTTTCTGAGAGTGAACAGAAGGGCAGGCTCTGTCAGCAACTGCTCTGGAACAGGAGACACGATTCAGGACGGCCCCAGGCAAGCAGGCCACGGGGTAACTGCATGGACACCCACACACAGCCCATGCACCCCAACGCATACTCAGCCCATGAC
>NW_012151163.1:450214-451531 GCF_000956105.1 Propithecus coquereli
CACACACACCCACAAACACCACATACACACAGAACACACCCCACACACTCACCTCACACACGCCACAGCACACACGGCCGCACACACCGCACAGAACACCCCACACACATCACAGCACACACAGCACCCCGCGACACACACACACACCCCACACACACACATCACAGCATACACCACACCCCGCGACACACACACACCCCCCGCACACATGCATCACATCACACTCACACACACACACACCGCACATATCACACACACACACACAAACACATCACATCAGACACTCACACATACCACACACACCCACAAATACCACATACACACAGAACACACCCCACACATACACCACACACACACACACCACAGCACACACACACACTCCGCATACACACATCACAGCACACAGTCACACATACACACCCCACACACACACATCACAGCACACACTCACACATACCACACACACCCACAAACACCACATACACACAGAACACAGCCCCCCACACACACACACACCCCGCGTAGGCTCCAGTCACGCTGACGAGAGACTGTCCGTGCACGGCCAGGCGCTGCCTTCTCTGTGCGGAGCGCGCTCTCCAAGCCACCCGGGATGCGGCCGGCGGCCCCTGCTCGTCTTTGCCGTCTGATCTGGGGCTTCCTTTGTCTCCAGGGCTTCCGCAGCTCTCCATCCCGCCCCGTCCCGTGGCCCCGCAGGTCTAACGCAGGAGCCTCCTGTGCTTCGCTACGACACGCGTGCTCCGTCGTAACTCTCTGGGCAACGCGGGTCTCCCAGCAGCACGATGACGCCACGGGCCACGGCGGGGCTCCCTCGTTCTGTGTTCCCAGCAAACAGCGCACAATAGGACTCAAAATAGCAAGTCAACAAAATACTGGACAGATAAAACAAAGAATGAACACCCGGACAAATACGCAAGTGAAACGCAAAATGAGACCGTGTCACAGACAAAGGGTAGAAGGTGGCTTTGTATGTTAAGGAATTTTACAAATAGACAGTTTAAAATAGGCTAGAAATAGATCTTTGAAAAGAGGAAAAGTTTGCAGAAAGAGGAGGGATAGATGAGTTCTAAGCGGAACATCTGTCCCCAGGAGGACCAAGGGTGACCTGCAGTGGACACGACCTGCCGCACCTGGCGGCCACCAAGCAGGACACGGCTAAACGGAGGCCTGGATCGGCTAACAGGTCACGGGCAGAGCCCTCGCCTGGCAGGCTGGTCCCTGGAGCTCAGAGCCGGCGGCTCGTGCAGGCCTGAGCTGGTCACTCGCCCCTCCCAGACCCGCGTCCCCTCCCTAAAACAC
>NW_012151163.1:451581-455227 GCF_000956105.1 Propithecus coquereli
CACACACACCCACAAACACCACATACACACAGAACACACCCCACACACTCACCTCACACACGCCACAGCACACACGGCCGCACACACCGCACAGAACACCCCACACACATCACAGCACACACAGCACCCCGCGACACACACACACACCCCACACACACACATCACAGCATACACCACACCCCGCGACACACACACACCCCCCGCACACATGCATCACATCACACTCACACACACACACACCGCACATATCACACACACACACACAAACACATCACATCAGACACTCACACATACCACACACACCCACAAATACCACATACACACAGAACACACCCCACACATACACCACACACACACACGCCACAGCACACACACACTCCGCATACACACATCACAGCACACACTCACACATACCACACACACCCACAAACACCACATACACACAGAACACAGCCCCCCCCACACACACACACACCCCGCGTAGGCTCCAGTCACGCTGACGAGAGACTGTCCGTGCACGGCCAGGTGCTGCCTTCTCTGTGCGGAGCGCGCTCTCCAAGCCACCTGGGATGCGGCCGGCGGCCCCTGCTCGTCTTTGCCGTCTGATCTGGGGCTTCCTTTGTCTCCAGGGCTTCCGCAGCTCTCCGTCCCGCCCCGTCCCGTGGCCCCACAGGTCTAACGCAGGAGCCTCCTGTGCTTCACTACGACACACGTGCTCCATCGTAACTCTCTGGGCAACGCGGGTCTCCCAGCAGCACGATGACGCCACGGGCCACGGCGGGGCTCCCTCGTTCTGTGTTCCCAGCAAACAGCGCATAATAGGACCCAAAATAGCAAGTCAACAAAATACTGGACAAATAAAACAAAGAATGAACACCCGGACAAATACGCAAGTGAAACGCAAAATGAGACCGTGTCACAGACAAAGGGTAGAAGGTGGCTTTGTACGTTAAGGAATTTTACAAATAGACAGTTTAAAATAGGCTAGAAATAGATCTTTGAAAAGAGGAAAAGTTTGCAGAAAGAGGAGGGATAGATGAGTTCTAAGCGGAACATCTGTCCCCAGGAGGACCAAGGGTGACCTGCAGTGGACACGACCTGCCGCACCTGGCGGCCACCAAGCAGGACACGGCTAAACGGAGGCCTGGATCGGCTAACAGGTCACGGGCAGAGCCCTCGCCTGGCAGGCTGGTCCCTGGAGCTCAGAGCCGGCGGCTCGTGCAGGCCTGAGCTGGTCACTCGCCCCTCCCAGACCCGCGTCCCCTCCCTAAAACACAGTGTAACAGAGGAAGGGAGCCGGCAGTGAAAAGCCCCAAGCCCACGCCCGACTCGGAGCTGATCTCAGGGTTGCCGACCCCTCGCTCCCCCGCCCCCCAGCACACTCCCGGCAGCTCCGGCGACTGGCTCAGAAGCTCAGCGTCTGTGTCCTCACGCTGACTAAATGAATAAATGACAATCATTCCATCCATGTCCCTCTCGGGATACCAGCCCCAGACGTGGAGAACTGCACTGGGTGGAGCTCATGCTGACTTTCTGACGCACTTTTGCCGTTCACGCCTTTACGACTTCATTCGCCACTCCAGCCACGGCGCAGACGCTGGGATTCTGTCAGACATTGCAAAGAAGTTTTTGAGAATTTCAACCAGCGAGCAACTGCAACTGAAGACAGGCTAAGGCTGCAGTCCCACGCCTGGGCCGTGGACTGGTACCCGTCCTGTTAGGAACAGGCCCACACAGCAGGGCGGGCGAGCGAAGCCTCATCTGTGTTTACAGCCGCTCCCCATCACTCGCATCACCGCCTGAGCTCCGCCTCCTGCCAGATCAGCGGCGGCATCTGATCCTCATAGGAGCGCAAACCCTACCGTAAACTGCGCATGCGAGGGATCCAGGCTGTGCTCCTTGTGAGAATCCAGTGCCCAATGATCTGAGTGGAGCTGAGGCGGTGATGCTAGCACTGGGGAGCGGCTGCAAATGCAGATTATCATTAGCATTTGCTAATTATAATGCACCATAAATTTAATTACCCTAAATGCTTGAAGAATCATCTCAAAACCATCCTCCCCCACCCCCCAAGCTGTGGAAAAATTGTCTTCCGTGAAACTGTCCCTGGTGCCAAAGAGGTTGGGGACCACATGCTAAAGGGTTAAGATCAGCAACACAGAGGCAGACAGGTGTGGATTCCGACACTCTCAGACTCTTAATAGTTACGTTTCAGTTTTATTTCTTAGGTCCCATTGTGTTTTCCGAACTACCGCTGGAACGATGACTTTGAAAACTACGAAAACTTAAGAAATCCACATGCTTCTCTTTGCATGAAGACCCAGCTCTGATAATTCCCAACATTTTCCACTTTCACACGACAAAACCAATTTTCAATTATTTTAAACATACAACTCATGCTATTGCTAATGTTGCCATAATTAGCTATTGGCACATTCAATTTTCACCCTACAAACATCAGTGAAGCTCGAGATTTCTTTATCTTTAGTAAGTGGAGAACAATTTTCCTGTTATTGTCGCAATTGTGTAAAGCGATTATAAAATAATTCTGGGAGTCATAACCCTTTGAGCCACCTGAGAACGCAGCTATGGGACAAGGAGCCTGTGGCGCTATTTGAGAAGAAAAAGAGGGGAGGAGGACCTGGGGCTTGGCCGCCCCAGCATTTACTGCCTGTCTGACCTACGTCCTCTGAGCTTCGGTTTCCTCATCAGCAAAACAGGTGAAGCCTTCACGAGCGGAAGGCACACAGCACGTGCAAAAGCACTTCGTAAATGGGCGACCTTAGAGACAGGTGAGTGATCGTGATGAGATTTTGGCGAGTACAAAGCCCCCGTTTAGTGAGCACCACACTTGCCGTCCCCTGGCCCTAGCACGGTGAATTCTGCACCAGACTTCACATTCTCCTGCCGCCCCCCACCCCCGGCTGGTCACCCGCTCTCGCGATTTCACCTCCACACACGTGCCGAACATGACCCATTCCGTAACCAAAGTCCTGCTGCCACCCCGAACTTGAGACTTGACTGCAACTCGTCAAGTCACTGGAATGTCCCACAAACACTTCAGGTTCCACGAGTCCCAAACGCAAGTCATCGTCTTCCCCCAAAACCCGATCCTTCCTTCATTTATTCCAAGCTGATGGCGCCATGTGGGTTCATCCGAGCCGAGCGCCAAGGGTCCACGGCAAACTCCTCCCTCTGCCACCTCCCTGCCCAGCCCGTCAGTTTGGTCACCAAGCCCAGCCACCCGGCCTCCAGATGCCTGTTAGACGTGTCCCCGTCTCCACGCTGCCGCTCCCGTCATGGTTCTCAAGGACCACAGGCTCCCGTAGCTCCGGTCTCGTCCTGCTCGCTGCCGGCTCTCCCAGGAAAGCAACACGGGCATGTCCAGGAAAAGCCGAATCTCGCCTTCGCGTGTCCGCCCACGCGGCCCTGTCTGGTTTCTGGGTCCCAAGTCCAGCTCCACGTCACAGTCCCAGCAGCCTCAACTCTCAGATCAAATTCCACCCCTCCGGGGAGCTGACCCGGGAGGGAGGAAAACGCCCCCACCTCCACGCCACAGCGACGACGTCTGTCACCTCAGCCAAACGCCATCACGCTGTAAGAGCTACTTCAGTCGAAAATAAACAAAATAACCCCTTGAAGGACC
>NW_012151163.1:455277-457004 GCF_000956105.1 Propithecus coquereli
ATGATCTGAGTGGAGCTGAGGCGGTGATGCTAGCACTGGGGAGCGGCTGCAAATGCAGATTATCATTAGCATTTGCTAATTATAATGCACCATAAATTTAATTACCCCAAATGCTTGAAGAATCATCTCAAAACCATCCTCCCCCACCCCCCAAGCTGTGGAAAAATTGTCTTCCGTGAAACTGTCCCTGGTGCCAAAGAGGTTGGGGACCACATGCTAAAGGGTTAAGATCAGCAACACAGAGGCAGACAGATGTGGATTCCGACACTCTCAGACTCTTAATAGTTACGTTTCAGTTTTATTTCTTAGGTCCCATTGTGTTTTCCGAACTACCGCTGGAACGATGACTTTGAAACCTACGAAAACTTAAGAAATCCACATGCTTCTCTTTGCATGAAGACCCAGCTCTGATAATTCCCAACATTTTCCACTTTCACACGACAAAACCAATTTTCAATTATTTTAAACATACAACTCATGCTATTGCTAATGTTGCCATAATTAGCTATTGGCACATTCAATTTTCACCCTACAAACATCAGTGAAGCTCGAGATTTCTTTATCTTTAGTAAGTGGAGAACAATTTTCCTGTTATTGTCGCAATTGTGTAAAGCGATTATAAAATAATTCTGGGAGTCATAACCCTTTGAGCCACCTGAGAACGCAGCTATGGGACAAGGAGCCTGTGGCGCTATTTGAGAAGAAAAAGAGGGGAGGAGGACCTGGGGCTTGGCCGCCCCAGCATTTACTGCCTGTCTGACCTACGTCCTCTGAGCTTCGGTTTCCTCATCAGCAAAACAGGTGAAGCCTTCACGAGCGGAAGGCACACAGCACGTGCAAAAGCACTTCGTAAATGGGCGACCTTAGAGACAGGTGAGTGATCGTGATGAGATTTTGGCGAGTACAAAGCCCCCGTTTAGTGAGCACCACACTTGCCGTCCCCTGGCCCTAGCACGGTGAATTCTGCACCAGACTTCACATTCTCCTGCCGCCCCCCACCCCCGGCTGGTCACCCGCTCTCGCGATTTCACCTCCACACACGTGCCGAACATGACCCATTCCGTAACCAAAGTCCTGCTGCCACCCCGAACTTGAGACTTGACTGCAACTCGTCAAGTCACTGGAATGTCCCACAAACACTTCAGGTTCCACGAGTCCCAAACGCAAGTCATCGTCTTCCCCCAAAACCCGATCCTTCCTTCATTTATTCCAAGCTGATGGCGCCATGTGGGTTCATCCGAGCCGAGCGCCAAGGGTCCACGGCAAACTCCTCCCTCTGCCACCTCCCTGCCCAGCCCGTCAGTTTGGTCACCAAGCCCAGCCACCCGGCCTCCAGATGCCTGTTAGACGTGTCCCCGTCTCCACGCTGCCGCTCCCGTCATGGTTCTCAAGGACCACAGGCTCCCGTAGCTCCGGTCTCGTCCTGCTCGCTGCCGGCTCTCCCAGGAAAGCAACACGGGCATGTCCAGGAAAAGCCGAATCTCGCCTTCGCGTGTCCGCCCACGCGGCCCTGTCTGGTTTCTGGGTCCCAAGTCCAGCTCCACGTCACAGTCCCAGCAGCCTCAACTCTCAGATCAAATTCCACCCCTCCGGGGAGCTGACCCGGGAGGGAGGAAAACGCCCCCACCTCCACGCCACAGCGACGACGTCTGTCACCTCAGCCAAACGCCATCACGCTGTAAGAGCTACTTCAGTCGAAAATAAACAAAATAACCCCTTGAAGGACC
>NW_012151163.1:457054-487271 GCF_000956105.1 Propithecus coquereli
CGGCTGGTCACCCGCTCTCGCAATTTCACCTCCACACATGTGCCGAACACGATCCATTCCGTAACCAAAGTCCTGCTGCCACCCCGAACTTGAGACTTGACTGCAACTCGTGAAGTCACTGGAATGTCCCACAAACACTTCAGGTTCCATGAGTCCCAAACGCAAGTCATTGTCTTCCCCCAAAACCCAATCCTTCCTTCATTTATTCCAAGCTGATGGCGCCACGTGGATTCATCCGAGCCGAGCGCCAAAGGTCCACGGCAAACTCCTCCCTCTGCCACCTCCCTGCCCAGCCCGTCAGTTTGTTCACCAAGCCCAGCCACCCGGCCTCCAGATGCCTGTTAGACGTGTCACCGTCTCCACGCTGCCGCCCCCGTCATGGTTCTCGAGGACCACAGGCTCCCGTAGCTCCAGTCTCGTCCTGCTCGCTGCCGGCTCTCCCAGGAAAGCAACACGGGCATGTCCAGGAAAAGCCGAATCTCGCCTTCGTGTGTCCGCCCACGTGGCCCTGTCTGGTTTCTGGGTCCGAAGTCCAGCTCCACGTCACAGTCCCGGCAGCCTCAACTCTCAGATCAAACTCCACCCCTCCGGGGAGCTGACCCGGGAGGGAGGAGGACGCCCCCACCTCCTCGCCACAGCGACGACGTCTGTCACCTCAGCCAAACGCCATCACGCTGTAAGAGCTACTTCAGTCGAAAATAAACAAAATAACCCCTTGAAGGACCAACCCCACACGTATGTAGGCTGTTCCGTGCTCTAAAGTAGAAACACCGAGGAAGGAAATATATGTGGGAGGGACACCGAGCCTGTCACCAGAATGTCCCACACGCCCAGCCTCACGTCCCGGCGGCTCAGCTCTGACTCACGAGGGCTGAGCCCCGGGCCCGGCGCGGCCAGGTGCGGATCCGAGTAGAGCGCAGACCACTGGGCGTGCGAGGCCTGGGGTCCCTGCCCCTCTGTGGGGGGGCCACAAACCACCCGGACAACCTGACGGACGTCACCATCCTGCACCCCCTCGAAATCCACATTTGTACACACACAGCTTTTCACCGAATGCCGGGGTCACGCAGACGCCCTGTGGCCCCGCAGTGGACTCCCGTGAGAGAAGGACTGAGCTGAGACTGGGGGGCTGAGCCTCAGAGGCGCGATATTGCCTGTCGGGGCTGTGTCCCCTCAGGTCTGACTGTGTTGTCCAGCTCCGAGGAGGAATTCAAATGTCCAGACAGGAGAGAACGTCACAACCAAGGCAGGTCAAAGGTTATCGATTTTGCAGGAGTGAGACTGTCATGCAGGTCACCCACTGAGGCAGCCAAAGGGGAGCAGGTCTTGGCAGCAGGCGGGGTGACAAGGGACCCCAGCCGACACTGCCTTTCCTAAAGCCTCGGTGCTGGTGCCAGGGCCAGAAATTCAACCCACAGAGTGTTGAAAAGTCACTCTGCGATTCAGAAAGTCAGGCAGCAAAATAAAATCAGCGCGTCGACAGCCCCAGCGCGGTGAAGGATGGCCACCGGCCGCCCAAGACCGGGTAAAGCCATTATCACCTGATTAAAGTCACACCGTGAAGCATGACAGCATCTCTGAGGCCAGCAGGGAAAAGAAACCTCTAGACCCCACTCTTGGTGAGACATCCTCGAGCAGGGCCAAAGGACATAGTTTTCTCGGCAAAATCAATGCAAACTCGATCTCTTCCCCCAACCAATGGACACTGAAGGTGCAGGATGCTAATAACAGAGGCAAAGCTGAAGCAGTGACATCTTTAGGTAGCAAGGAAAAATTTCCTCCTTAGAACCAATTGTCCCTCATAATGGAATTATGTACAGAGAATGATAAAATCAGAAACCTTCTCACAAAAGGGACCCGGGAATCCATCTACACAGGCCTCTTGTGGTGCAGATAAAGAAGCCGACATCTGGGGAGACTGATCTGCCCACGGCCACGTGACCACTCGGTGGCTCAGCTCAGACACGACACCTTTGGGCACTGGGCTAACCAGGAGCGCAGGCGGCAGGAGGAGGAATTTGCTGCTGGGATGCAGAGCATGTGGACATGAAGCAGAGGGGGTTTATGTTTCATAAAAGTACTCGTATCTGCTGGGCATGGCGGCTCACACCTGTAGTCCCAGCAACTCCGGAAGCCGAGGTGGGAGGATCGTTTGAGGCCAGGAGTTTGAGACCAGCCTGGGCATCACAGTGAAATCCCATCTCTAAAATTTTTTTTAAATCAGCCGGGCATGGTGGTGCACACCTGTAGTGCCAGCTACTCGGAGAGGCTGAGGCCGGAGGATCGCTTGAGCCCAGGAGTTCGAGGCTGCAGTGAGCTGTGATCGTGCCACTGCACTCCAGCCTGGACAAGAATAATATAATAAAAATACTCGTATCTGTAACAATCAGCACACAGTGTGTGCTGTCATGTGCCGGTTCTATGATAAGCATTCCTAATGATCTCATTCCGTTCCCGGCAACCGCACAGAGAAGGCGCGATTACTCACATTCCTGCACAGACAAGGAAACCGGCGACTACGCAGGCCACCGGGGTAGGAAAGGGCTGAGTGAGCGCTCAGACCCTGACTCTCTCTGCCGCCCAGCCCGACCCCCAGAGACGAAGCTGCCATATACTAGCATCGGTGCCCTGACGGGATTGTCAGCAGGACCTGCACTTACGGATTACGCGCCGGCCTGGGTTCTGAGCCTACGCACAGCCGCAGCGGAGCCCGGCCAGACCTTCGATGGGCTGCGCTGGCGGTTTGCCCAGCACCTTTTCTTAGCTCAGAACAGCACTGCATCAAAAGGGATCGCGTTGGGTGCCGTGAGCAAACCTGAAAGTCGCATAGTTTACTTTGCACACTTGAGGAGGCCCAGAGATAGTCCACCTGGGATGGCGTGGGGTGCCCTGGTGCCATCAGTGTCCCAGGCCCTCCCTCCCTTTCCCCCCATAGCCTGCTCCTCCACAGTCACCTCATGGCTGCACGATGGCTGCTGCACCTCCTGTCTTCCCCCTGCAGTGCCTCTGACCTGCCCTGCCCTTCCCCCGCCCTGGAAGCGAGTGTTCGGAGCACTCGGCCTCACGGCACCTACTTCGTCTGACCACAGCCTCCAAGCTGGAGGCCGTCTCCTCTGCTAACGTGAATACAGCACTTCCTAGGTGCTGGGAAAGCTGGGTCCTGCAGGAGGAGGCCCCGTATGGGACCCGAGGTTGGCCTCCAGGACACAGGGGCGCCCCCTCCCCACGGGCCGCTCCCCACCAGCAAGGACCAGCAGCTGCTCACCTGGAAGCTGCCCTGGACGCCGAGTAGACATCGCTCTTCCAGAGGATGAAACACCCGACCCAGCGTTCATTTTACCACGAGCCTCGTCTAGTGCATCATAAAGACCCCGCCAAATAAACGTTAGGTGTCCTGGAACTTACGGAAAGGAACCCTACGTGAAGATGGTTCCCGTACTGGGGCACGAGCTGGAGGTGGGGGTGACTACTGCTGCAGACGCAGGAGCGTGAGCGTCCCTCAGCTTGTCCAGTGCCGGGCGTGGTGAGCGTCTGTCTGTTCCTTGGCTTTGGAGAGAATCTGTTGTGGGGAGTTCGTGTCTATTGTGAGCCATCCAGGACGAAAATGCTTCCCGGGCAGGAGCGGAGCCGTCTGAGTCTGGGGCGTGGGTCCCCCTGGCTGCCCCCACCTCCTGGGGCTCCCACACACGGTGCTGTCCTCGCCCACAGGTGCTGGTGGCCCCAGACTCCGGCCCGTGTCTGAGTGATGAGGAAAAGGTGCCAGGACACCCTGGTGACACCATCCCAGGGTCAGCACTCGCGGAGCCTGGCGTCAGAGCCATGAGGGGTGAGGGAAAAGCCATCGCCAAACAGCCAGAGGGGCAGCGGGAGTCAGCCCTGGTGGCTTCCTGGAGGTGGCCTGAGACCCTCCCTCAGACCTCCGGGCTGGGCTCTGTCGGGCTCCTGCCCCGGCCACGTCAGTCCCAATCCAGGGCTAGGACCAGGGGTCGGGAACGTTTTCACGTCGGAAGCTACATTTTTTTAGCCGTAATCAAATGAGGCAGCATTAAAGAAACTTGAATTCAATGTAGTTAAAACTGTACGTTATTTTGCAAAAATCTAAGTACCGTGTACTTAATAATTTCAAAAAATGAAAACCACGTTAATTTTAAAGTTAACTAACGTTTTAAGGACTTCGTTGCATCTGCTTTCTGATGGAAAGCACTTGAGTATTTGGTTGCAGCAGGAGGTCGGTAGGTTCAGTGGATCCTCTAGATGGTATCAGTCAATTGTGACTTTAACGGCATCTTGATTTGGGTTAGGTAGGAGAATGTGGATTTGCAGCAATAGATGTTGAAAAGCAAGAAAGCATTTTTCGGGCAGGTTGCCAGTGGCTTGGTATTCTACTGCATTTCTCCATACTTCAATCGGATCTTTCTTAGCATCGAACAATGACTTTAAAATGTCATCTACTGAGAGCTCACTCAATTCCATCCGCAGTTCTTTAGGGGCCTTGTTGACATCAACTAGGTGAGGCCAAAATGCTAATTTGAATGTGATGTCATGATTCTCAAAGTCAGTGAACCTTTTACTGTGTTCTCTGATTAATAGGTTATTAAGAATGAAATGTCCAATTTCCTTAAGTACTAAGTTTGACAGTTGATATCTCTGACATTTCACTTTGACACTTCTTTTTTTATTTTTATTGTGAAGGTACATCCTCATTCTTTCCAACACGTTTTGGCTTGTGATTATCTTTGAAATTTTTTTAGAGAAATTTTTCTGAAATTATGGATAAGTCAAAAATTCATATTATTGTTTAATATGAGTTCTGTCCTGGAACCAGTGCTGTGCAGAGAGCTCAAAATATCAATGAAGTGTTTGGAAAGGATGTAGCTAATGAATACACAGTATGTCAATGGTTTGAGAAGTTCCATTCTGGTGATCTTAATCTTGAAAATGAGCCAAGTGGGCGACCTGAGACCAAGGTGGATAATGATGAGCTGAAAGCTGTAGTGGAAGCGAATCCATCTCAACCTAGGCATGAATTAGCAGCAAGGTTTTATGTTACTATTCCAACAACGTCGGGCCATTTGAAACAAATGGTCAAGGTAAAGAAGCTGGATCAATGGGTTCTGCAAGAATTAAATGAGCGTCGTAAGAGAAATCATCTCGAAGTTTGCCTTTCTTTGCTGTCACAACACAAAGGCAAACCATTTCTACATTGCATTGTTACGTGTGATGAAAAATGGATTCTTTTTGATAATCACAAGCATTCAGCACAATGGTTGTATAAAGTAGTGCCAAAACACAGTCCAAAACTGAATATTTATCCAAAAAAGCTAATGGTGTCTGGTGGTCCAGCACTGGTATTATCCACTACAGTTTCATGAAACCTGGTCAATCGATTACAGAGGATGTCTACTGCAACCAGCTGGATGAAATGATGAGGACGCTTGCGATTAAGCAGCTGAGATTGGTCAACAGAGACAGGCCAATCCTCCTGCAAGGCAACGTTTGACCACATGTCACACAAACAACGCTGCTCAAACTACACAGGCTGGACTTGGAAACTCTCTGCCATCTACTGTATTCACCAGACCTTGCACCACCTGACTACCACTTCTTCCAGGCTTTGGACCACTTCCTGCAAGGAAAAATATTCAATTCTCAACAAGCTGTGGAAACGCCTTTCACGACTTCATCGCCACTGGCTCTCCAGGCTTCTTCGCTGCTGGCATAAACAAGCTACCGTTAAGATGGCAAAACTGTGTCAATAGTTTAGGCGCCTCCTTTGATTAATTGTACTGGTTCTTGTTTGAGATAGAATAAACTACGCTTTTGATTCCAAATCAGACATTTCATATTTAATGACTTAATATTAGGGCTCTAACAGCAGCATATTCTTCAGATGATTCTCATATGTCATCCTGCTCATCAAGAACCTTTGCTGATTGGGGAAAATGTTCATCTGAAATTTCCTTTTGAAGAAGAAGTGCTTTGAAAAATGGTATCTTTTTTCGAAATGCTTGGAATTTTTTGCCACATATCATATATAGGCTTAGTTTTACCTTGCAAAGTAATACTTAAGTCATTTTGATTTGACATGATACCACACAGAAATGCTGCATTCCTATGGAAATCTTCTTTCAATAATTCACATTGCTGATTCTGTTCTTCATAAAATTTAACTATCTGTTCTCGCAGAGATAAAATTTTGGCTAACACCTGTCCCTGCGACAGCCAACGCACTTTAGAATGATAGGGCAAATCCACACTGATACCTCATCCTTCAACTTTAGCATGTTATGAAACCGACAGTGCTGTGTTGCATTTGCAGGAATATAGTTAACAATACTTATAACTTGTTGCAAAGTGTCACTTAAAATAGTATCTTTAGCACACAGATTTTGCTGGTGCAAGATACAATGAAAAGAAATGAGAACATCTGGATCTATTAACATAGTTTATCTGTGCAATAAACCCTTCATGTTTTCCTGTCATGGAAGGTGCACCATCTGTACAGACACTCACTAAATTTACCAAATTCAGTCCAACTTCATGACATTTATCTTGAAGGTTGTTAAAGATATCTACTCCCCGTGTTCTGTTGGCAAGAGTGCCCCAAGCACTCAGGTCATCTCAAGCTGTGCCCCTCCTCTAAGCCCACGCGCTCTCTGTCCTGCAACCTGCTTGGGGGTGTGGGGGTGTCTCCTTTGTGTCCCTCCCAGAAGCTTCAAGCAAGGACAGGGACTGTCACACCCAGAAGGAGCTATGCCCTTCCGTGACAGTGGCTGATTGGCCCCCAGGGGCTGAACAAAACGGCATCGATGATGGAATGAACGGGACCGTCGTGGGTCCCCACACGGCAGGAACAGACTCTCCACGGCCCTGCAGCCACCACGGAGATGAGCTGGTGCAGGAAGAACGTGACGTGGCCGGGGCTTCCCCAGAGTTTCTCCCTCACTAAAATCAGTCAAGGAGCTAGAGCGTCCTCCGTTCCACGGGAGACTCATTTTATCATTCAAAACAAAGTTCATATACTTCTATCCGCTCACAGAATACGTACCCAGAAGGTCAACCTGGCACGAGCCTCCATCTGTACCTTTCACTAAAAAGAGCAACTCGGATAATGAGGTGGCTCTAGGCCGCAGGAAGCAGTGCGCGGGGGACCCAGACTCCACACTGTGGGACCAGAGTCTAGAGTCGTGCCCAGAATGAAACATGTCTCCATAAGTATTTATTAAATGAGATTTTTAAAAAATGAGAAGGAACCTGGAGTTGCCTGTGATTTTTATCACTAAATAAGGGCATAAAAAAATTATGCTAGTATCCACTAGCAAATCACTTCATAAAAAGGACACTTTATGCCCACAAGGAATCGGGAGAACGTAATCTCAGAATACCCTCTGGATGCGCACTTCCGCATCATGGCCAACACGCTTGTCCACACCTTCTACTGGGACTATATCAAACAATACCGAGCGCTTTCTCGGGTCCCTGCATCCTGTAAACTTGATTACGTACCATCTTATTTAATCCTACGAGACAGTGGTACGGAGACTAACAAGCCCATTGCACAGAGGTGGGACTCGGGGGTGTTTCATGGCTGGCAGAGGGCGGGCAGACTGCGCTCTCTTTAGCATCGCCGGGCAGAGCAGTCGCTGGGACATCATCAATCAGAAGGGAAAAGCCCTGTTCAGCCCGCATCCTGTAGGGTGGCGCTCAGGTCCCTAATTGCTGTGATTGTCGAGTCCTATTTGGGTTAATTTGTCCCCATAACTCTTGTTCCCCTGGTACCACGCCAGGCTACACTGCGAATGCTGACTTCAGATCTGCATTATTTACATTGCCGCAGGGACGCGTCTTTTTTTGTTTTAAAGCAAACTGGCTTTGCAGACTTTTGAACTTGTGGAAGAGGTAGCAGGGGCGGGCAGAGAGGTAGCCCTATCTGGAGTTCCTGCTGTGCGTTAAGCACTGAGCTAACTTTGCGTCTGGGCCTCTGGCTCTGCAGCCCAACCAGCTGGACAGGACACTCACAGCCGCAGAAACGGTAATGACCTTACTTCCCTGGTTTGGCCCAAACCTTCCCAACCGCAGGGAGTCTGGGGCCTGAAGTCTTTTCCAGCGTCCTGGGGCTCCCTGAGCATCTCATGCTTGTGGAACTTGTCCCTGCTGCCTCCGCAGTGAGGCCCCTCCGCAGGCTCCGCGTCTGTGACTCACACTGTGAAGGATGTGGCCACAGTGTCAGAAACCCTGCGTAAGGCCCCTGCCGCGGTCCCACGGGGAGCAGGAGGTTGTGTCAGGCCTAGGCCTGGGGTCTCTTGACTCCTGCTGTAGAATTTCTTCCACCGGCCCTCACTGTGTCATTTGTGGGACTTAAACGCAAGTACTCCACCATGGGATTTTAAAATGTCACCAGCTTCCCCAAAACAAAGTGACCTTTCATTAATGATCTCGGTGAACGCCAGTAGAACCTCTATTCCTGGGAAATGGCGCTGAACGAGTAAATGGAAACCGTCTGGGTGTGACTGCACGCTTCCTACACGTAGCGCAAGGCCGGGAGCAGCCGGAGGAGCAGGCCCGCCACGGCGCTGCCTCCAGGGGCCCCGGCGGGGCAGAGCGATGTGAGCTAAAATAAGATCTTAAGACTCCCCCCACCGGCTGACAGCGTGGACCCCATTCTGGCCAAGAGAACACCCTAAAACTGAATTGCCAGCCAAGAGAGGGAGGCCAGACCTGCCTCATCACGCCTCATCCCTTCTTGCAGACATTCTCTCCTCCCCGCGCCTGCGCCGCCCTCTGGCTCCCAGGACTGCATGGCCCAGTGCACCTGTGAGGCTCAGCCACCGTGGGTGATTCTCCCCATTCTGGAAGGATGAGGCTCTGCTCTGTGGCCCCTCCTGCTGTGGCAGCTGCACCTTCCTCCGGGCTTATGACCCAGCAGAGCAGCGCTCATCGCGGTTAAGACTTCTACGGGGTCTTTTGAACCCCTACTCCATGCCTGCTCTGTTCATGCCGTGCGCTGGGCACCAGCGCCCTGCCTGGCACACAGGAGGTGCTCAGCGTGTGTTAGGTGAAGGGAGAGATCGGGGTTCAGGCCCAGACGAGTGTTGCAGCTGGGAGATTGCCCAGGCCCCTGGATCGTGGTGCATGGTCCCTGGGAGGAGACCGTGCACAGGCCTGGGGCAGCGTCTGCGAGGGTGGGGCGCACGGTGGGCATTGAATCAGCGCTCGTCATCACCTATGCTGCGTGCCCGCGGAGCCAGACTTCTGCAATACAAATAGGAACAAGAAAACAACCTCCATCCCCAGGGGAGAGAAGAGCGAGGGAACGTGGGCACAGATGCAGAGGACCAAGGGTCAGAGGGGAGGACGAGGGGCTGGCCTGGGAGAGGATTCCACCCAGCCCGGCCAGGGAGGCTTGTTTCACATCAGCACATGGTAAGTATTTACGGGGCACAGTTTGGCGTTTGGATGCACAGATACGCCGTATAATGATCAAGCTGGGGTGGTGCCTACCCACAGCCTCGTGCAGTTACCATGTCCTGTGTTCTAAGCCTCTCTTCTGGCTACTCTGCCCTATGTAATACCTCACTGCTAACCACCCTCTCCTGACTACAATAGAACTCCAGAACTTACTGGAACTTTCTGTGTCTTAACGCGGACTGAGACGGGGAAGAAGGGGCAGGCAGCCCCTGGCAGTCAGGGCAAAAAGCGAAGGTCAGAGGTGTGAAGCTCCACACCTGACCTGTGGGGGGTTCCAGACCCCGCTAATCATCATCATGGAGCGATTGCTCCATGTCTGGGGGGGGGGCAATGGAAGCTTCCAGAGAAGTGAACTGAGGGGGAAAAGTGAGCTTAGTCCCAGTGCACCCAGAGGCGCAGGGTGGCCCAGGGAGGAGCGCGGCACCCACACAGAGCGAGGGTCCCTGACAAGGACACCCGGGTGACAGGCCGGCCAGCGTTAACCAAGCTGGTTAACGGGTGGTCGGGTAACCCGCGGCGAAGGGCTGACGGGCACTGGCCCCCATCATGGCTGGGTCCTAGGTCCAGGCTGGGGCCTCCGAGCTCTCTGTGCCCCTCCCTGTCCGGGATGAGCCGACGAAGCAGCCCCTTCACTCGTGAGTGGGTTTTCTCAGCAGCAGAAAGTCCGGGTAGAGGCCTCAGGCTCCTTTGGAACCCACACCCAGGGTCCCCCAGCTTCACCACCTGCTCTGCGGAGGTGGGAGGTGCAGAAGAGGTCCCCCCTGCCTGGAAGGAGGCTAGACCGCAGAGGCGGGGGAAGGAGAGAATGCCTTTTCCTCCAGAACTCGAGTCCTCAATAAATGCACAGGCTTGAGCTCTGTGCAACACGGTGATGGAAGACCCTAAAAAATCCAATAAAACGTTGCCGTTTCCTCAGAGAGGGAGCGCGCCCGACGCATCTGTCCTCGCCTCTGTTGTGCGCGCAGTCTGAGAGCCAGACAGGAGACGAGTGACCTGTGGGCTGACCCGCCTGGACAGCCCCAGTCACGGGTCCGAGCAGAAGCTCCCGTGGCCGCGCCTGGTCCTCCTCCCAGCCTCCCTCCCTGAAAAAAGTAAAACCATCCCTTGACTGTGTAGGGAATTGGCTTCTTTCTGTGATATTTTTTCCTTTTCCTACCGAAAGGGGTTCAAAAGTTGAGAGCTGATTTGTATTCCAAGCACCAGGCAGGATGCCGCGAGCCCGGCTCGGCAGGCGCTGCGATTGAAGGCTCAGCCGGGCCCTCCGGCCCAGAAAGAGCCGCTCCAGGAACGAGGCGCTTCCGGGGTGTAGCTGTCATCCTCCCCTCCCCCAGCCCCCTTGCAGCCTTCATAACAATCACGTCCCTGCTGCGTGCAGTTCCTCTTTGTGCTAATAAGGCCAATCCACAGGCAGCGCTGGAATTCAGGGGATCTCCAAGGAATTTCATTCCGGGCCTTCCAGAGGAGCAGCGGGCACCTCATTTGCATACATTTGTATAAGTTATGCGTCAGTATACACTTCTCTTTAACACTGCAACCTAATGAAATCACTCAGACAGGCACATTAAAAACACGATTTACTCTGGGAAGGCTGACCCTTTTCATGTTAGATCATTTGAATGATCATTTGAATATATTTGCACAAGTGGCACATTAAAAGGGCCCTCGCCATGTTTTCAGAATTAATGACACAATCCTGCTACCTCCAAGGAGGGGTGGGGGCACATATTTTATCAACAGTTGGCCTGCCCGGAGCCATGCGAGGGGTGTAGAACCTGGTCTGGCCACAGGAACACCCAGCCTCGGTGCCCGGCATCCTCAGGCATCAGGAGATCGGCTCAGAAATTATCAGACACAAATGAATTTCACTAGCTCTCGGTGTAGAAAAACAGATCTGGCCCTTTGTGGAGATATGAGGGTGTCAGGAAGGATTGAAGCAAGCAGGAGAAGAGGGCCACGGCACCGAAGCTGGTGGGAGTCCCAGCATAGAAGATTCTCTCTGGAGAGCTGATCCCAGCCCTGCAGCGAGCGCCAGGGAGGGGCTGAGACGCCGGGGCCGGACTGGCAGGTGCCAGGGCTCGTTATGCAGGAAGACCTGGGAGCCAGCGAGCAGCTCCACTCGGTGATTTAGGGGCAGCCGCACCAGCCCAAGGACGATGGCTTCTCAAGGTCACGCAGCCCCGGCTGTCCACGGCTCCGAGGAGCAGATGGGATTCAAAATGGGCTGCGAGGGGCAGCGGTGCTGAGACAGGGTCTTGGCAGGAGAGCCCAGGGCAAAGGATCCTAAGACTCAGCTTCTCACTTTACATTTTACAAACCACATCTTTCGTATACATTTTTTTTTCATCTGCTCTTTATGAAAACCTTCAATTAACAGGTAAAGAAGCTATGCCAAGAAGTGTGTGCCTCGCCCCAGGTTACTCAGCTAATGGGGCAGCACAAAAGCAGCCTTATCCCTCCGACCCGAAGGCCCAGAGGCCCTGCTTTCCAGACCCCGTCCTCGGCCCCAGCGTCCACTCAGGGGCAGCCTCCTGGCTGGGAGCCCTTCCCTGCGTGTGTCTTGTCCAGAGTGGGAGCTGCGTGGTTTGCACCCACCCGTGGTGAGAATAATATCTTTCCTGGGAGCATGACCCGGAATTGGCCCCGAAGATCGATACTTCCTCAGACCACCGGCCTCTGGGAAGGCCCAGCCCTCCACCTCCACGCGCAGCCAGCCTCCATCGCAGGGCACGGAGGGCGCCTCCGGCTGCCAAGCTCTTGGAGGCTCCATGGATCAGATTTAGGAGAAGAGCACACCTACAGCCTGTGTCTGCCCAGAGTCAGAATGAATTTCTCGGACCTCTGACCTCCCCGGCCCTGAGCCTGGATGGCCGGATCTCAGACCAGCCTCCTGAACCACCGGTCCAACCAGGTCTTTGCAGATCCACCAACGTCTTGGAAATAGCATCTCATCCGTCCTCGCCTGACCCCAGCATCCTGCATGGCTGCTGCCCAGCCTGTGCTTGGGGCTTCCCACCGCGGCCCACTCTGATCTCACGCGACCCAGCAGAGACTGACGGACCTTGCGAGGCACAAGGCGCCTTAGCCCGGGACCGAGCCGGCCAGGTGAGAGCGATGAAGGCCGCGGCCGTGCAGCCCTCGGGGATGGGCTGGGTCTCCCTCAGCAGGCTCCTGCCTTGATGGGCAGATGTTTCCCGCAGCTCCAGCCCTAAGTGAGCTTTTCCTCTGGCAAAGTCCCCTCCTCGCCGCTCTGTCACTCAGGCAAGCTGGTGTCAAGGAAGAACGTGAAATCATTCCTTTCATCCTCCACTCACCTGTCAGCCATGATTTCATTTCTCCTTTTTGCTAACACAAAGTGACGACATGTTTTGGGTTAATACATTCACTCTCCTTTCCAAGCAAAAGACCTGAGTGTGGGGGAGACGGGTCGGAGGCCACCAGGATCGCCTTGTCCCCCAGTCTTACAGAGCCACTGTCCCAGAGACGCACACCGCACGCCATCGCTCCCCCCGGCCTGACGGGAGCTGGGCGAGGAGCGCAGGGGCTGCCTGCAGCTCTGCACGTCTGCCGGGCTCCCGGGTTCCTGCCAGCCCCCGCACAAGAACACAGGCCTGTCAAAGCTGAACCCCCAGTTCCGTGTGCAATTAAGTGTTTTTATTCACCATGTGGAAATGCAGCCATTCTGCCAATTTTAACTGCTCCACGGTCATTACAGGGGTGTGGAATTGACAGCACTCTTTGCAGGAGCGGCAAATCCTTGGGCATCGTATCAAAGAAACAGCACTGGCTGCAAATAAAATGATAATAACCCATTTTTACTATTGGGATGGAAGTTTATTTCCTCCATATAAACCGAGTTGCGATTCCGCACGAGTGAATTTTGACGCGGTCTTCTCCACACATGGGCTGTCCGTCACTCCCTCCGAGTGCAGGTGCCGTGGGGAGGAGAGACAGGCTCGCTCTGGCGGAACCGTCATCGGACATGGCGGAGAGAGCGCGGGGTCAGAGGGAGGCAGCCCGGCCCAGGCTACACACTGGGACCTCTTGACCTGTCCACTCGTTGGGGCTCATCTGAGGGTAGAACCTGTGTTGAAGGTGCCCAGACGCCCAGGGACCCACGCGCAGTCCTCGCGCTTTCCTGAGAGCCACTGCGCTGGGGTGTGTGGGTTCCATGAGGATTTCATTTGAAATCGCCAATTTCAAGTTGTTTCAGGAAAACCTCTCACGTACGTAAGATTTCTAGGGTCCTCCTGAGCTCTGACAAGGGGTGACATATTCGCACCACACTTTTCTCATGTGGAGCACGAACTACATTGAATTCTCACCCTCAGGGTTCAGTATTTCGATATGGAAAAGGAACTCCCAATTACGGAAGGAAAGAAATGTAAACAGAAGACAGCTCTTCTCCTTTCCCCTCAATCCCTAATTCAATCGCCCAGTGTTTACAGGCTGCCTGCGGACTGGCTCTACGTCACCCAAACGCGCCATTGCCACCGCCGCTGCCCCGCCTCCCCCCGACTTCCTCTCGCGCTTGGATTATCCACACGCGGTGGTTACTTCCTGCCCGGTTCATCGGGGCTTTCACTGCGCTCTCCCCTCGGGACAGCCCCGACCGTGCCGCCAAAACCGTCCTCCTAAAGCGCAGGCAGATCACAGTTTGCCCGTTCAAGGACCTTGGATGCCGTCTGACCCACACCCCGCTGCTGCACAGGCTCAGAGCACCTGCGCCCGCCCCCAGGCCTGCTCCCGTCCCCTCCCAGCTGTCTTCGCAGCCTCTGCCCTCCCCGCCCTGTGCTTCTGTTTCCCAGCTCGCTGCCTCCTTCCCCACTTGCTCATCCTTCCAACATGCCTTTGAAAATCCCACATAGCCACTCAAAGCCCATGTTAAAATCCTGCCCCGCACAAGCATTGACGACCTCTGCCTCCGAGCTGCCACCCATGATTCATACTTCTCTCACTTCTCAAGTTTTTGTCTTGGTTTGCTTTGCTTTGTTTACGTTGTAATCGTAGTATAACATCTGGCATAGCTGAAGAACAACGAATTTTGGAGCCGTCCAACCTGGCCAAAACCCAAGGCCCACCGCAGGTAGCACAGCCGGGCTGTCGGCCACAGGGAAGCAGGGACCGAGTTCTCCCCCGATCTCAAATCCACGCCCTTCGTTCAGCACATTTGTTAAGCTCTCGCTACATGCCTCTCACTGTCCCAAGTGCTTTGTGGGGATTCTTTTATCCCGTGCACACGGCAGCCATCGTAGAAAGATACAAACAGCGCAAGGATGACATGCAAATTCGTGCAGTGTTTCACGTTAAAAAAATAAAAAAAGAACCATGCAAACACCTTGTCTTGTTTTGTTCTATTTTGTCTTTCCACCTCATCCTCCATGTCCCCCCCAAAATCCTTTCCTACCTGCTGCCCACCTCCAGAGCCCTTCGCTGTGTCTGCGTGAGTGAACAATGTACAATGGTTGGTCTACTTACGTCTGCAGTTGTCTGCGAGAACTGGGCTGGAGCCCTCCCGCATTCTGTGGGCGGTTTGCTCAACAGGGCTTTGCATTTCTGTCATGTGGCGGGCGGGTCTGCTTGCTGTTGATGCGGCGTCCCTTAGTGAGCCTCCGCCCATCCGCCGCCGTCCTTCTACGCCACGCGCCCATCAGCGCCCACGTCCCCGAGCTGCCACACACTCAGGGCAGCACCGAGCAGCTCCCTGCACACCGTGTCCTCGTGAGAGGCTCCGCAGCCACCGGGAGTCAGCCCTGAATTCTCACCAGGTGCCACCGGACTGTTGTCGGAGCAGACGCCTGAGCTCATTCCTACCCCAGCCCTGGGCGTCCAAATGTCTGCATCCCTCCACCCTGACTGCACGTGGACTCGTCAGGCTTCTTGAGTTCAGAGAGTCCGGTGAGTGTGAAGTGAAAGAGCGACGTCCACTGCGGCTTTGCTCACAACAGCTGGAACGCGGAAGCAGTCTCAGTGTCTGTCAGCAGAGAAACGGATAAAGAAAATGTGGCGCTTATATAACGGATATTCCAATATATAATTGGATATTTAAAAAGAAGGAAATTCTGTCATTTGTGACAATATGGATATCTGGAGGACACTAATACTAAGCAATATGAGCCAGGCACAGAAAGGTGAACACCGCATATCTCACTTGCCCGGGGAAGCTAAAACAGTCGAACATAGAGGTGAGGAGCAGAATGGTGATTCCTGGGCTGGGGGCCGGGTCGAGGAGCTGCAGGTCAAAGGACACAAAAATGCAGTTATATAAGAGCGTGTTCCAGAGATCTATTGTATAACATGGTGACTACAGTTAGTAGCAATGTATTGTACCTTGAAAATTGCTAACAGGGTAGATTTTAAGTGTTCTCATCACAAAAAAATAAGTATGTGAAGTAATGCATATGTTAATTAGTTCCATTGAGCCATTCTAAAATTTTTAAAAGAAATAGTTTGGTTTTAAAAATAATTATGCTACAATTTTTATTAGAAGAGCAGTGCATAGGTAGATTGAGTGAAGGGAAATGGACTTCACAATGCCAAGTTGCCTTATCCATGAATATGGTATATATCTTGGCTTTTTTTCTATATATAGTTTCGTGTCCTCTAATAGATTTTAAAAAATTATTTTCATAAAGATCTTAGGTATTTAATGTTAATTGCTTGGTCATTTGTAGCTATGCCTGTTACTGTGAATGGAATTTTACTTTCTATTTTATTTCTTAGTTAGTCAGTCCTGGTTTAAATTATTTTTAGTGTTTTTGCACAAGCGGAGAAGCTTTAGTATCCTTAGACAAAACTCAGCACAGAACCATGTAGCCTGCTTGCACCACGTTTTGAACTTTAACCACATAGACCAGGGACAGCAAAGCTGTGTTAGGAGCAGTACTTACCCTGCTGTAGTAACGCAACGCAAAGGTCAAGACGGTTACACATGACCGTTTAATAACTATACAGCAGACAGTATGACACCACAGTTAAGAACCCAGACCTTGTGCTTGGACTACCTGAGCCACCCACTTGTAGTTGTATCTCCTGGAGGAAGCAGTTTCTCTTTGTGAGCTTCGGTCTCCTCCTCCATAAAATGGGAAAACTAGTACAGTCATGAATCGCTTGAAGATGGGGACACATTCCGGGAAATGCACTGTTAGGTGCTTTGTGGTCGTGTGAGCATCGCAGGGTAAACTCACACAGACCCAGATGTCATAGCCTAACACCTGGGCTATGTAGTGTAGCCTGTTGCTCCTAGTATAGTGTGTTACTGTACTGAATGCCATAGACGGTTGTGACACAACGGTGTCATTTGTGCACCTACACATACCTAACATAGAAAAGGTACAGTAAAAATACAGCCTTGTAATGCTATGGAGCCACCACTGGGACGCAGTTCATCCTTGACTGAAACGTCACTCTCTGGCACATGACAGTACAACTAGTCCCACAAGGTTGACTTGGTGGTACCTTTCTTGGGACTCAGAAACCGATAACCCAAAATACGGCTCTCGGACATGCTGAACTGAAGCAGACTCACTCTCCATCCTGTCTCTCCCAAAGCACAGGATGGAGTCGTTCTCTGAAGTTCCTCATCTGCCTAAAGTCCAGACCCACCAAAGGAGGGTGTCCTGACTGGCCCTGTCCGCCCTCCTGCACAGCCTGTCCGCACCACTGTCTGCCTGCGGTCCAGCAGCCTTCATCCCAGGCCATTGTGTGTTCTTCAAGCCTGTGGAATTCTCCTGAAAATCATTTATTATTGCCCAAACTGCCACATTTCTCCCATCTCCCCACTTCCCTTATGAAGAAGGGTATATAAACATCTGTACCCCAACCCCATTCCCCTGCCATCCTCCTGTGCGAGGTATGTTAAAACAGGTTTGATGCCACTTCCCCCATCAGTCTGCCTGCTGTCAGCTGGTTTCAGAGAACCTTCAGAGGGCGGAGGGGAGGTTCCCTGGGCCTAGCACTGTCTAGTGACCTGATGCCTGTTTCTCTCCGGACGTCGTGTGAGCTGCTTTGCGAGCTCTATCTCCTTTCCATCCTCACGACCACCCTGCAACGCAGCTGCTGACATCTCCCTTGACAGCGGGTAGAGGCTGAGGCCCAGGAGGGTTGGGGACTGCCTGAAGGTGGCAGATTTGGTAGCTGAGGAGCTACATCTCAATCGCAGGTCTGCTTCACTCCACGGGTAGAATCCTCGTCTGGCGCTACCTGACGTTTCCATCAAGGTGCAGACGCTCAGGACTCCTGCGGCCCTGCCTGGCTCTCCCTCTCCTCCCTTCCCACCACGGACGCTTTACTGCCAGCTGCCCTGCCCCACGATGACAACCCAACCCGCCTCCTAGACACCTGCCAAGCCACACCCCTGTCACCCCCAGAGAGGAACATGGGGCTGGGCCATCCCACCACTAATCATTAGTCAAAGTAATGCTGTCGCCACCATGTGGGTTTTTTCTGGACCGGACGTCCTCTCCCAGTCCTGTTGGGCCCTTGGAGAGCTTGTTTGCCTGTTATCCCTTCCAACCACAGCCTCTCAGCGTCACAGCCTGAGCTAAAGTGGTGTCAGAGTCTCAGGGCAGCACAAGAATGAGCAAGAGAAAGAGACAGAAATGGCTACAGTTCGGCCCTTAAAGATCGATTCACAGCAAGATGGAGACAATATTTGAAGTCTTAAAATTACACATGAGCCAGATGGATCACTGAGGCCCAGAAAGTTCCTTCTGTTTTTATGCAAAAACTCAAAACATCAGATGATTTGTGGGTAGCATCTAGAGGTAATACAGATCTTGAATCATAACCGGGGAAGAAAGTCAACTGATTTTACTTTCTACTTTTGTTTAAAAAGATCCACCCCTTCTCAATACACCCTGACCCAGATTCTAGACAGGTCCCCTCCCTTTTCCACCCTCCCGATGAGCAAAGGAACGTAACGGGTCTTGGTGAACAGGCGCATGAAAGAGGAGTGAAAGAAAAAACATTCTGAAAGGTGCTTTCAGAAACACTTATGCTAATTTTATAGGTTATTTAGGCCAGTAATTACAGGAATAATTTTTACAAATTAAAATTCAGATAGGGTAAAAATGGCATGAAGTACATTCTCAGCATAGAAAAATGAGTGGGTCCGCAGGCCCGTGTGGTCCCCCCGGCAATCGCGGGACATGTTTTGACTTGTGCACCTGAAATGCGATGAGCGCATGCCAGCGAGGTGAGCCCGTAATTGCATTTTCTGGTCGTTAGAATCAACTGTGCAAGGTATGAAGGCACCTTCTCTTCACTGTATTTCAATAACCTGCTCTATTATTGGCAACAAACATCTGAACCATGTTTTTTTCTTTTCTTCATGTTACAGATCTAAGAGAAAAGTGAAGGTTTGCGTTGCAAAGGTGCCTCAGCGAAGAGACCCCCGTAAGAAAGGGAAAGTCAGTGTTTCCATTCGAGGTTTAATTACAAAGAATATTGGGATAAAAAATAGCAGCAGAACAAACGCAACTCGTCTGTGTACAGAGCAGTGATTCACGGTGCATAAAACTCATCGTGTCCGAGTTTCGGTCCATCCTCCCAACCGCCCGAGGGTGGGATCATGGAGAGGCCGGGGCCACAGCCAGGTCTCAGCCTGGACTCTCCCTCCTCCCTCCGCGATTTAGTGCCCACTTGCTCCTCCTTTATCCTGCCATCTGTCAGCGCCCGTCTCCAAGGGGCCTTGTCTTCACTCGCAACGGACCAATCTGACCAGGAATCCTTTGCGAATGCAAACATAAAACACGCTCCGAATGACAGAATCCTATTTTTAAAATTGTGTCTATGTTGCCGACACGCTGCCAGATAGGCGGCCTCTCCTGCGCTTCCCTTCCCAGCTGTGGCCTGTGCGTGCTGCAGGGGGACTCGAGCTCAGGAAGAGAAGCTGCCAGACAAGCCCCTGAGGACGAGGAGTGCCCTGGCTCTGAGCAGGAAGGGGCCCTGGAGCCAGGCCCGGGAACCTGGTCTCTGGAAGGGTCCCCCTCCATAGCTGACTGCCCCCAGAGCGAGATGCCAGGCTGGCAGGAAATGCTGATCAGAAGGAACGTTCCCCAAGCTGATCGTAATTGATGCAATGCGCTGTGGCAAACCACTTCCTGTTTCCTGATTGCAGATCAGAAGAACGTGATTGAATCGTGATTGAAGCGGAGCGTTTGCAGCAGTTCTGAGCCCGCACAGCCCCAGGCAGCTGCAGCTTCCCCTCCCGGGCTCCTGCTCAGTCCGGCTGAACCGCCCCTGCCAGCCAGGGCTGGTCTGGGCTCCGCACCACCGCAGGAAGCAGCGCACTGGTTTGGGAAGAAACTGGCGAGGACTCCACGGCAAACACTTGGCCGGTCCGAGTCAGCCCATCAAACCCCGGCTTCTAAAAGACGCTGGGATCTGTTCTCATTGTATGGAGACTGTGTACAAAGAGCTATAATTGCTAACGAAGCACCTTCTTCTCACCCACCACGGGTGACCCCATCCGTGTCCCTTCGACCCCCTACCTTTGCTCATAAACACTCATTACCAATCCACACTCGTTCCCTTAAAGCTGCCTGGTAACCAGGTGCTCACACGCTACTCACGTCACCTCCATTTCCCACGTAAACCAAATGGGACCCAGAGAGAAGTGGCTCGTGAAGTCGCACAGCTGAAAGCCGGGGGCCAGCCCAGAAACCCCACCATCTGCCCCACGCGCCGGCCCCTCCGCATGTCCCCCAGGCCCCCACTGGGGTCAGAGAGGGGCTCAGAGGTGAGGTAAGAACCAAGAGAGCGTCCCTCCACCCAAAGCCCTTTCCTGGCAGACTCGAGTGTCCTCTGTGCCTTCACGACGTTCCCCAAGCCGCTCGTACGTCCTGGGTGTCGTCACAAGTGCTAAAGACACAGCGGCTTTTGAAAAGATGAACAAAATCTCTGCCTTGTGCAGAACGAGACAGACATAGAAAGTAAACCGGTAGCTAAGGGGTCGCGGTGGGAGCAAAGCCGCATGGGGAGTCTGGGACGAGGACCGAGTGCAGGCACCTGGCACGAGAGCAGAGCCCGGCAGGGGCCACGGCAGGGCACCTGCAGCCAGCGAGGAGGCCGAGTGAGCCCAGGGCCAGACCCAGGGCCAGACCCCAGGAACTGGCAGCGCGGAGAGGACCCCAGGCTGTCACCTGAGTGGTCAGGGGCCCTGCAAGGCCGTGAGCAGGAAGGTGACCGCGCTGACTTACGTCCCAGGAGGATCTGTCTGGTCTGCAAGGGCTGCAGAGGGACCTCGGGCGGCTCTGGCCACGGTCCGGTGAGACTGGACGGAGGCTGGACAGGGCGGGACAGGGCGGGGGAAGCGCCAGCCCTGAGCACTCCCAGAGGCAGGCCCCGCGGGACGTGCCGCGGCCGACGTGGGTGTGAGGAGGAACCTCGAGGACGGCTCCGGGGTTTTGACCTAAGCAATGGGAAGGCTGGAGCTGCCGTTGACTAGACCAGCAAAGGCCGCGGGATACCTGCTACCCGCAGGCACGCGAGGTCCTCGTCCCCCTGCCTCTGGTCCCCCCCACCGCGGTGCTGCTCCCACACGCAGGCGGCTCTGCGCCAATACCAAGCACAACACAGTAACGACTTTGTAAAAGTCTAAGTTGTTCCGTTAGAAACAGAAAAGGCATCTGTTGACTGAAAAATAACCCATAGTTATTTAACATTTACATGGTGACGATTTTCAAGTGGAAATCATCATGCAATGTCATGAAAACAAAATGCGCATGTGGGAAAAATCGTCAACCGTACAATCTCCTCTCAATGTAATTTAGAAAGAAAAATCATTTGATTCTACCAATCTTCATAAATTCTACTTATTTTTCCTGTGTAAACATCATAAGGGCTAGAATCCCGCGGTCCGGACAGAGATGCGTGATTCGACCACAGCGAACCACAGAGCCCTCGGGGGACGAGGGAGGTCCCTTCCCCGCCGGCCCTCATCTCACACACCGCCGCGACGCCTGCCCTGCAGTCCAGACCCCGGGCTCGCCTCCCTCAGCCCCACCGTTCTCCTCTGGGCCACTGCTGTCATCTGCCCAGTTCACTTCCTTCCCACTTTAATCCGGCCTAGATGATGCCACCAAGTGTGACTTCCCAAAGCGCAAATGCCTCTCCCCTGATTGGTTAGGACGCTTCGATCACTTCTCATCGCCTGCAAAATGCAGTCCAGACACGGGTCCCTCAGGCTGTGGCTCCTGCTTCCCCCCTCACTGGACGTCATTTCTCTTCACTGGACGTCATTTCTCCTTGCAAACTCCACAGCTCGGCCTCAGCCAACTGTATTCTGCCCCCTAAATACAGTGCTCAGCTCGACCCTCGGAGCCCACGATTCAGCTGCACCCGGCGTCTGCTCCCCGTCCCTTGCTAAGCCCGTCCTCAATCTTTGAGCCCCTCTCACAGACGGCTCCCGGGAGGCCTTGGAGACGCCCGCGAGAGTGAGACGCCCTCGCGAGCAGTGCCACCGCGGCCGGCCCTGCCTCTGTCTCACACTCCGTGTCCTTGTCTCTGACGCATCCTAGAAGCACCACTTCTCCCAAGGTCCAGACAGACGCACCTCGCTGCCACGCAGGTAACGCTTGTTCAAAGGCCAACAGAGGAAACAAAACCTCACGCGGAGACAACGCTGGTGTTACACAACGCTCTCAACGCAACACCCGTGTTTTCTGACCCCTGAGCTCGGACAGGTGCTCTGAAGTTTTTCTGACAGAAAGACCAGAGCTTTCCAGGAAAGCTGTCCTTGAACAGCTCAGAACACGGCTACGGGCTGCCCCTGCACCTTCCCTCTTAGCAGAGGTGGGTGATCAACAAAGAAGCCTGTACTGCTACAGTTTATCACCGTAACAAGTATCTTTCGGCTACAGGTGCAATCTCCAGGGGAACAATATCTACAGACCCCTGAACCTCTTTTCCAAAATGCACAAATGCTTACACCGGTGAGGATTTTAAGCATTTCAAAGATCATTCATTAACTAAGCCCTTTGTTCGTTCTGCTATTCAAAAAGTTTGTCGTGTGCCAACTACTTGTCAAACCCTTACTACAGTTTATGTTCACAAGATAAATAAGAGGCTCCCCCCATTATGCCTGGTATGTTAAGTGCCAAGACGGGGGCAGGGCCCATCCACGCGGTCGATGGGCAGAGATCCCGACCTGGCCTGGTTTCCCTGCAGAGAACACGCTGTCGCGGTGGATAAGATTCTGTCTAAACAAGTGGGCTACTTTTAAACCAGACAAAGTGGCAACACACTTGAGACACAGCTAACTGAAGTTCAAATATCTGTTTGCAAAACAATTAACTTTATGAAGCACTTACCACGTGTCAGCACACATAATTCCTGTCCCTGTGACAAAATACCTAAGATGGGATAATTTATAAAGAACAGACACATATTTCACATAGTTCCGGAGGCTGAAAATCCAAGGTGAAGGCACCAGTGGATTTGGTGTCTGGCGAGAGCTGGGTCTCTGCTTCCAAGGCAGCACTTTGTTGCTGTGTCCCGTGGAGCGGGGACCACTGTGTCACCACAGTGTACAGGGGGGCTGGCTGTGTTCTCCAGCCCTGGCCTAAAGCACTAATCCACGTGTTGGGCAAAGCCCTCGTGACCTAATCACCGCCCAAGGCCACACCTCTTAATACTGTCATTGCATTAGGAATTAAATTTCAACAAGAGTTTTGGAGGAGACAAATATTCCAACTCTGTCAGTACTTTTAATGCATTGTCATTTTTAACTCTCACTATACTCTTGTGATGTAAATTCCCTAAATTGTTGTCTACCTTCTGCAGATAAGGAAACTCATGCTTTAAAGAAGCTCAGTCATGTTGCTAAGGTCTCACAGGTATTAGCGCTGAGCTGGGTAAATACCGATTTCCTCCCGAAGAAACGCAGGAGATAAGCACATTTTGGTGGCTCTCAAAGGCAAGTTTTCTATTCTGATATCAAAGCAAAGCTAATAATTCCAAATCACCTCGTGTAGGTATCTTGATTTGAGTAGGGTTCCACTAGCTGCAGAAAGGCATAATTCTGAGAATAAGCAAAGTATATCAAAAGTACACCAATACCACACAAGGAAACATGCATACAAAACCTACTGACACCCAGAGCATGTGTGCAGACACTGGAACTTGTTCTTGAAAACCCCTAGACACGAAGAACATCGTTCTCAGTAACTCCACTTGGCAGCCTGCATATTAGAGGCATTTTAAATCCCTCCTCCTACAAAAAAAAAAAAAAATGTACTGGCTTCAACATTGGTCCCACTGCTGGAGAACCCCCCGAGCTCCAGGCAGGGCCAAGGTGGCCTCATTCAGCACTATCACTGATGTACCCTAAGTCTATTACGCAGATATTATATCCTGGTCAAGCATGGGATGTCATTTCGTAATGTCACATGAATGAAATATGAAAGTCTTTTCCATTTATTCCCCAAACTCTCATTTTATAAAGCTCCAATAATTGTCCGAGTCCATCCAACCATGGCGGAGCTCCGGAGCTGGCTAAGTGCAGAGGAGGGAGCTCTGCGTACAGTTCAGCCTGTCACACGGCTGTCTCTGCGAGGAAGGTCAATTAGAGCCCGAGAAGAACTGCACAGTCCCTGAGGCTAAGAGACCTCATAAAGCTAATGGATGGGAGGGAAACTCCCACAATGAGAGGCGCAGAGGGCTGCGTCCAGAAGGCCCATCCCATCAGCCGGGCCCTGAGGACGAGCCTTGGCAGCTAAGTTCCCTCTGCTCCCCAGCACGGAGCAGGGTGCCGCACCCACCTGAGATGCAGGAGGCACTTTCAGAGGTGGCATATCTTTGTTTTAACAAAAAGACTTATTTTAGCATAGAAAAGTCTAAGTAACAAAATATGAAACAGCGTTGCACACCACCACCAAGAACCAACGATCACTAAGAACCGGGCAAAACATAAGAATTTTCAGTGTTGCCATAGTGGACTTTGTTTCCTCTGTAACGCCTACTCCAAAGTTATCAGAACCATGAATTTGGGACGTAGCCTTCTCTCTGCTTTTATACTTACACTGGATGTGACTACATATGAAGATGTCTATAGTTTGGGCAGTTTTTTTAATATAAGAAAATGGCAATATAGTCTGTGTATCTTTCTGCATTTGTTTTTTCTTTGTAATTATATTTCGAGATCCACTCCAGTTGGCACCCACTGGTCTAGTTTGATGGTTTTTACTATTAGTACTGTGTGCTATCCATTTTATGCACAGCAACTTGTCCATGTCCCTACTGGTAACCATTTAGGTCATCCTAATGAGTCACAGAGTTTATGCATAGCAGTGATAAGCATCTTTGTACATGTGTCCTTATTTATTTTATAAGAATTTATCATTATGAACCAAGAAGAATTATGTCTGGGCCAGTGGTTCTGTATACATTTTTTCCAGTTATTGCCAGAGTCCACACCGATGTGGTGGTACACTGTCACTCTCGCTAGCAATAAAACTTCTGCTTCCTCTTATTCTCACTAGTATTTACATATTAAAAATCTTGTAAATCTGATTGTTATAAAATATATCTCATTATTTCATTTTTAAATTTGCCTGCTTACTAGGGAAGTTGTATGCATTGTATGAGATGAGAATCTAATTACATCGTTTTTCAAATAGATCCCCAATTTCTCCAGTAGCATTCAATGACTTGTTTTTTCTCTCCAATGTTTGCAGCTATTTATTTTTCTTGTCTTATCATATTGGCTGAAATCTCCAGGACAATGTTAAATAGTACAAGAGATCATCACGTTGTTTGTTACTTTAATTTGAACGCATTTAAAGATTTGTCATTGAATATCATATTTCCTACAAATTTTTGGTAGTTTTTATTAAATTAATGAAGTTTTACTCTCCTCCTAGTTTGCTAAGTGGTTCCATAATTAAGTGGTATTGAATTTCATTGAACACATTAACTATATATATTAAAAGATCAAAAACAGTTTCATTATTATGAAAACTTATATCAAATTATTTTCTGATGTTAAATCACCTTTCCATTGAGGGGATAGATTTTACTTTGTATTAATGTATAATTACTTTTTACACACTAAATTCATTTTGCAAAATTTTAACATATAGTTTATTCATTCATATAAATGAATAATATTGGTCCAAACAGTTATTTTTTATGAACACTTTCTAGCTTATTATAAAGGTTATACTAACCTCAGAAAGTGATTTAGTTACCTTTCTTTTTCTGTCACGTGAGACATTTTTATGTGATAGAGATTTTCTACTTGAAGATAAAACTGCATAGAGCTGTTGACTTTTTCCAGATTTTTGTCAACTACAGTTTCCATTTCTTTAATGAGTACTGATCTATCTTTCTATTTTTAAGTAATTTTGATTATATTTTTCTTAAAGACTGTCCATTTCATCTATTTTTCAAAAATCTTGGCATGTTCTGCATAATTTTGATTCTTTGGAATTTGTGACCTTGTTCAAGATCAATTTTTATAATGTTTCTTGTATACTTGAAAAGAATGTGTACTCATGACTTATCTGATACTGTATTATATACATAAGATCAAGTTTCTTGAACATGTTCTTCAAATCATCTACAGCTTTTTTAATATTGTATCTACTTGATCTACCAGTTTCCATGAAAAGCATTTTGAATTCTCTCACTGTGATTGTATTTGTATATATTGTACATGTATTTAAATACCTATATAGTATATACAAACACATATACACATTGCGGTACATGCTATAGTGTGTGTGGGCAAGTGGAGAGAGAGTGCACACACTGTGTTGACATATGCACACAACTCATGATTATTATATATTAACAGTTTTTCTCTTTAGCATTTAATAACGGCCCATTATCATTTAATAATATTCTCACCTTAAATCGTATTTTTCTTGATATTAATATTGCTAAACCTTCCTCTTTTTGATAAAAATTTACATGGAATATTTCTAATCCTTTTCCCATCTGTTGTGCCATTCGATGACTTAATGTTTAGGGGTGCCCATTCTAGATGAATCTAATCCATTTTCATTTAGATAATTAATGATGAGCTTATACTTATGTATAACCTCTAATTTTGATTTTTATTTGCCATCATTTTCTTAGCTTCTTTTTTGCTCCTTAACAGGAAAATGTTTGAGTTATATTACAAATGTACTTGGTAGAATATCATAATCATATGTGGAATTATTTTTGTTACCACATTTGCTTTATACAACTCTCTATATGTTGTAAACACACACGCACTCACACACACTCATGCGCATACACATTCCATTTGGTTGAACCATTTGAAAAAGAGTTGCAGATATCACAGTCCTTAATTCTCAAATACTTGAGCACATACTCACTTAGAACAAGGACATGCTCCTATACAATCAAATACCTTATGATACTCAGGAAATTTCACATGGGCACTGAGACATTATCTAATATTCAGCCCATATCCTAATTTTTTCAATCGCCCCAGTCCTGCCTCTCATGTATTGTCATATCTCTTTAGCCTCCTTTAATCTAAGATTGTGCTCCCCAACCCCCGGGCCACGGACTGGTACAAGTCTACCAGTCTGTGGCCTGTTAGGGACCAGACCCCTGGTTCATGGAAAAATTGTCAAATTGTCATCCATGAAACTCGGGAATGGGCGGGTGGGGGGTGGAGGGGAGAGGCACGCACAGCAGGAGGTGAGCGGAGAGGCAGGGAAGCTTTGCCTGTGTTTACAGCCGCTCCCCGTGGTTCCCATCACCGCCTGAGCTCCGCTTCCCGCCCCTGCCCCTTCTTCCATGGAAAAACTGTCTCCCATGAAACCGGTCCCTGGTGCCAAAAAAGGTTGGGGACCGCTGACCTAAGGTAACTTCACTACCCATCTTTGTCTTCCTTACATGGACGCTGTGAGGCCTGGGCCAGCAGTTTTGCAGAATATCCCACTGACTGACTTCGGTTGCGTCCTCACAACCCCACCCAGGCAACTGCCGCTGGCAGAGGCACTGCACGAGTGACGCGTGTCTCTCCCCACGCATCGCGTTGGGGGCACGTAGTCAGGCTGTCCCATTATTGCTGACACACGTTCCATCACTCGGTTAAGGAGGTGACCACCGGACTGCCCCCTCTCGAGGCACCTTTCAAATACTAAGTGAATGAAGGGAGATGCACCGAGGTCATATCGACGTCCTATCATATTCCTTCGTCATGTTTCACACAGGGATGCACTGGTCTGAACAAACTATGATATTGTCGGTTGCAAAAAACAGTGAGTACAGGTACCTAAAATACCTTAGTCAATATAAACAGTCGCAGTATAGGGTGTTCTAGCGTAGTTCCCACGTACTGAGTGCCCACTACGGCCACCACAGGTTGGGTAGCTCGTACCTGTTATCTCTGAATCTCACACAATCCTTCGAGTTACGTGCTCTTTCTATCCCACATTACAGTTGAGGAAGCTGAAGCTACATGAATCTGGGTAGCTTTCCCTAGGCTTTCTGTCTTTCCCTAGGCTACTGTCTTAGTTCATTTTGTGTTGCTATAACAGAATACCTAAGACTGGGTGATTTATAAAGAAAATAGGTTTATTTAGCTCATAGTTCTACAGCTGTACAAGAAATAAGACACCAGCATCTACTCAGCTTCTGGTAAGATCTTTGGTGCTGTCACAACATGGCAGAGAAGGTCCAGGCGGAAGCGGGCATGTGCCCAGAGGGGCCAAACCCCAGGAATGTCCTGGCTTTATAACAACTCAGTCTTGAGGGATCGAATCCACCCCCCAACTCGTTCACTACCAGTGCTGGGAGAACGGCTCCAAACCACTCACCAGGGACCTGCCCTCGTGACCCAAACGCCTCCCAGCAGGCCCCACTGGAGATCAAAGTTCGACGTGAGATTTGGTGGGGACAGACAAGCCACATGCAAACCACAGCAGCCACCTAGCCAATGACATGGTTAAACCTGTATTTGATTCCAGTTCTGTGTGACTCCCAAGTGGACGTTACCCCAGATCATTTAACTTCTCTGGGTCTCCAGCTCTGGCTCCACAGTGGGATTGAATGTCCTGCTCTCTAAGTTGTCCACGGCTCTCGTTTCTGACTAAAATGACCCTCGGACAGAGACCTGGAGGGGAGAAGCCGGAGGGACAGGCGGCTGAGACCTCACAAGTAGGAACCCCCCACCATCTCTCAGAGCTGTGAGTAAGGCCAGAATGAGCTCCAGAGAGACAGGACGGAAGCTCAACTAACCGCGTGGCAGAGCCGTGACCAGACCCCGGGGCGTGCGGCTGCAGAGTGGAAACCTTCCGCAGAGGGCAGGCTCCCCTGCAGCCACGGCTCTGCCCTGCGTCCACATCCCCAGAGAGGCTGCTGGTCCCTGAACCGGAAAGCAAACAGCAGACACTCTAAGCCTCTTCCTTGTCCCTTCACGGGGGCCTGAAAGATTCCTATGGGGCCCGGCTAATCCACTGAATGCACCCCAGCTTCCATCCCTGGACAGCACAGACCTCGCTGTCTACGAGGTGCAGCAAGGGGAAAGGGTACCAGACAAGGCAGAGAAACGCAAAGACAAGCAGGGGGCTCTGAGCACGTCCCTCCCTGCCCTAGAACAGGCTCCTGCAGGGAACTGGGCGCTTCGGGGTCCCCAGACCGTGGTCTCGGTAACCGCAGGGACCGGGTGTGCTCCGGCGTCAGGAGACAGCGCATGGAACACGTGCGGCATAGCGCCTCATTACAGACACGGTGTAGGCAGAAAGGGGAGGACTGACATCTTCAGAAAACCAAATCAGCGCATTAGAACCATCGGGGGGAAATAGGGGACTTGAATTACGGGGTGAAATTAACAGAAGGCAAATCTCAGAGATTCAGTTTTCGAATTCCACAGGTAAACAAAACGCACCCAACTTGAGGGCTAAGCACACCCCAAATCTTAGGATCGAGAAGGATCATTAAGTTTCATGGAGAAACTATTTAAAATTATACATTTTTAAAAGAAACTATTAGCAATTTTAAAGAAACTATACCACCTTTGCCATGAAAGATAATAGATAACCTACAAATGAAAGGAAAAAAAAACCAAATTGGCATTAAATATAACACAGTACTTGAATAATTTTAAAACTTTCAAAGAACGTTACCTAGAAAGGTTATGTTAAAACTCCAGGCTGACAAAAGACCTTACCAAACAGAAAGAAATTATAGGAGTTGCCTACTTTTCCTGAAAAAAATTGGCGAACAACTCAGAATAAGATTAAAACCGCGAGAATGGAGCGGATGGGGTATAAAAGAAGTAAGGGTGACGATAACAATGTAACAAGGAAAGCATAAAGATGAGCCTAATTCTCGAGAGGTAGTAGAAGTAACCCAATCCCTAATTAATGAACAACGTACTGTTCAATAACGATATCAGCGTCGAGATCTGGAACGGTTGCGTCCCTGACTGAAGCATTTATCAGAAAGAAAAGTGTGGCCACTGTGTCATCTTGCTGGAGGAGTGGGGAGAAAGACACTCCTGATGTGGATGCACAGTGAGAACATCACGGGTCGTCTCAGCGAGACAGTAAGCAGAACAAGAGGGTCGCTGCAGCCTGACAGGAACCACGATCCCTAACGAAGACACGTGTCAGAAGGTTACAGCGTCGACCCCCATGCGCAAAAGTAAAAACAGCTTTTGAATGAGAAAAAGAAAAAGAAGAAAATTTGGGGGGAAAAAAATAACCTAAGTAACTCTTAAATTAAAGAAATAAAACAAACATACTACTCCAAACTACTTAGAAACTAACAATGAAAAAACTCAAAA
>NW_012151163.1:487321-498085 GCF_000956105.1 Propithecus coquereli
AAACAGAAAGAAATTATAGGAGTTGCCTACTTTTCCTGAAAAAAATTGGCGAACAACTCAGAATAAGATTAAAACCGCGAAAATGGAGCGGACGGGGTATAAAAGAAGTAAGGGTGACGATAACAATGTAACAAGGAAAGCATAAAGATGAGCCTAATTCTCGAGAGGTAGTAGCAGTAACCCAATCACTAATTAATGAACAACGTACTGTTCAATAACGATATCAGCGTCGAGATCTGGAACGGTTGCATCCCTGACTGAAGCATTTATCAGAAAGAAAAGTGTGGCCACTGTGTCATCTTGCTGGAGGAGCGGGGAGAAAGACACTCCTGATGTGGATGCACAGTGAGAACATCACGGATCGTCTCAGCGAGACAGTAAGCAGAACAGGAGGATCGCTGCAGCCTGACAGGAACCACGATCCCTAACGAAGACACGTGTCAGAAGGTTACAGCGTCGACCTCCATGCGCAAAAGTAAAAACAGCTTTTGAATGAGAAAACGAAAAAGAAGAAAATTTGGGGGGAAAAAAAAAAACCTAAGTAACTCTTAAATTAAAGAAATAAAACAAATGTACTACTCCAAACTACTTAGAAACTAACAATGAAAAAACTCAAAACAAGAATTTATGGAATGCAAAAAAAATCTGCAGTCAGAAGAAATTCATAGCCTTAAATGTCTATATTAATATTCGAAATTAAAATAAAAACTGTAATTTAAAACTACGACAATAATATAATGTTTTCATCTTAAAATGGGTCAAAACTATTTTAATAGGAATTCAGAAAGTGTAGGGGGAATTAAGAAAGTTTGGGGAAAGTGTAAGGAAACAGAATTTTCATCACGGCATTGGTCGCAGTGGAGAAACGCTGGAAACACATTCAAACCAAACGAAGCCGCGGGAGGATGTGCGCTCCGTGGCACATCAGCGCGGAGGGACACGGTCTCGTCGTGGAAAGGCTGCGGCACCAACACACCGCGTGCCTCGTGTTGCACGTGCTCCGCCGTGTGCAGCGAGATCAGTGGGAAAGACGGGTGACAAACAGAGGGGATGGGACGATGCCACCCTTGTAACAAACAAACACAGGTGCCCAAGGAATAATCGGCACGAATTTACCTCCTCACAACACCTATCCCTTTAGAGTACAAGGAAGGAATTTTTTAGTTGTATTTTTGGGCCACTTTTTCCTAATTTTCTGCAATGCATATTAGTAATTTGCAATCCTGCTAGTGCATGGTTATTGAACCCAAACAGAACAATTTGATGCGATCTGGTATTTGCCGTACACTCTTTTCTATCCAGCTTTAGCCTCTCGGAAAACAGCCAGAGAGAACACGAGGGTTCCGCGTGAGCATGGTCGAGTCGCTCCTTTGTGTGTGAGAAACGTGAATCTCAGAGAAGGCAAATGACTCAGCAGGGCTCACACAGAGTGTTCAGAACAGAACCAGGTCTGAACCTCCACCTCCAGACTTCATCCGGTGCTTGGAAGGCCTCTGCCCCAGAGGACACGAGCTCCGTGCTGTGTAATTAGACAGTAGGAGAGAAAACTTGAGTGGCACTGGTCTCCCTAGAACCCTCTCTGTTCCACCCACCTGTCAGTGACATATGACACGGGGGGAGGACTGTCCTGTATTATCTCTGCAGGTGAGACGGATTCTGGAGGGGGATGGGACAGGAGCCTGGGGCCGGGTCTTCTGCCGACTGGCTGGCGGGAGTGCTCTCCGCCCCGTCTCACCTCCGAGCAGCGCTGCAGCCCGCAGAGGAGCAGCCCACCGGAGCAGTGGCTTCTGCCTCGTTTGCAAGCCTGACTCGGTGGGACAGCCACTGCGCCCTCCAGGGTGGGTGCAGTGGGCAACATACCCGCCAGGCGACTGAGCGTTTCTGTGCTCTGGGAAGCTGCATTGCTGTCCCCAGATAAAGGACAGTATTTGCTGTTTTTTTCATGACACTTCTTCCCATTTGTTGAGTTTTGAAAGTCGTTATGAAAAGAGGGGCCTTGAAAAAGAAAAAAAAGTAAAACTTCATGGAACAGCCTTTGTGGCAGCTCTCATCGGGAGCACGTCTCCATGGCGACCAAGGTCTGCTCCCGAGTGCGGGAGAGGCCGCCATCCCCACACCCTCCCGTTGGAGGAGACACACGTTGCCGAATGTTAACACGAAGGACAAAGACTTTAAAAAACTTTTTGTGGGTGTTGTCCTTCACTCTAAAGCCACAGTGAGGCCTGCTCGCCCTGACAGGCAGAATGAGACTTAACCCCCAAGACCACGTTCTGCAAGTGAGATGTCACAAGCTCCTCCTCAGGTGGCCAGCGAGGTTCTTAGAAGATCAAGGCTGCAGAAGGGTCTCACCAGGAGCTGTCAGTGTTGGGAAGTTCAAAGGCATCCACACATTCAATATTTATTCAACAAATACGCGGAAACAAGAATCAGACCAGGCCCTGGTCCGGCAAGCTGGGTGGTGTCCGAACAGGTCGCCAACATCAAACGGGAGGCCGGGATCAGGCGTCAGAACTCAGGTGCCCAGAGCCCAGGGAGAAGAGGAGACCTGGAGGTTATGGTGCCTGAGGCTGGAATTCTGTGCTCCCCGGGCCGGTCCGAGGCAAGGCAGGAGGGGCCACAGGTGCACGAGGAGAGGAGGGGCCAGCTGGAGACCTCCTGCTGGCAGGGCCTCTGCCGTTTCTCTCTCACCCCAAAACCTTAACCTGGCGCGCGGGAGGTGTTGGCAACCTGGGTCTAGGTCCGCTGCAGCCCTGACTGAGTCGTGTCCCAGGCTATCCACCATCGGCCTGGCTTCTCTTGCCCCTGCCCAAGGACACCTCGGTCTCCACGGGCAGACCCTCGGTAAGGCCTTGTGCCCGCCACACTGCCCCGGCTCGGCGCCCGCACGTCCGTGCGCCGCAGGCAGATGCTCAAGCAGCGAGATCCGCTTAGCTTCGGGGCAGGCCACCATGTCCAGCGCTGGCTGACTCCATCCGAGCGGTTCCCACGAGACCAGGGCTTGTGCGACGCGGGTGCTCGAGGAGCGTCTGTCGACTGAACAGTGGGTGACACGTGGGCGACTCCCCGCCCAGCCGTCAGAAGGAAGCAGAAGCCCTGCCGCTCACCAGCCCTGTCCTCGCGACCGGGGCTGACGACACAGGACCAGTCACTCCACATTTCCACGTCTCAGTTTTCTCAACAAACTTGGAATAGTAATCAACCCACACTTCTCTGGGGTTCCGTGTGAATGTCAAGGTAAGGCCACATGCGTGAAAGCTATCATGCGCACCAGAGCCCTTTCCTTCCCGCGTTCAACGAATGATCGCCACAGACCCACATGCTGTTCTGAGAAACGGAAGTACAGTTGTTTCCAAAAAGTCCCCCGACACCCCTTCCCCTGAGCTTCTACGTAGTGCAGATCTGCTCAAGGCCCTGGACTACTGTATGATAAACATGTAGAATATGTTCATGAAACATTTGCTGAGAAATCAATGTGTGCTTGCAACAAATTCTTTTACAACAAATATATCTTCTCAACAAAAGATTTTTTTCTTATCTCAGATCACAAAGAAATCGCTTGCTGTATTCACTCGGCAGATGTACACCGGGTACCGACTGTCTGTCGAGCGCTCCGCCAGCACTGGAGGTCAGACGAAAAGCCGGAGCATCCCCTGCTCTCGAAGACCACACGGCCTGTGAGGGGGACCCACAAGTGCGCAGAAAATAATCCTAGAACGCAAGGACCCTGGACGCATCTCAGCAGGGCCCGGGGCCAGGGGCGTCCTCTGAGTGGAGATGGTCCCTTAGGGGATGGATTTGGAGGGACAGTCGGTCAGTGTGGAGACCAGCGTGAGCTCAGGCACAGAGGAACCGACAACAGCGGCCACTGTGCCTGCAGACTCCCTGCGAGGACAGGACGAGGTGGGCGGAGAAGCAGGCGGCTCCATGAACCACCGAAGGACTCTCGCTTCACCCGGCGGCCGTGGGAGCTGTAGGAGGGTCTGAGCAGGGGAGAGACCACGTCCAGCCTACAGACCAGGGAAGTGTCTCTGCGGTGTGAGGAAGGGTGCTCGATGTCCCACGGGTAGGGTGAGGAGAGATGTCTGGAGCAAAGAGGTCAGAAATGAAATAATCTGGGAAGAGCCAGATGCTTTCAGACAAACTGGGGGCTAAACTCAGCTGCTCACGTTTATTTACCTGTCTTCAAGAGAAGATCAAAGAAATCTCCATTCGCCTTCTCCTTACCATCTTAAACAGCCCAACCATTTCAACTCTAGAACCCCCAAATTATCCTCAGGCCACAATAAACTCACGTCGGGAGGTCTGGGACTCCCAGAGCAGGGCGAGGGCGCGCAGAGTCCGGCCTCCCTCACCTGCGTCTGCGGCTCTTCTGCGGTGATGGAGCTGGACCACGGCTGGGCCCTGGGTCCTCAGCGTCCGCCCTGTGCACTGCAGCCCCGCGTGCAGGCCTGAGGCAGCCCTGTGCCGTCTGTCGTTGGAATAATCAGCCAGGATGCAAAAGCAAGTTCATCAGGGCTTGTGGAGAAGGCACCGAGCCCAGCACCGAGCCCTCCTCAGCTTGCGTGGAAGAGAACAGGTGACCACAGGGAGCCCGACGCCTCCTCCCGTGGGCTGGACACGCAGTCATCCACGGGTTCCCAGACGCTGTCCCCACGGAACACCTGTGCTCTGAGCCTGGCCTGGCCGAGGCACAGTGGGATCGAAAGCCCTGGGGCTTGCACCCTGGCTCTACCTCTTTCTTTAGGGCAAATTATTTAACCTCTCTGAGCCTCAGGTTTCTCATACAGAAAGTAGGGCTAAAATCGCCTTTCAAGAACATAAAAAAGATCAGTTGTAAAAGAAGTGAAAACCGAAAAGGGTTCCCAGAATGTAGTAGATGATTAATAAAATGGACTTGAGTTACTCTTTCATCTTAAATCTTACAATGATGCCTTTTGTCTAGTTCATACAACATAAATTAGTAAATGGAACATTCTCATGGAAAGTTTTATGATTTTTTTTTTTTTTAATTTTAGAGCCTGCTACCAGTTTTCCTGGTAGATTGGTATAAGGTGGTGTTTGATTCAGCACAAAACTGTAGACTGTAGTCACTCTGGGTCTCCCGTGTCACCCGTGCAGGGTGTGCTCCACCAGGAAGGGAGCACCAGGACTTCGAGTGCTCCCCTTCCTGGACAAGCGGGAAGCCTCATTCTGAACGAGAAAACCACAAAGGTGCAGGATAACATGGCTGAACTTTGCTCTCTGCTACAGATTTGTTTTAGGAAAACGGTGTAAGATGCCTTTGTGTGACTCCAAACCCACTTCTGAGCAGTGCAGTGGGAGACACATCCAGCCTCAGCCCCGGTGTCACCGAGAAGGTGCTGGGGACACTTTGCATCCTGCTCTTCCTCACAGCGGATCCCTGCGTCCCCTGGACTAGAACGTGCGCCTGCTCCCCAGGCCCATCCATCCACAGCCCGCCTGTCCCCCTGACTCAAGCCGCAAACACCTGGCCCTGCAGCCTTCCTTGCCCACTTCTTTCCGTCTACCACGGGTCTCGTTAGAAGCGACTTTTCCCACCAGTGAGTTCCCAAAGTGCCTATGGCGTGAGTTTTGACTTGAGTGTGCAGGTTTGTTTAATGCAGAGTCATTTGTAGCACATTATTTTTTAATTACTGGCTTCCGTAAAGAAATTGTGTAGTTCAAAACAAAAACGCGCACTCCTGGGAAACGTAGACCAGGTGTGTAGGCCAGCACCTTGGAACTTCTTCGCAGACAACCAGGAAGACACAGCGTGACTTTCTGGGCCTTCCAAGGCGATCAAAGCTGCCGCCTCCGGCTCTCTTAACAACCCCACGCGCCCGCCCGCCCGCTGCAAGAGCTTCCGGTGGCGCCCCCCCCACCCAACCGCGGTCGGAGCTGCTCGGTGCCCGAACGGAACCTCAGGCCTTTCTGCTGGACCCTGTCAACGAGCACGCGGAAGACTTCAGAGCCTGCGAGAGATGTGCCTGCTAGGCCCAGCCAGCCCGTCTGGAAGATTATTCCCGATGTAACACAAAAACCAACCCGAGGTGGTGCGAACACTGAGGCCCCCACGCTGAGGTGCCCTGGGCAAGCCAGGAGGGGCTGCCTGTGTCACGAGCTCCAACACTCTCACTTTATAGCTCAGAAAAATGAGCCCAGAGAAGTGAAATCGCTTCCCCAAAGCCAAATTCATTCTCAGCCGGCTGATTACAGAAGGGCTCGACACAGCAGGAAGAATTCCAGCTTCAGCCCTGACTAGCCGCGAGGGCTCTGGCAGCTGCTCAGCCCCTCTGGGCTTCCGCTGCATGGTCAATGAAATGAGGTCAATCACCTGCCCCTTCCTGGTGGCGGCAGGAGCTGGGCGCACGGTGGGCTCAGATCCGGAAAGAGCAGTTGCTCCTCTAAAACCAAGTCTCCCTTTGCTCAAATGCGCAGCGCTGTCGGCACCCGGCTCTCCCCACTGCTGCCGTCTTCCTCACTCGGGGGTTGGTTTGGGGCTGTGGCGGGGTGCACTTGGAGAGGACGGGTTCCGTATCTGCTATGAATCTGCCTGGTTGATCAAAGATATGCAGCAGGTGTGGCGGACCCCAGTCTGCCTGGCCTTCAGGGGCGGCTGCGAGTCACCCCCAGTGTGGCAGAGGGCGGGCGCCGAGTACCAGGTGACCTCTGGCTGCCCAGGATTCCTGCAGGCGATCACTCCTGCCATCAGCCATTCTTCCCTCCTCTATCCAACGCATCTCTCTTTTGCTTTTCTTTTTTCTTCCATTTCTTCTACACCCAAGGTACTTTAGGCTTGGTTTCTAGCAGGACTCTGCAGATCTGAAGGGGGATGGGCTCAGAGTTAAAAGTGCAGTAAATGCTCACAAGGATCAGGAATCGCTTTTGTCCTTCCTCCCACCTAAATAGGCCCCAGCCAGCGTCTCCGTGGATGAACTGGCAGTGAGTGCGGTGAACACAGGAATGTGCCCTGCGCTCCCAGCCATGGCTCTTTTGCTCAAATAAGCCCCTGGCAGAGACTGTTTGCAGCCTACACAGAAAAGAGTTAAAGTTCCGCCAGGGAAACTCCGTCCTCCTCCTTCACAGCTCTGCAGGGTGAACGCTTATTTGGCTATTACTTTAATTACAGCCCCTCAGCTAGAGCAGAGAGTGGCAGACACGGTGGCTGCTTGGCAACATCACACGATGGGAAACCGCAGCCTGCAGCCTCCTCCTGCACGGAGTGAAAGGGCGCGGCAGGAGCTGCAGGCAGAGTCTTTCCAAAGCTCAGGGCAGGACAGTCGTGGCAGGGCGCCGAGCAGAAATAGCTCCCACATCGAGGACAGTGGTGAAAACTGGATTCCCACCCTGCAATCTATTTCTCTACAGTTCAACACATTTTCCTTGAGCACTTGCATTTGCAAGAGAGACACAGTGTTCCAAACGCCCACGGGGCAGGCTAGGAGGAAGGCAAGGACGTGACCTCAACAAGGTTCCTGCTCACAAAATACTCATGCCCCGGGAGGGAGACGCTACATGTCACGGCACACACACCACGGGGCTAAACATGGCACGTGTGCTGGGCATGCTGAGAAGGGCTCCTTACACAGCAGAGCTTGCCTCATCTCAAAGAGTGGGCAGGTTTTGAAAGACATCACTCGGGCACGAGTGCTGATGGGTATTGGAGGAAATGGACCCACAGTAAGTCAAGAGCCAGGGCAGAAACGGGCAAGGAGAATGCGGGTCCCATTGTGAGGATGAGGGACCGGCAAGAGTGAGGGAGGACATGTCTGAAAGGGGGTTGAGGCCAGCCTGGCGGGACTAGCAGGCTAACCGCTGTTGGTCGTTGAGGGTTTGGGCAGTAGCGTGAAATAATCAAGACTATTTTTAAAAGATTCATCTTCATAGCAAGATTCAGAATGGATTGGAGGAGGCACCATCAGGCGTCTCTTACAAGACTGAAGGAGTGAAGTGTTGAGTCTCAGAGTCGAGGCCGTGGCCTCGGTGAGCAGGGGGACCACAGGAGACCGACAGTCAGAGTTCTGGTCTTGGCTCTACACTGCAGCTGGCCGGAGGCCTGGCCCTGCAGGAAGCACAAGACAGAACTCAAGGCTCACACTTCAGAGAAGAGCAAAGTGGAAGCACCTACCATCACAGAAGATGCTCATGCCATGTGCTATCTATGCAGAAATCAGAAAAATCATGCAAAATTGCTTCTCTGCTGAGCTTTAATCACAGTCTCCTGAAGGACTAAATGGAAGGAAAAAACTCACTATGCATAAAAGACACTACCATCTTGTATATGATTAAAATGGTGCAAAGATGGAAAATTTATGGCCCTGAATCTTCATATCTATGAATTTTTAAACTTGATATAAGAAAGTACTTTGAGGTTAAAAATGCTGCCTTGGCTGTTTTTGTCCCCCAGCACCTGGCCGTCCCTGGAACCTACTAAGCGCTGAATAAATGGTCGATGAACAGATGGAAATGTCTCAAATTCTAATTATATGACGCTAATAGCTGCCATTCATTGACCACTTACTCTGCACCAGGCATATGTCTTAGTGTGTTTTGTGTTGCTGTAACAGAATCCCTGAGAGCCGCTAATTTACTGAAAAATGTAGTTTATTTGGCTGACGGTTCTGGAGGCTGGGAAGTCCAAGAGCTGGCATCTGCTCGGCCTCATGAGCAAGGGAAAGCAGGCCTGTGCGAGAAGGGCCAACACGAGAGGCAGCCCGGCTTCGAAACAACCCACACTCCAGGAAACCAGTCCATTCTGGAGAGAAGCCATCCCTTCCCACAGGAACTAGCCCAGTCTTGAGAAAAAGCGGATAATGCATATTGATGACCTAATCCCCTCTTAAAAGCACCACCTCCCAGCATCACTACATCTCAGAGCGAGCCTCAGCCTGAGCGTTGGTGGAGACAAACTATGTTCAAACCACAACAGCACGTAAGTTATCTCTAATCTCAGAGACAGTCTATCAGGGTAAATATTATTCCAGTTGTGCAGAGGGGAAAAATAAGTGTCTGAGAATTAAACAGGTCACCCAGGATCACACAGCTAAGAAGTGGCTGAGCTGAGACTCACAGCACCTGGTTTGGACGAACTCAGCATCCTCGCCCACTTTGCTAAGCCAGGATGCTCTGGTATGTTGACTCGAAATATGGGTCTTTGATAACACGGCTAATGATGGAACTAATATAACTTCGGGAACCACCAAGGGTGTCAAGGCCTATGCACTTGTCGTTGTCAGGGCAGATCATTTATATCTTTTAAGCAGAATACTAGGCCCTCATCCAAACCACACATAGCAAGGCTGTGTCTATATCTCTTCATCCTCTGAAAATCCCGAGAGGAGCTTCATCCAGCCAGACATCCAAGACAAAGGTTTTGGTGTCATCACCTGTACCAAATAACACCCTTTAAATAACTCTCAAGTAAAAGCCCGGTGTTTCCATAGGCCTGTCTCCACCCAAACATCCTCATTAAATCTTTAAATTTCCCCTTTTAATAGTGCAAATCCCCAGATATCATCATACTTGGCTTGAAGGTCATGAAACACAAGGGATTCCCAAGGACAGAGACCTCGAAAGCCCCGCTCCCGGGGATGGCATGGAGGCCTGTTTGCTGCACTCCTGCCTGTGCTGTGTGGGGCCTCGGCCTTCCGGAGGAGGGACACATGCCCCTCACCTCACTGGTCCCTGAAGCCCTCAGTGTTCACCGGGAGAAGCTCCAGGGGGCAAATGCATCTTCACCCTTCGTTGCAAAGATCCAGTGAGGGACAAGAATAGAATGTCATAGTTATTAACTCTCTGGAAACAAGTTTAATTCATATCCGTTCTTAGGATTGGTTTGCACGTGAGTACACAACCTAATGCAATGGTCAACAGACACGTTCTAGAAAAAATAGACCCCCCCCCCAAAAAAAGGCCAAAAACAAGCAAGCAAAAGGGGAAAGAAAAAATCCCTTTCCTCAAACCCAAAATTCCAATTCTATGCAGTGGTCTTGGCTCAAACATCAGCTGTTTTGCTCTGTTCTTTCAAATTAGCTGCAATGATTAGCCTGCCAGGGCCGGGAAAGCAGGTCATTATGCAAATGAGAAGCATCGCTAGAGTCGGAGAGTAATGCCTGGTTTCACTGCATCACAGGAATGCACCATCCACCGAATTAAAAAAAATTAATCTTGCGGATGTAAATATGATTAAAATGCATCTCACCATTCCATTAGTTGGTGACTTAAGAAGGTGGAAACTTTTGAAAATAAATCGTGTTCCTGTTATCATGGGCCGGAATGCTGCACTGCGCAGTAGCGGCACTGAGGGACGCCAGGCCTCCAGCCCGGAGGAGTGCAGGGCCGCTTGTCCCCAGGAGATGGTCACAGGCCTTTTCGCTGTTGGAGCTGCCGTCCGTGCTCCGCTCACTAGCAGAGACCACTTGCTGATGCTGCCACAGCCTCACCTCTAGAAGCCTCTCCTCGCGCCATGACTTAGTCACTCCTGCCTCCACCGGGCGGGCAGGGCAAGTGACGGAGACCGCAGAGAGCTAGGGGTGGAGCCCGCCCCACAGGGCCCTGCGCCTAGGCCTCAGCCTCCTCCCGGCCCCGCTAGGGTGTGTCTGTGTGTTTCTGATTTTGTTTTTTTTTTGTTTGTTTGTTTGTTGAGACAGAGTCTCACTGTGTTGCCCGGGCTAGAGTGCCGTGGCGTCATCCTAGCTCACAGCAACCTCAAACTCCTGGGCTCTAACGATCCTCCTGCCTCAGCCTCCCGAGTAGCTGGGACTA
>NW_012151163.1:498214-503382 GCF_000956105.1 Propithecus coquereli
GCTCTTGCTCAGGCTGGTCTCAAACTCCTGAGCTCAAACAATCCGCCCACCTCGGCCTCCCCGAGAGCTAGGACTACAGGCGTGAGCCACCGCGCCCAGCCGTGTTTCTGCTTTCGTACATACCTCTACACACCTGCAGTTGTCTAGTGTGATCCAGAGAGAAGAAAAATTAGCAAATACGCAAATTCTGAAATACAATATTCTAAATAACATTTTCACCTGTTCTTCTATTCGTATGTCAAAACTTGATAATTGCTATTGCCAAATTCCAATTGATATTCTTAAACAAAACAATCAGAAGATTATCTTTTGATGTGTATTTATACAAGTGAGTCATTTTTCTTTACTACTGGTCTCAGTAAGTTAAAGTATACGAACACTTAGGTCATTAAATATGAAATGTCCGATTTCCATTCAAAAGTTTAGTTTATTACATCTCAAACAAGAAGCAGTACGATTGATCGAAGTATGTGCCTAAACTGTGTTCACTAGCCACATCCTTCCCAAACACTGCATTGATATCTCAAGCTGTCTGAGCTCCATTGGTTCCACGAGGGAACTCACATTCAAAAATAACACAAATTTTTGACTTATCCGTGGTTCCACAAAAATTGCTCTAAAAAAAATTTGAAATATAATCACAAGCCAAACCGTGCATTTGAAAGAATGAGAAAGTACCGTCACAATAAACATAAAACAAGATGTGTCCAAGTGAAATGTCAGAGAGATTAACTATCAAACTTAGTGCTTGAGGAACTCGGACGTTTCCTACTATGGACGTTTCCATAATCCTTATGCTTTGCAATGTATTGGGATGTCTGCCTTGTGTTCTATTTTTTTGTACTACAAAGTTATTCGTTAGGATGATATTAATAAAAATCATAAATGAGGCATATAATTTAAAAATACATAAATAGTAAAATGTACAAAGAGACTGATGAACGGAAAGCCGACGCACGTGTTTGATCATTGATATTCTCCCCCATTAGGGTCTCAGCAGTGAGCTCGGTCATTAGCCAAGACGACACAGCCGAGAAGACACAGTTACTAAAATGCCGTATTGCAAAGCAGACGTGCCCAGTGCTGTGGGGACACGTCCCGGGTGCTCCCCCAGCCTGGCACGTGGAGGTAGGAGGGGGCAATGGTCAGGGAGCGGTCCTCGGAGGTCAACACCTGGGCCGAGCCGGGCGACAGGAGTGCGGGGGTGGGGGGCAGAGGGGACGTCCGGGGTGGAAGGAAGGGGCTGTCAGGGCGGTAGGGGAGGTTTGGAGAAGCCGCCCGGGCACAGGCCCAGGCCCGTGGGACCCCCACGGTCCAGCAGGAGCGGATGGGGGTGTGGTGCTGGGGTCAGGAGGGTGAACCCACGGGGAAACTGAGGCCGCGGGCAGAATCGGGTGCGTTCTGAGAAGCGCTGGGAGGGTTTTAGGCAAGAAGGACTGGGCGCGTCTGGCGCTGACCACAGGTGCGCGGCGTGGGGGGCGACAATCTCGGCGCTCGGGAGGTGCGGGAGCCCCTGGGGTTCATCCTCCTGGCAGTTTTCACTGCGCTGGGTCCGGGCCGGCTGCGGCACCTGCCGGCCCTTCCGCGCCCGAGGCCAGGCGGCCCCCGCCCTGCGTGTCCCCATCTCTCAACGCCTCCGGACAGCTCGAGTCCCACCTGCCTCCCCTTTTTTGGTTGCTCTTTTCCAACCATTCCATTCTGAACTAATGACTTCATTCATTCATTCACTTATTTGTTCATTCAACAAATGCTTCCTGAGCCCCACCAAGTGTCTGGAACTGGGATTAGGTGCCAGGAGTCAGCATTTTAAAACAGACGCCGTTCCTGTCTTCTCAGAGCCCAGGTAGGGCAGCGAGGGTAATTGTAAGGTAGGATTGTTCCTTGGTATTTTGGACCTAGGTTGTGTGTCTCGACAACTGAGTGGGTTTTTACTCTGTGGTTACAGGAATATTGACAGTATAGATCACTTTTTTTAAGGACATCCTCCTTACGTGTTGGTATCAGGAACCAGGGCACACAAACGCCCCTCCCTCCCAACAGTGAGCCCAGGACTGGGGGCCACAGGCCTGGGCTGTGGGACTCAGGATAAATAGCTTCCTCTCTTAGGATCCCAGTTTTCTCACTTGTAAATTAAGGTGACCAGGCTGGATGATGTCTAAGATTCATTCTAGCACCTTCTGTGAGCCTTCTATGAGCCCCAGGGCATGTCACAATGCTAACTGCTGTAAGAGGTTAAAGGAAAACACAAGGCTTCCGTCAGAGCGGTGCGGGAGGGTCCCTGTAGCTTGCACTCCCTTCTGATGCTGAGACAACTCAAGGCTCCGCCTGCTAAATGAATTAGAAGACGTGTCAAAAAAGACCCAGGAAATTTAAAGAAAAGAAGCATCCTCCTTTAGCACCCGTTGAACACATTGCTATAAAGAAGCTTATTTAAAAGGCATCTGAGAGGAGAGCTGGGGCTTCATAGCTCAGATGATCAGCAGAGAGTAGGGGAGCAGGAACCAGGTGAGCAGAGCCAGGGACGAGAAGGAACCAGCTCTGTTCAGGAACCTCAGCAGGTTCCGTCGGCTGGAACAGCGCATCGACTGAGCTCTCACACTGTGTCAAGCCAGAAGCAATAAGCCAGCAACAGTCAAACAAAAGAAACATAGTCAGTAATAGCAATTTACCAAGGGAGACAATGCAGGAATAAACAAAAAACCCCTCTGTCCATATCGAGCGGCCATGTACATCATCAGTATTTCCAAAGTACTCTCCTTTCAGTAAGCATCAGTTCACTGCCCGGCACAGGGCAGGTGTTAGGGACACAGAGGTGACTCAGATGTGGGGCGCTGTGAGGGATGAGGCCCCAGGTTTCCAGTAGGGCCCCAGTGGGGAGGGTCTGTCATGACCAAGGAGGAAGGTTCTGCCTAACTTGAAGGGCAGTAGGGAGCCACGGACGGTTTCTGAGCAAAAGCATCACCTGAGCAAGGTGGAGGACGTCGTAAGGCAGCTAACCAAGGGTGGACGGGGAGTGGAGCAGAGACAGTGGCAACAATTCAGAGGAGACAAAACTCAGGGGAGAACACGAGGAGGGCGGATTGAATGCTGGCGTGGTCAAATTCGTCATCCTCAGTCACCCCACAGTGAGGGACTCTGGTGAACCCCTGGGCAGGCCAAGGCCCCTCCGCTGGGGGTGCTGGGACGGGAGGTGCACAGTCACACGGCGGAGACGCCCTGAAACCCCCACATTCATCCCTGCACTCCTGGACTTAGTGTCTTTGACTGTGCTGGATTTGGCTCAAAGTACGATAAATCCTGTTTTCAAGTACTCAGAAAATATGATAAATGCACACAAACTGGCCACCATGACGGGGAGGGGGGGGGAGCAGAGCAAGCAGCATCGATGCCCTCGTTCTTCCCACTGGCATCCGTCTCTCTCGCTCCCGAGCATCGACTCTCCAAAAACCCTGGTCCCTGAGTGAGACGCTGGCAGCGGGGCCTGGACATCACCGGGCAGCCGTGCCGGCCTGGCCTGTTCTCGCCCCGGCAGAGCAGGCCTCGCCCGCCACGCCCCCAGGGACACGGCTAAAGGCCGATGCAGGAGAACGCAGAGCCTGTCGGTCTCTCACAGCTGCCTGCAGCTCCACTAAGGAAAAGCCTCCATTTTAAGGGGGCAAAATCCAATAGCCTCACTGTTCACCCTTTAAGATGCATTATCCTTTTTTCTTTTGTAAATGATAAGCTTTATCAATATCTTTCCTTTTTCTATAGGTAGAGTGTTCCTTTCAGGGTGAAACATTGTCATATTTTTAGACGTTTGCTTTTAAGTTGTAGACAGACATGTTTCCTGAGGGTCCGGCAGGAGTACATTTGTGACGCTAAAAACTCACGTGCAGAAACCCTCAAACGCGCCAAGTGGTGACTGACTTGGGCTGGCACAGCTGGCCAGCTGGCACCAGAGCAGGGGGAGGTGGCCCTCTGCACATTGCTCTGCACGAGCAGTCTGGCAGTGTGCCCGCTTAGTGAGGAGAAAATTATTTTTTTAATAGAAACCAGAAAACAATCCAAAATCAGCAAGTAAAGGAATAAAATGAGGCAGTCGTATGGCGTTTCGGTGAGGTTTCTTGTTGCAACTTTCCTTTGCCAAAATTTCAGAGACGGAATTCAGTATGCTAGTGAGGGCGTCAGCCCTCCCACTCTACCGCGGGAAAGAGAACCGCCACGTGTCCTCGAGTCTCAGATGCCATCAATTGTAAGATGCACCATCTATTAACAGCTTTTCGGGGGAAAAAAGACCACGTTAAAAGCATCCATCAATTACCAGCTGTATTCAGCTTTCAGAAGCACAAGTGAAAAATATGCATCTTGGAAACAAGAAATATGGTGTTTTAATTCAAAGGTCGCCATTAATTAATCATTTTAAAGGACTTAAGTAAAACGAGCTCCCTGGAATACAGGTCATCATAACCGAACAATGCAGGGCCCTACTGGAAACAGAATTTAAATATTGGTCAGGCAAGCCAAGGAAAACAAAGGATTCCAGAGATGAAAACTGCAAACATTTTTAATCCTGTCTCTCACACATATTTAGATTTGCCTCTAGTTTATAACTTACCATGAACAGCCATGACTACAAAAGGTGAAAGCACATCCAGGCGTTCAACAAGGAAAAGACAAACATCAGTCCTATCCGCCGTTCTGTCTCCCAGGTCTGGCTCATACCAGGCGACCAGCGGTATTTGTTGAATGAAGATGTATTTGCCAAGCAAATAGCAAAATTCAAGCACTGAAGTGATCACCAAGGCCAGCGACTTTACATCCCACGTGTTTCAGGGTTTGTTCTTCCCTCCCCCAGTCCAGAGCCTCAGCGTCCTCTCCTGGGCATGACCGCTCAGCCCCTCCTCACCCTTTGGTGCTCCAGCACCCCCCCCCCATCGCCACAGGGTCCAGCCGAAACACAAATCTGAAGACCAAGACCTGGCTTCAGTCACCGTGCAGTTTTTGAACCTCCCATAAATTGCCATGAACACAGATTAACTTGCACAGCAAAACAGGAAACCCTCAGACAGCATCTTCAACAAAGCTGGGTAACAAAGAGGCCCCTTCGGACCCCAACAGGGGGCTGACTGGGTGTGCTGAGCCCTGGGGCCTCACCCAGGGGGGAGCAGGTGGCCGGGAGGGTGGAG
>NW_012151163.1:515220-516416 GCF_000956105.1 Propithecus coquereli
TAAGAAAGTAATCGACTTTTGTAGATTAATCTTGTGTCCGGCAACCTTGCTATAATTGCTTATTAGTTCCAGCTTTTTGTTTTTGTTGATTCTTTGGGATTTTCTACTAAATATATAGACAATTATGTCATCTGCAAAAACAGATATTTCTATTTCTTCCTGTCCAATATATATGCCTTTCATTTCCTTCTCTTCTCTTGTCTTATTGCCTAGTTAGGACTGAAAGTCAATGTTCAGGAGTGGTGAGAAGGGACATTCTTGCCTTTTTCCTGATTTAGGGAAAAATTATCTAACTTCTCTTTATTAGGCATGATGTTAGATGTAGTTTGTTGTTACTGTTGTTGTAAATGCTCTTTATCAAGTTGAGGAAGTTCCCCTTTGTTATGGACTGAATTATGTCTCCTTAAAGTTTGTATGTTGAAGTCCTAACTCCCAGTACCTTAGAATGTGACTATATTTGGAGATAAGCTCTTTAAAGAGGTAATTAAGTTAAAGTGGGCCCTAATCCAATATGAGAAGAGGAAATCTGGACATAGACATACATAGAGGAAAGGCCAAGTGAAGATACAGGGAGAAGACAACCATCTGCAAGCCAAGGAGAAAGACCTCAGAAGAAAACAGCCCTATCAACACCTTGATCTCAGACTTCTGACCTTCAGATTTGTGAGAAAATAAATATCTATTGTTCAAATTATCCAGTCTTTATTATGGTACTTCACTGTGGCATCTCTAGCAAACTAATATATCCTCTATTCTAGTTTGCTGAAGAGTTTTTATCATGAACTGGTGTTGGATTTTATCAGCAATTGTTCTATACCTATTGATATGATCATATGATTTTTCCTCTTTAGCCTTAACATTAACCAATGTGATGTATTACATTGGTTACTTTTTTTTTTCAGCATATTTTGGAAGTACAAATGTTTATTACGGTTATGCATATTGCCCTTGCCCCCCTTCCCCCCCTGAGTCAGAGCTTCAAGCATGTTCATCCCCCAGATGGTGCGCATCACACTCCTTATGTATGTATATACCCGTCCTCTCCCCGCTGATCCCATTTGCCCGGCACCCGATGAATGTTATTCCTGTATGTGCACTTATGTGTTAATCAGATAATACCAATTTGATGGTGAGTACATGTGGTGCTTGTTTTTCCATTCTTGGGATACTTCACTTAGTAGAATGGGTTCCAGCTC
>NW_012151163.1:516466-518156 GCF_000956105.1 Propithecus coquereli
TATCAGAAACATAAAGATTTATATAAAAGAATTGTTCAGTAATAGAAGCATCATAGACATCAGTCTATAAAAATCATTCATATAATGGAATATCAGGCAACCATTAATAACCAAGTCTTAGTAGAATATTTAGTGGCATGGGAGAACACTTAATATTTATTATAAGGATTCATATAAAGCAATAACATTAGATTCTGAATCAACATATTCAATACCAACATAACTGAAACGTAAAAAATTCACCTTCAAGTAAACATACTTGAAGAAAATATACCTAAATATTCAGAGTTTTATCCTGAGGTTTTTAAAATAGAAGGGTTCATACTCTGGTTTCTCTTCAGATCGTATAAATCTTTTGCCTTTTACTTAAATAGAAGTGTTCTTTTAAGTTAATAAATCTTATTTATTTAGAGCAGTTTTAGGTTTAGGCTGAAAGCACGGACAGTCCCATACACCGTCTCTCCCGACCCCACGGTGCTCTGTATCCTGAACACCCGCCATTGCTGTGGAACGTTCCTGCGATGGGTGAGCCAGTGTTCACACGTATGATTAACTGAAGTCCATGGTCTACATGAGGGCTCATGCTTTGTGTTGTACAATTCCATGGGTTTTGACAAGTACGTGATGTCAGGTACCCACCATTGCAGTGTCCTACAGGATAGCGTCTCTGCCCTAGAGACCCCTGTGCCCCTGCTCCCACACACCCCCTATGCACACACTGAACCTCCGAGCTTTTTACTGTCTGCATAGTCTTGCCTTTTCCGGAATGTCGTATAGTTGCAATCGCTCACTGCGATTGTGCAGCCTGCTCACCCTGCCTCTCCTACTTAGCAACATGCTCACTGCTCCTCCTCGTCTCCCTGTGGCCTGCCGGCTCCTTCTCGTATTGCTGGGTAATATTACATCGTAAAGAAGTACCAATGTGTTTATCAATTCACCCAGTTAAGCATATTTCTTCCCTCAGTTTTTGCTTTCACTTTTTGGTAATTATGAACCAAGCTGCTCTAAACACCTGTGTACAGGTTTTTGTGTGGACATAAGTTCTCAACTCATTTGGTGAATACCAAGGATCACACATACGAACATGTTTACCTCGGTAAAAAATTGCCAAACTGTCTTCCAAAGAGGCTGTGCCATTTTGCATCCCCTCCAGCAAAGACTGAGGGCTCCTGTTGCTCTGCGTCCTTGTCAGCATTTGGTGTTGTCAGTGTTGTGGATTTTAGCCATTCCAATAGACGGGTGCAGTGGGCTCATTGTTTTAATTTTCAGTTCCCTACTGGCATATGATGTTGGGTGTGTTTTCATGTCTGCCATCCTCATATCTTCTTCCATGGGATATCTGTTCAGATCCTTTGCCCACTTTTGAATTGGGTTGTTTGTTTTCTTATTGTTGAGTTTTAATTTTTATATATTTTGGATACAAGTCCAAAAAGACATCATAACACACGTCTTTTGCAAATATTTGCTCCGACTCTGTGGTTGTCTTTTCATTCTCTTAACAGTGTCTTTCACGGAGAAGACGTTTAAATTTTAAAAAGTCCAACTTATCATTTTCTCCTTCGTGGATGCAGCTTTTAATATTACATCTAAAACTCATCACCAAACCTATTTTCACCTAGATTTTCCCCTACGGTATTTTCTAAAAATTGTTTTAGCTCTGCGTTTTACTGGTAGGGCTGTGATCCACTGT
>NW_012151163.1:528071-534359 GCF_000956105.1 Propithecus coquereli
TAAATTTACCTCTAAACATTGTTTTCACTGTATCCCACATATTTTGATAGATTGTATTTTCACTTTCATTTTGTTCAAAACAGTTAAAATTAATTTTTCAACTTCTTCTTTGCCTCATGTGCTATTTAGAAGTGTATTTTTAAATTTCCAAATATTTTGGGATTTTCAAGCTTTTTCTGTTATTGAATTTGGTTTAATTCCATTGTAGTCAGAAAATATACTTTGTATGATTTGTATTCTTTTAAATTTGTGATGGTAGAATGTGGTCTATCTTGGTGAAACTTCCATGTGTACTTGAGAAGAACGTCTATTCTGCTGTTGTTGGATGAAATAGTCTATGAATGTCAATTAGATGCAGTTGATTGATGGTGCTGTTCAGTTCAAGGATGTCCTTACTGATTTGCTGCCTGCTGCGTCTGTTCACTTCTGATAGAGGGTGTTGAAGTCTCCAACCGTGATAGTGGATTCATCTGTTTCTCATTGACGTTCTATAAGTTTTAGCTTCACATATTTTGATGCTCTGTTTTTAGGTATATACACATTAAAGATGTTTATGTCTTCTTGGAGAATTGACTCCTTTATCATTATATAATGTCCTTCTTTATACCTGGTAATGTTCCTTGCTTTGAAGTCTACTTTGGTTGAAATTAACCTAGCTACTCCAGCTTTATTTTGATCAATGTTGGCATGATATATCTCTCTCCATCTCTTTACTTTTTAGCTATCTGTGTCTTTATATTTAAAGTAAGTTTCTTATAATCAATATATAGTTCAATCTCTTCCTTTTCATTGCTATTATTTATATCATTCACATTGAAAGTGATTATTGATAAAGTTTGATTAATAGATACCATATTTGAAACCATTTTCTATTAACCTTGTTCCTTTTTTTATTTTTTGTCCTATTTGTTTTGAGTATTTTATGATTTCATTTTTATTTCTTCTGTCAATTATACTTCTTTTTAAAATTTTTTCAGTGGTTGTCCTAGAGTTTGCAATAACATTCACAACTAACCTCACCCACTTCTAAATAACACTGTGCTGCTTCATGGCAGCCCAGGTGCCTAATGGCAAGAGTATTTCTCACTCCTCCCCCACCTTCCTTTATTATTTTGCTGTTATTTATTTCTCTTTCCACAACCTATAATCACCCAATACATTGTTGCTATCACTATTTTTAGAAAATTGTTATCTGTTAAATCAGTTAAGAATTTTAAAAATAAAATACTTTGTTTTCCCTTCATTTATGTCCTAACACTCTTCCTTTCTGACCTATATATTTTTCCTTCTCTCTGAAGAACCTCTTTTAACATTTCTTACAAAGTAGGTCAATTGGAGACACATTTTCTCAATTTCTGTTTGTCTGAGAAACTCTTTATTTCTCCTTCACTTTTGAAGAATAATTTCACTGAGTACAGAACTGAGGTTTGTATGTTTTTTCCTTCAGCTTTTTAAATACCATGCTCTTCTTGCTTCCATAGTTTCTGAAGAGATGTCTGATGTAATTGTTATCCTTGCTTCTCTAGAGACTTCCTAGATTGGTGGTCTGATGTCTACCATTAATTCTGGGAAATTTGCAGCTATTCAAATACTTGTGTCTTTCTTCTCCTCTGACATTCCCATTTTGCACATGTCACACTTTTTGTAATCGCCCCATAGTTCTTTGATATTCTATTTTGTTCCTTTTTTCTCTGTCTTCAGTTTGGGAAGGTTCTATTAGCATATCTTCAAGGTCACGATTCTTTCCTCAGCTGTGTCTAGTCTACTAATGAGCCCGTCAAAGATGTTCCTCGTCTCCGTTACAAAGTACTTGATATCTAGTATTTCCTTTTGAGTCTTAGAGTTTCCATCTCTCTGCTTACATCACGCAACTTCTCTGCATGCTTTATCCATTAGAACCATTACCATATTAATTACAGTTATTTTAAATTCCCAGTCTGATAATTCCCCAATCTCTGCCATAGCTGAGCCCGGTTCTGGTGGGTTATGTGCCTCTTCCTACTGTGAGTTTTGCCTTTTAGCAGGCTTGTTTTTTCTTCTTAAGCGTGGACATGATGCATCAGGTAAATGAAGCTGAGACAGACAGCCCTTCAGTGTGACGTTTCACTGACGAGGAACTGGGCTGTGTTTACTCTTTGATGCAGCTATGGTTTCAGAGACTACATTTTTCCCTCATGTCCTTGTTTTTGCCTCTGATGTTGTCATTAGGTTCCTGAAGGCTCCCTCTTAGACAGCACCTGAGTCTCGCAGTTCTTTCAAATGTAGTCTCCTGTCGTGATTCGGGAGCCCTGTCAACGTGGTGCTAAGATCTCAGGGAGAAGCATTCTGCAATCCTAAGAGCAGCTCGCAGTCTTGTGGTGAGTCCCTGCCCCTGGACTGCGACTTTCACAAGTACTTCTCAGTTTTTTTTTCCCTTCATTGATTACCCCTTAGGTGAGATAAGGCTAATGTGGGCTGTAGAGCTCAGTCAGCTCAGATAGTTCTGTGAGTTCTGAAGACAACCCTCCCGTCACTGAAACACTTTCTTAGACCATTAAACACAATCCTTCAAAGAATTCTTCCCTCCCTGCATCTTACCCACACCCTCCACTGCAAAGGCATTGGAGTCTGAGGTGCGCCCCATCAGGTGAGCTCTGACATGGCACCAAAGGGCACATTCCCTGGTTCTTCCCATTGTGCTAAGGGAAGCCGTGGGTTTCCAGCACGAACACCTGAAGTTTCCTGGGTGCCTTCCCTCACTCACCAACGAGGCTATTGTTCTCTTCAGTACAGGGAGGATGTAGGGCGGCAGATTTCCTGCTAATTCTTCCTGCCTGAATTAAGGAAAGAGCCATGACGTGCAGGCCCAGGAGGGAACACACTTTTCCTTGCAATTAAATTTTTAGCTTGCCTACCATTTAGCCTCTGTAGACCTGTTCCAGTGGTCTTCCATTCCCATATTGCTATGAATGTAGTATTAATATTAATATCCCATCCCAAAACTAGCCTGGTATTGAGAGGTTCAGAAAAGTTACCTACTAAGTTGCTGCTAAATTCCCATCTAATAATAAGATCAGATACACTCTATCCCTTACAATCTGTGTGCGTATTATCTCACTGAGCTTCACAACCCTGCATTATCACAGCCAGGAATGTCAGAAATTTTGCAGATTCCTAAGACACCACGGCCTGGGGGTGAGGAGCTTGCCAAAGGTCACCAACCCATAACAAGTGGCCTGGACTTGCAGGCTCTGGAATCCAGACTGCTGATGCGCAAACAGAGGAAGAAACTGTGCACAAAGTCAGTGAGGTCCACGCTGGGCTTCATCCACGGAAATTCACCAGTGGAAGCCCAGGGGGGCCTCAGCTGAACACTTCTACCTCTCCCGTGTGACCTGGTTTGGGGAATTCAACAGATAATCAGGGCAGCCTGCTTCTCCTGCTGTGATACGTTTTTGGGGTCAGGGAAGTAGAGATGCCATTGAGTGTTGTTAAATATCCAGATGGCCCCACGTAACTAATCACCAGCCATTTCTATTTTAAACTTAGGCGAGACATCTTGGCAAAGCATCATCAGTCCTATTGGCAGACAAAGTAAATGATTCCTTGCTGTATCAACATTACTCTTTTGTTATTAAAATCCTTATTTTTATTACAAGAAATGGGTAAGTTATTAAAAGCCACTTGTCCATTTTCCATTTACTCTGACTGCACGTGTCCCTGGGGGCCAAGCCAGCCAGGGCCAACTCATCACCTCCGCACGGCAGACACAGAGCCTAGAGCCACAGTACTTGTTAAATCAGAAAATTAAAAAATGAACTTCTAGGTTGGAGAAAATGTTTTAATGTATAACACGAATATGTTCATCTTTATGCCAATAAAGTCATAAAATACAATTTCGACTACTGTTACTTTTATGGAAAGTCCTACTGCATCCTTGAAGACAGCATCTCCCTGGTCTCTGATGCTTTTGGGGATAGGAGGGGCTCCCTGCGTCCCACACTGCCAAGCACTGACGGGGACGGCATGCCGCTTGTCACCCTCACCCCAGGAGGCCTCGGTTTCCCTGGTCAGTGACAGTCCTGACCTCTCCATCGCCACGTAAACGGTAACCTGCTGATATTTCACTGTGAGCTTCCTGGGCCATCTGGAAACCCGGCTCTGTGCCTGCCACTCAGTATCGACGGGCGGGTGAGTTAGGGGTTGGGGGAGAAGGAAGGGAAGGCCTGATGTTAGGAGATAATTGTTTCCGAGTTTCTGTGCAGCTTTCCACGGAGACCTTTGAAGTCAGAGCTGAGACTGTTCATGCGCTCCTGGGAAGTTCAGCCTGAGCACGGAGGCGGCTCACATAATTATGCAGCAGGTAAAGGCAAGAATTCGAGTGACACCTTCACTGCTAGACACTCCAGGGGTACAGAAATCAGGCGATTACACGTTGGATAATCCAAAAGAAAAATTATGAAGTGAGAGGGAACAGTAGCACTAATCCCTCCAGCACCCAGAGTTCAGCTCCGGCTGCTGGGACAGGTGCCCTGATTCTGCTGCACCGCGGTGCCCGTCGGCAACATGGCAGCGGGCATTCCCCCCTGCAGAGAGCTGCTCTGCACAGGAGGGCCTGAGTCCTGACGCGCAACTTGCGTCCCGTTGATCCAGGCACCCCCCAAACTTCCCACAATACACAGAACATTTGTGAAATCAACCAGTGTGTCAGTGGGAGGAAGGTGGTTGGTGCCGCAGCTGATACGAATGCACGCCTGCACAGCCTGGTCTGTTCTCATCTTGGCACAGCCACACGGTTCTGACAAATCGGGCTGTCCCGTGGGGGAGGGTTGGTCCATTGCTATGGACAAGCACGTCCAAGCATCACCCCCCTCGGCAGACACCACCCGGCCCTTGAACTCAGGCCTTGAGGATGAAGCAGGAGGATTTCTCCTCGGGGACCCAGCACACGACACACTTCCAGGCCACCACCCGACCCCAGCTGCGGACGGCTCTGTGCAAACTCACGTCAGAGGAAAGTCGAACCGAAGTATTAAGGTCACAACTTCACCCAGAGCTGCACATGTCCACATACGCAAGGACCTCGTATACATGCGTGTACACGCATGTGTGTGCATGTGTATGCCTGGGTGGCCACGCGTGTGTGCCTGCACATGTGAGTGTGCATGTATTTGACTTATTTCCACAGCAACACTAACAAGTCAATATTCTGGTTGTGCTTAACCACACGCGCTCCGCCACACCGGCGACAGCATCCTGGCGGGATCGGAACCGCGACCTCCTGCCGCCAACGCTGCACCTGCCCTGCTGCACCTGCCCTGCAGCACCCGCGGCCGCGACTCCCGCCCCAGCACTGCCACGGCTGGCTCGTGGCTCCGCCTGAGCGCTTCTGCCTTCCTCGGCCCCTTCCTCCATAAGAAGATGACAACTGTATTTTATGACCTCAGTGTTACTAATACATATTATTAAATATACTAATATTATCCGCTTAAATATTTTATTCAAACTAAAACTTCATTTTTGAACTTTTGCCCTGGAAATAAGCATGTTAAAGAACACCGCTCATCTATGCAAAAACAACAACAGCAGCCTCATGCAGCAGAGCCTGAACCTAAACCACCACCCAGCTTGGGGAGGAACATTCCAGAGATCAGTGCTGTGTGGGCCCCGCGTGTCCTGCTCCCGAGCCCCCCGCTGGAGCACAACCCCTGCGTCTCTGCCAGCGCCCGCCCTCCGCGCCGGGCTGCGGGCACCTGGCCCGACGGACTCCCAGCTCCTCTCGCCTCGTCTGGACACCGACCTGTCCCTCCAGGCACGAGGAGGAAACTGAGCACGTTCCACGTGGTCCCAGTTGCTAGAACCGGGGGCGAACCCCTCCGTGGGCACCAGGGGCCGGGAGGAGGCTGCGCAGGCCGCGGGGGCAGCCCGGGGAGCGCGGGGTCCCGGAACTTTCTCCAACACCTGCCTTGCGTGCCAGCTGCCGTCCCTCTCCGGGCTCACGAGACAAACAGGCTGGGGCAGCGTGTTGTGCCGCGGGTCGCGTCGGAACCACGCGTCTCCGGCGAGCACGGGGCGCCTGCGGCCTCCTGTGAGGCGCTGGGCAAATGCCGAGGAGTGAATTTCTCATCAGCTCCTGCCGCTCACCCGGGGCTGCCGCCACCACGTTCTCCCCTTCCCGCTCGCCCCTCGCTGAGCTCACGCGTGGCAAAGGCAGCAGCCACCACCCCTGGTCCCTCCCTTTGACCTGGGCTCTGCAGGCGAAAGTCTCCCGCAGACAGGCACCTGTGATGACTGGCTCTGCAGGGCAGC
>NW_012151163.1:534409-553747 GCF_000956105.1 Propithecus coquereli
GGAGAGGAGGCCGGGATCCAGTACTTTCTGCTTCGGAGACCTTGCATTTTTATTCGGAAAAAATAGCCCCCTCCGCTGTAGGATTTTCTTCCTTCGTCTTGTTGTACAGTACTCTGCTTAAATATTTTATTCAAACTAAAACTTCATTTTTGAACTTTCTCCCTGGAAATAAGCACGTTAAAGAACACCGCTCATCTATGCAAAAACAACAACAACAACAGCCTCATGCAGCAGAGCCTGAACCTAAACCACCACCCAGCTTGGGGAGGAACATTCCAGAGATCAGTGCTGTGTGGGCCCTGCGTGTCCAGCTCCCGAGCCCCGCGCCAGAGCGCAGCCCCGCGTCTCTGCCAGCGCCCGCCCTCCGCGCCGGGCTGCGGGCACCTGGCCCGACGGACTCCCGCCTCCTCTCGCCTCGTCTGGACACCGACCTGTCCCCCCAGGCACGAGGAGGAAACTGAGCACGTTCCACGTGGTCCCAGTTGCTAGAACCAGGGGCGAACCCCTCCGTGGGCACCGGGGGCCGGGAGGAGGCTGCGCAGGCCGCGGGGGCAGCCCGGGGAGCGCAGGCTCCTGGAACTTTCTCCAACACCTGCCTTGCGTGCCAGCTGCCGTCCCTCTCCGGGCTCACGAGACAAACAGGCCGGGGTAGCGTGTTGTGCCGCGGGTCGCGTCGGAACCACGCGTCTCCGGCGAGCACGGGGCACCTGCAGCCTCCTGTGAGGTGCTGGGCAAATGCCGAGGAGCGAATTTCTCATCAGCTCCTGCCGCTCACCCCGGGCTGCCGCCACCACGTTCTCCCCTTCCCGCTCGCCCCTCGCTGAGCTCACGCGTGGCAAAGACAACAGCCACCACCCCTGGTCCCTCCCTTTGACCTGGGCTCTGCAGGCGAAAGTCTCCCGCAGACAGGCACCTGTGATGACTGGCTCTGCAGGGCAGCTTCGGGAACCTGGGACTCCACCCACAGAGGCACAGTGGCACTGAGCGTCCTGACTGCTGTACCCCTGGAAGCTGCTGTCCTATCTCATGGTCTCCATCGGACCCTTCCCACCACCCCCTGTGCCTGCCCCCTCTCACCGTTACCACCCAGAGACCCTGTAAGCCGCGCCCACCGTCCGTTCATCCCACTGGAGCGGACGGGGCCCAGCATCCAAGGGAAGAGCTGGGCTGTGCGACCTCACGACATGGTCCCTCCCTGGCCCTGGGCTGCCGGGCGAGGCGTCCTGCCGCACTCAGGTGGGGCCGGCCCTCACTGCGGCTCTGGGCGAGCACAAGTCCAGCTGTGTGGCTCTAACTAGCAACCCACCTTTCTCAGCTTCATTCCCGGAGTCATGGGGAGATTTTAGACCTAGCAATACCGAACGGCTGGCCAGTCTCACAGCACACGTGTGAAATTGTCACTCACTTCTGCCTGCAGCTGCCTGCACACAGCTGTGCCCAGTGCGGAGCTGTTGAATATCGTGAGCATCCTTCTTTGGGCTTCTTTCAGCTGCTCCACTGCACGTGCATGAGAACAGACAGACGCCATCGGTTTTCACCAGTTTGGGAAAGGACCTTACGACACGAACCCAAAGCCACCGGGCTCACAGCTCTGCTCTGACAGGTGCTTTCCCAAGTTCTTCCTTCTTCTGGAAGCCTTAAGGCTATTTGACAATACGGTGCTTCTGCTGCTTAAGTCACACCCCTTCATTCTTCAGTTCCCTCCCGTGACACGGAGAGCTGTGAATCGCTGGAGCTGAGGGTAACTGAGAAATCCTTACCCCAGCAAGTTCATGAGGAGTGGGGAAACCAAGGCCCAAGCGATGAAGTGGCCGCTCAAGACCAGGTGGGTCAGTGGAGGCCTGAGGTCTGGGACCCGCACACTGCGTGGAAGGCCTTTCCACGCACGTCCCTCGGCGGAAGACGCGGCTGGTCCTGGGGGCACCGCAACACGGCGATGACGACGCAGCCGCAGTCCCAAGGCCCGGGGAGAAGCATCTCCCTGTGGGCTCCTTAGCACTCGGCCCAGGCGGTCTTCCAAAAAAGCACACCCAATAAATTGCCTCCACTTCCTCGTGACGTTGTTGTGCATTAAACCGTGGTCAAAAAGTGACCCTTTCCACGGCCCGCCACGCCCCAGCCCCATCCGCACTAACATCTGCCCCTGGTGCGCCGCTTCCGCACCAGGCGAGGAAGGGCCGGCGTCCCCGACGTCTGTGCTGGTGTCGGGGGTGAGCTCGCTGCTCCTCCCCGGCTGGCAGCGTCCTCAGGATCCGTCCCTCTGCTGGCTGCGTGACACTTTCTCACCAGCTCTGTGACCGCCACAAGGGCAGAACAAAACGTGTGTCCAGTGAAAGAAGGACAGGAGTAACTTTGCCGACAGGGATCGGTGCTCATTTCATAGAAAATGTACATCCCTCCTCAAACCCGGAAAATGAGCTAAAACAGCAGAATCCTCAGCCGGGGACTTAGAAAGGAAAACCCACACGGGGCTCCCGGCCCTCGGCTAAAACGGGCCACGTGGACACTTGTCTTTCCCTCCCCCAGTGCCTCTGAACATGCCCCGGGACCACCACGTGGCGCAGACCTGGGCAGGCTGACCTCCTGCACCTGTCCCCCCTCTCGTCCCTCCCTCCCTTTCCCTGTGGTTGGGGGGTGACAGTGGGTTCAGGGACACTCGTCACTGCCGGTGAGAGGGACGGCGTTTCCCACAGTCCACGCAGCCCAAGGCCAGAATGTGGGCTTCTCGATTTACACGTCAGAAGGAAGGAACCCTGAGGGACCAAGACCACACCAAGGCCCCACGGAATTACCAACCACCCTGCAAATCTTTTTCTTTTTTTTTTTTTTTTTTAAAGCTATGGCTGCAACAGCCAGGTGGGGGTGGGTGCTCTGAACACCCCCACCCAACACAGGCACAAGGGACAGTGACGCCGTCCGGGTCATGCATGGGCAGTCTCTGTGGGCCGAGAGGCAGGAGCAGCCGTCTGGGCCTCGTTTGCACGGGATGCCTCGTGGTCAAATCTGTTTCTTTCTGGCACACGGTCACATCACGAGACCTTCTTGTGCCTGGTGACTTACATGCCAGAGCGCGTCCTCACTGCGAGGTCTCCCCCCAGCTGCCAGGACCCCTCTCTTGCTGCACTTTCAGGTGGCCCAGCGCCCTCCTAGGTAGGGTGGGAATTCAGCATCCGCCCGTCCTGCCCAGGCCTCCCGAAACCTCTTGCTTCTGCAGAGGCCGCACCTCCCTCACCCGCGTCTGGGGCCCCTTCAACTTCCCCCACGCAAGTCACAGCCCTAAGTCCCCGCGCAGTGCAGGGAGGCTGGTGCCGCAGCTCAGATGAGGTTTCAGTTTCATGAGTGGGTTGGCGTGGAGAGAAGGGGTGTCGTCCAGAGGAGCAGCAAGCCTGACGCCTCGCAGCTCGGATGATCAAAGGAGAGGTCCAAGGTGCCAGACGCCCACCCGAGTCCCTCTGGGGCAGCCTTTGCCCTGGTCCCAGGACAGCCACCACCCCCACTGGCACTGGTCACTCCCGGAGGGAGAGGAGGCCGGGATCCAGTACTTTCTGCTTCAGAGACCTTGCATTTTTATTCGGAAAAAATAGCCCCCTCCGCTGTAGGATTTTCTTCCTTCATCTTGTTCTACAGAACTGACCTCCGGGGACAAGCTCCTTTGAGAACAGGGCCAAGGTGGCCCAGCCTTCATCCAGGAGGAAGGAAGGAGACTCGGGCAGCCGCACACGCCGCCCACCCCAACCTTCCGCCCTCTGGGTCCCACCCGGCACCCCCCCAGGAAACCGTTTCTTCTCCCCTCCCTTGCCCTCCTCTTGAACCCCCAGAAACTCAAATTCAGGACTCTTTATAGCATTCCTCTGTCTTCTGGACCATGCCTTTCTCCTACCAGAACTTTCCTGCCGTCTCTCCCAGGGTGGGAAATGAGTCCTCCCTTCCGTGTTCAGACATCGGCTCCCTCCCACCAGCTTCCACCAGCAGGGCTTGCAGCCTGCCCATCCCCAACCTCTGTGATGACACCCCAGACCCAGGCAGGGGCAGCCACAGCTGCTGGTGCCTGCAAAGGGACCGTCGTTTCTGCTCCTGTCGTAAATTGCACACTTTTCTCCATATCCCAAAAGAGGAAACTGAGGCATGGAGAGGCTAATGGCATGCCCGGTACAGATGGGTAAGTTAGGGAGGAATGGAGATGACACCAGATACCCGTGTCTTGGCTGAGCTCCCTCCCACTGCTCCGGGACAGCTGCACCTTCCGCTCAACACCCCTGTCCAGCCACGAGTCACCGACCGTCTCCGGGAGCCATCCTGCTCTTTCTGTGCCTCTCACACACCCCACGGGAGGAGCTCCTTCCTTTCTGGGGAGTATAATAATCTCTAAATGGTAATAATATTCTTTTTCCTCCTGATCCACACAAAGAAAAAGAAAAAAACACAGAGCTTCCTTAAGCACCCTTATCTTCAAGTTCTGAAATGTTTTGCTTTCTTTCAGTTGTTTAACACTCTAAGCCTGCGATCCCCAACCCCTGGTCCACAGACCAGTAATGGCCCTTGGCCTGGTAGGGACCAGGCCGCAGAGCTCGGCCGCCACCCTACCCCCCTACCCACCGTCGATGGAAAAATTATCTTCCACGAACCTGGTCCCTGCTGCCACAAGGGTTCGAGGTCGCTGCTCTAAGCGACTTCACGCCGACTTAGTGGAGAGCCCACCGCAAATTGTGACCTGCTGTCTGACCTCGGAACTCAGGCGCCTCGGAGCACAGCCGGCTGCATGGGGGTGACCTGTGTAGGCTCAGCGCCCACTCGGGGGCCCTGCCCAGAGGGGTGAAGGGGTGACTGCCCTGCTGTCCCCCACGTGAATTCTTAATGAAGCTGCCTTTGCACTTGTGTCTTGTCAGAGAAATCAACCGGACGATGGAGGCCTGGAGGCCGGACCCACCGTGTCCCTCCATCCCTCCCTGGTGCGAGTTCCTGGCCCCCAGCTCCCCAGCACCGGCGTCCTGGCCTCACTGCCCGTCCCCACCCCTGGCTGTGCTGTGCGGGGTGCCTGTGCATGGGGGTGCACACCCCGGGGTGTGCTGCAGGGTGTGCAGCACTGGGTGGGGCAGTGACACCCACCCCCCTTGCCAGCAGTGCCCCAACACGTGCAGAGGGCAGCTGCATCGTGTCCCCCCGACCCAAGTCCCCAGCATGTCCCCACACTGAGGTTTAAGGACCTGTGTGCTCTAGGCTGGGGCGGCAGGCCAGGGAAGGGGAAATGCCAGGCTGGACGTGCCCAGAGCCTGTCCCTGACCGGGATGCAGGTGTCCAGGTGTGCCCTGGGCACCTGTTGGGGTTCATAAGCACCTGGGCAGTGCTCCTCACTGGCTCTACACCTGGGGACCTGTCCCTCCTCCAGCCTTCCTGGCCAGCGTATGTTGATCCCTTCTGGCCAGCTAGAGGCACCCACCAAGGACAGGCTGAGAAATACAAATTGTGTAATCTCATGATTCTTCATGTGAGCTAAATTCTCTTATATTTGCATCTAAAACTAGCATTGCACAGTATAAATATGAAAAGGAAAACTTATGGTAATAATTCAAAATTTTAATTCTCTTTATGTAGAATTGTGTTAAGTATCAAATCAAAGCAAGACCATGGAGGAAAGGAAAAAGCGTTACATGTCACCACCTTCAATGTCCCTCTGTCCTGCTTTTTGAACAAAGGACCCAAAATTTCACTTTGCACCGGGCCCTGCAGATTATATAGCCAGCTCTGCTAAGTCTCCCCCGATGCCAAGTAGCTGGCGCCCGCCCCGCCCATGGCCACAGAGGCTTTCTCCCAGCTGCCGAGGATCAGCCACAGCCTCCTGTCCGGAGCCCCAGACCATGCCTTTCACACCGACCTGGTCCTAAGGCCAAAGTCATCAGGTCAGGGAACACCGGCTCAGAGCAGACTCCGCATCACAACGGCCCCAGGGCTCACAGACGGTCGGGCTCTGTGGCCTGATTAGATTGGCCCAGACACTTTAAACATCAAGCGAGCTGACCCTCAACGTGAGACAGGTTGATTTATTATCCTGCGGGCGCTGCTGACAGCCAGCACCGGGAGCGGGCTCTGTCTGGTCATTTTTCAAGCTCTGTGCACACTCGTGGCACCTGCGTCCTCCGGCACATTACCGCGGACAGCCCTGCTGGAATGCTAAGAGGCTCCTATCGAGACTTTTGTAAGAGACTGAAATGAGGAGTCTAATCGAGGGCAACCAAAAAGTCTGCTGTGTGTGCAGATAAATACACGCCGCATTTTTAAGAAGCGAGCAAACCTCAGCCAGGACGTGGGAGCTGGAGGGGCGTGGAGGCCACAGGTGCCTGAAGCCCAGAGACGAGCACCTGTGCAAGGTCGCCCCGCTTCTGCAGCTCCCTGCCAGCGTGAGTGCGCTGCTCCCAACGGACCGAATGCCTGGCACTGAAACACACCCCAAATAACTCCCGGTTGATGAGTATTTCAGCCACTTCCATCCTACATATTTTACAATGAGAATCTACTCATTTGAACATTACTAGTTCCAAATTTATGTGAGTGCAGAGTGGAGGACAAGTTTATCTGTGACCTTCACGATGAAGATACCAATAACACAGACCACACTGCGGAGGACACGTGTCACCCGCTTACCACCGAGGGCACGAACTGCTCACATGTACCATGGGACCGGGTACTTCCAGGTAAGCCACATCCGTGTGCTCATTCCATCATTTTCTCCACTTACTAAACCAGGGCCCCAGGGGCTTCTTATTGCTAACTCCACAGCAGCCTGTTCCAAGTCTTCGTGCGTACCTGATGTTAAGGGAACCACCTTTCATTAGTTCAGGTTAGTCCTCACCGAGGCTGCAGTGCCAGATCTCTGCTGTGCCACTTGGAAGTATTTTTTATTTTATAAAAAACTCCCTTAATGTCTTGAGCCTCCAAGTGCCCAACATTTAAATGAGGGTCACAAAATACATCGCTCCTGGCTCACAAACCACTGGGGAGGATTCACAAGATGACGGATGTCCAAGAGCTTGGCAAGGTGCCAGGTCCTCTGCAAACACAGATGGTGGCGAGGAAGAGGAGCGCTCCCTCCTCCTTGCTGCTTGGCCGCACCTACGTCTTCCCAGCACGGGATGCCTTTTCCCTCTGACCATTTGCCATCACTTGCTGTGGGTACAGATGAGCTCCCTGTGTCTAGAGGAGAGTGTAAGCCTTAAGCCACGTGGGCACGAGCACTATGCAAAAGCCAAGCAGGGTCTGCCACACACTCGCCAGGAGGAAGGTCGGGGCTGAGGCTTTGGCAGAGCGACCTCTTCACAACTGCTATTTCTTCGTAAGCCTGGAGCAATCGTGAGCCTGCGCTCAGTCTCGGGGCTTGAAAGAAGAAGCATATAAAAGGCTTCTGCTCTAAGATTGAAAGTGAGTATTTGCACTCCCAGGCAGTTGATGGGAAAGTAGGAACAGGGCCATACTGCGGAGCTTAATAAATCTTTTAAGTCTATTTAGGCATTTTAAATAAGTACCAATGTTCCTAGCTTTGGGAAAGGAGCAATAAAGAAAGAGAGAGGAATAATATTCCAGAAAGACATTCATGAATCCCCATATAATTTAAATGAAATACTCTGGAACAGAAATACTCAGCTCCCAGGAGGCAGCAGACCTGTTTTCTCCATGCGGGAGGCCGGAGGAACCTCCTCTGGGGACTCAGATTCACCACCGAGGAAAGAACCAAGAGACTGACATCAGAGGCTCACGTCAACCCCCCGACCACTCATCACAAAGCCACAGTCGACCGGCTCTACTTGAGCTTGCAGAGCTGCTGGACTGACTGCTGGCCTGTCACTCTTAATCATGAGCGATGGTCAAGGAGGACCAGACATCTGAGACGCGCTCTAACGAGAAAGCCAGTGACCAGAACAATCCAACGGAACAAAAGCAATTTGTAAGAAGCAGAGACTATGCGGGAAAAAGGAAACTCAAGAAGGAGACACTATCATTAGTATTCACAGAGAAGACAGGATACTACATCCGTGTTGCAAGAACGGGTTGCTCAGAAAAAATTTAGAGAACAAAAAGAGCTATTAGAAATTTAAAATATGAGGCCAGACTTCTGGCTTCCACTTAAAATGCAGAAAGCTGGCTAGCATCATGCCCCCCCTACGACGATACAAAAAAGGACATAGAATCTAGGAAATAATAACTTTCCTTGAATCCAATAGAGAGCTGAAGTCAGAGAGAAACCAATTAACCCAGATCCTAAGGAAGCACAGCCCTAGGGGAGCGACGGAACGCAAGGATTTGCTTACGGTGGGCAGCACAGAAACTGGCAGGAAGGATTCAGCTGAAATTCTGAACAAGTTGCTAGAGGACGGCTGTGGGCTACAGTGAGAGTATGGAACCCTCGGACGCCAAAAAGCAGCAGAGGAATCCACACAAATTTGCAGCTTTTATTTCCCAGCCTCATCGGGTGGCCTGAGGAGGGGGGACAGCAGCCCCTGTGGGTGAGGCGGGAAGCACCCACAGAACAAAAACCTCATAGCCTGACACTCTGAGACAGTAGGGGAGGCCCCTGCGCCTGGGACAGGAGCAGGAAAACGCCTGTCGGATGTCCTTACGGTGGGAAGCTGCGAGGACCCCACCCCTTAGATGCAAGGACACAGGGCCGACCAGAGACTGACGCTAACCCAGAAGGGAGAGGGTAACATCACCTTCCTCACCCCGACACCAGGCCAGGGGCATCCACTAATGAGAAAAAGCAGTTTACTGCTAGGGAGGGACGAGGTCACAGAGAGGGCCCTCTCTGAGGTGCAGATGCAAAGGGAAGATCTCAAGCTCACGACAGCACAGACACTGACAAAAATCTCCCAGCAAATCCTCCAGTAAATCCTCCCTAAACAAAAGTGACCAGTGCAAGCCCGAGGAACACCGAGGGTGACTGTATCAATAAGAAAATCCAAACCAAGTGCTACTCTTGACCGCATTAGCTCAACTCCCCACATTAAAGGCACAGCAAAGGAAACTGTATGTTCATTTTCCAGCATAAATTCTATTTCCTCAGACTCTACTAGTCTATGAAAGAGGTCCAAAAATTACAAGCTACACAAAGAAGCAAGGCAAACATACACACACAGTCAAGAGACAAAGTGTACAATAGAACCAGACACAGATATGACCTGGTGTTGAAACTATCATGTAGGAATTCAAAATAGCTATGAATAATGTGCTACTCTGATGTAAAACGTGGACAATGTGCACGAAGAGATGGGAAATTTCAGTAGAGAGATGGAAACTCTAAGAAAGAATCAAATACAAATGCTAGAAATAGTGGGGGAGGGGCAGAAACAAAAATGAAGAATCTTTCTGATGGGTTCATCAGTAACCTGAGGCATCTCAGTAAAGAATCAGCGAGCTGAATGTCAACAGCAACTAGTCAAACTAAAACACAAGGAAAAAACAGTGACAAAATAGAAAACAGCATCCAAGAGTTGTGGGACAATATAAAATGGCCTAGTAGAGGCCAATCAGAACCCTAAGTGGAAAAAAAAGAGGACAGTATGGAAGAGAAGAATTATTTTAATAGATAATAACCAAGGATTTCTCAAAATTAGTATAACAGACCAAAAGCACACAACCAAGGAGCTCAAAGAAAACCTAACAGGATAAATATCAACAAAATGAAATAAAAAGCACACATATTCAAACTGCTGAAAACCGAAAGTAACAAAAATACTGAAAAATTTTGAAGAAAGCCAGAGAAAAAAGACACATAGCATGTAAAAAAAAATCAAAATGCAAAGAATTACAACAGACTTCTGCTCAAAAACTATGCAATCCAGAGACAAGAGAGTATAATCCCTAAACTGCTGAGAGTACAAAGAAAACCCGTCAACCTGGAATCCTACACTAAGTAAAAACATGTCCTTCAAAAGGAAAGAGAAATAAGGATTTTTTTTGAGACAAATAAAAACTGAGAATTAATTGCCACAAGACCTGATCTATGAGAAATATTCAAGAGTGTTCTTCAGACAGACTTGGATTTAAACAAAGAAGTGGAAGACAACTGAAAATGACATAAACGTAAGTAAATAGAAAAATTTTTATTTTAATTGTTCTAAAAGGCAATTGTCTAAAGCAAACATAGTACCCATGCTTTGTGAGTTTGTAACAGAGGTAAAAATAAAATATAAGGCAATAACAAAAAGTATAAGAAGAAATTAGGAGTGTAATATTGCAAAATCTTTCACTATAAACAGAGTGGTGTTATGTAATTTTAGGGTAGACCATGATTAATTAAAGGTGTGTGTTGTAAATTCCGGGGAAAACACCAAGCAAAATTTTAAAGAGGCACAAATGGTAAACCAGTGAGGGATTTCCTCTCTCAGCCAAGGGGGGCAGGTAGCAACTGGATTTACCCTCCGCCTGAAACAGCCAATGAATGGGCAAAATATTCCAAGGAGTGAAACACCGAACGTCAGGCAAGTGCCACGTTCCACAGGGACCGCTGGCTGTCCGCAGGGATCACTGGTCCCCTTCCGCAGTGGAAGGTTGTCACTGAAAAGCAGCTGCCAAGCAGGGAGCACGTTTTCAGGCCCCCTTGTGTCCAGGCACGGCCATGTGACCGCGTTCTGGCCGAGTGAAGTGGACAGAAGTGATATACACTGCTTCCAGGATTAGTCCAGAGAAAACACCCACAGAATGCTCCATACCTCCTCCCTCCTTTGCAGGTGCATAGAGGTGCCTGGGGTGGCTGTGGGAGCCACGTGTGGCATTGGTGGAGCATCCGTGGGCTGGCTCCCCAGTGACCAGAAGGGTGGTGCAGAGCAAGCCCTTCCCCTCCTCCATCTCCCACCCCCCAATCCAGCACGCGGCACATAAGGCAAGCGGACACGCGGTCTCCACGGCAGCCCACGGCTGAGCATCAAAGCCTTGCTGAGGGAGAAGCCAACAAGGGCAGGGGAAGGTGCCCAGCCCAGCTAAGGCACAGAGGGCAGGGCTGCCATCCATGAGGGGTCCACTGGCTTTGCCCTGGGAACTGGGGTTGATGCGAGGGAACCCAAGTCAGTTACCATACCCTGCCCGGGGAGGAGGAGAGGGGCCACGCCGAGGAGCCGTGTTCCGGGGAGCACATGCCTAGAAAGAAATGGGGATGAAGGCGAAACAGCAGAAGCCAGTGACTCAGATGCAGCCGAAGGCTAAGGCGAGAGAGGGAGGTGACAGAGGGTGTGCGACACCCACACTGCTGGTGACAGCTGCAGCGGCATGGCCCGGGGTCTGCCTGTCCTACAGGGACTGGGAGTGAATTGCTCATCTTTGTGGCCCAGAATGCACACTGAATAAACAGACGGTGAGAGGGATGGAGAGTGCTGGTCATACACGGATTGTGAATATTGATTGGTGAGAGATAGATGTATAGATAGGGATTAGAATTAGATAGATATAGAACATTGACTGGTAATAGATAGATACATAGATGATGATGGATAGGTAAGTAGATGATAAATTTATAGATGATGGATAGATAATTGATAAATAGATGATGACGAATGGATAGATTACAGGTAGATGACTGACAAATAGATAATAGACGATTGATAGATGAGATAGGCGATTGATAGATGATTTACAGATGATGATGGATGGATACATGGATAGGTAGATAATTGATAGACACATATATACTAATAGATAGATAATAGAGGATTGACAGGTAGATGACAGATACCTGGATAAACAAGTAGGAATCCGTGTGGAACGCAGGATAAGAGAAGGATTTTGGAGGAAAGGTACGAGCTTCTGGTTCTAGTGCCTGCCCTGCCCTCCTCAGCTGTGTGATCTTACAGTCATTTCCCGTGGAGATTCACTTCCTCCCCTGTAATATACGGTGTTCGGTTAGATCTGCATTTCCAAACGGTTATCAGGGTGCCCAGGTGGGAGCCGTGCAGCGTGGGAGAGTTTTAGATTCTCCCCCAATTTCAACCAGATGAGCTTAGCGTTTTAGCTCTTTTACCAAGTTCCACGTACGATACCATTTTAAGACTTGGTTCCTCTGCTAAAACAATAATTGAAAACACAGATCAGATCATCTTAAGGCTTTTACAGGACTGAGTTTAAGGATTGTCTGCTTGGCCACGTCTGGGCAACCTGTACCTTAAAAGAGCCTGAGACAGAGACCCCAGGGATGGGGGGCTTCCCTCACTACTGCCGTGAGCTGTCAGAGTCTCGTTAATGTCATTGCTGCACTGGTGCCTGCAACACCCAGGAACCCGGTGCCTGGCACGTGGTAGTCGCCCAAGAAATCTCAGATGAACAAAGACAAGAAATTCCATAAAGAGCGTTTGTTCATTCAACAGTTCCTGAGGACCTATTATGTGCCAGGCAGTATGGCAAATGCTGGAGTCGGAGGAAAGATAATTCCTGCCCCAGAGGGAGTCCTGGGTGCTCACAGCATGGTATGATGAACTCAGGTTAAAAACAGCGTGCGCAGGAGCAAGCAGGAGCGACACCCCAGCCTGCCCCGCGGCGGGAGAGGTGGTCAGGAAGCTGTCCCAGAGTGCGGCTTCCTCCTGGACCCGGCATCGTCCTGGAGCCAGCGTCGAGGAGGGAGCCAGGGAGGGGCTGGGGCGTGGGGAGGGAGACGGGAGGCGGCACCGAGGAAGCAGGGGCAGGGCGGGGCGGGGCAGAGGCAGCGCAGGCTCCCGCAGACCGGGATCCACGTGGCTGGAGCACAGGCGTGAGGCCAGAGTGGGCGAGAGGAGCTGGGAGGTGCACGGAGCCCAGAGCCTGGAGCGTTGGGCTCTTCATCTGCAGGGGACTTCAGCTGCAGGGGCTGGGCCCGGAGGGAGGGCCCAGGACAGCCCAGGGACAGGGTCCGGTAGCCCGTGCTCGCCCAGCTCCACCGTGCAGTCTGGGTCAGAGAGGGCAGACAAGGCTGGGCAACTCCAGTGAGAGACGACAGCGGACCCAGCAGTGGAGGAAAAAGGGTGGATTCAGGAGATACTAGGGGAAAAATGTATTAATTAATCATTTATACTGAGATAGAACTTCTTCTGGTTCTAAGACCAGCCTGTGTCTTTGCAGAGCTATCACCAACTACTCTCTGTTTAAGCTTAAGTTGGTATCTCTTTAAATCGAGAGAATAAGCCTTTATTTATCAACCACAGGAAAACAACATAAAAAGCAGTTTCCTTTGTCTTTTGATGCTGCTTCTTTCTTTTAAGCAGAAGATCTATTCTAACTAAGCTGATTGAAAACCTGGGGCCATGCGTTGCACATGAATAACAAACAGGTGCCTGGCCCCTGTGGGTACGTCAGCGCTGTGTTCAAATTGTAGTCTGCAGCGAAGACGGTGTAACTGACAAAAAAGGAGAAAAGGAAAAAAAGAGGAATTATTGCTGCTTAACGCTGTTCAAAGACCCGTACTGACATCAGCCACGTGTTAAAGCAGAGTAAAACTGCAAAGTGGGAAACGTGAAATAAAAGCATTTCCTATTCTTCTTTATTCCGACAAAAGGCAAGACCCTGGTGGGAAGAGCACAGGCCTGGTGCAATTCCAGTCCCAGGACTCCCTCCGCATCCTCATCCGTGACGCGCACCCGATTCACCACGTTGCTTGAAAACGCAAATTCAGTGGGTTGCTAAGCAGAGAGCAGAAAGCGCTGGCTAGACAGTAAGTTCAGCAGACAGAGTCATGATTTCCTGCCTGGATGCGGAAGGGGCTCTGCTCCGTGTCCTGAAGTATCCGAGATGCTTTCCATGCACGTGATTTCTGGAACCATCCTCCTGTGCCGAGGGAAGAGGCATGAAATCCAGACCTACATCGTTTCCCTCCTCTGTGCCCCTGACAAAGACAGCTTTCCACTCTGAATAAAGCACACTCCAGGCAAAACTGGATTCCTGCACCTCGTCAACTCACTTCGACTGCTGCACCAGCCACGGAATCTCAGCTCCGCAGCGAGGTCCCCCCCACGGCAGGAAGGCCACGGTCCGGTTGGTCCGCCTGGGAGTGAGATGGAGCCACCTGATGTGCAACGCCGGGAGTGTTGAGGGTCTGGCACCGAGCACGTTGGAGAACACAGAAAATAATGGAAGTGTCGATCCTAACCGCCTTCCAAAGCCACGGCCGAGAGGCTGGGCTCCTCGCGGCCATCAGATGTGATGACTTTTCAGGGCGCAGTGGTGTTCTCCAGGCCACCACTGGTGGGTTTTCTCCGGGGCCTGTGGCTCTCTCCGTGTAAAGACAGCATTACTACTGAGGCCAGTGCACTCCGAGTGTTTCCCGGTGACATTCAGCTCAGCAGACATTTGCCGAGCTCCCTCTGCGGTCAGGGACCAGGGGCCAGGTCAGTCCTGCAGACACGAGGACCCTAGTGAACACACCCTTGGTCTGGGGCACCAGGAGCTGCCTGGCAGTGTTTTAACCCGCCCACACTCCCGCCATGTGTGCGTTGTTTTATCAGCACACAGAGGAGGAAACGGAAGCTCTGAGTGGTCGAACGAGGAGCCAAAGCCAATAAAGCAGCCACGTCCGACTTGAGCCTGCCCAGACGCCACGTGACCGCGGCTCCCTGCCTTCCCCGCAGGAGAGACGGGTCTCACGGGTCCCTCTGCTCATGGCCGTCGATGCCGGACCACCCTCTGTATCTGACTGTGAAATGCAGTCCCCATGCCGAGGGGCCACGTGAAGACTCAGATTCCCGGAGGAACAGAGGAGGTGGCACTCAGAGCCCAGGGCTCCGGCAGGTGGAGAGAAGGACCCCGCGTGGGTCTCGGCCCACCCCAGGGCTGCAGGACCTTCAAGAGCAATTCCACCTCTCCACAGGCTCCCAGCCGATTAAAACAGGACAGTGACCTGGGAGAGATCCCGCCCCCCTTGTGGGTTCTCTGATTCTGTCGCTGCTGATGCAGAGAGAAGGGAGATTAATCATTATGCCGGGGGAGGGCCCGCAAAGAGCTGGCCCAGCCCCCTCCTCCCAGGACACTCGAGGGCAGCCCCACTCTGGCCTTTGCCCTTGACCTCAGGTCAGCGGGCACGGAGGACACACAGGCCTGGCGCACAGGCAGAGGGAAGCCCACGATGGAAGCCGGCGCCATCTTCCTGCCTGAAGTTGCACCTCCCCGCCCTGGGCCCCGTCCTGCCAGCCACCGTGTCCTTTTGCCCGCAGCCCCTCTGCCAGCGTGGAACCCACACGGATGTGCTTGGGTGGAGGTAGACTAATTGTCGGGTAAAGTTTCACGAGGCTTCATCAGGAGCTTTTCAGAGTCTGGACACACATCTCTGCACGCGCTCCGTCCCCTCACTGTGCACGGTCCCGGGAAGTACAGGGAGGAGAGGGGACATTGGGGAAAACCCAGCCTCCCCCAGCCTGATCTTGCCCCAAGCCCCAGCCTGCTGCCTCGCCGAGCCCCAGACACAGTGGGGTCCTCACCACGTCTCCGGCTCTGTGGTGAGGTTGGGACGGCAGCGTGGTAAGCTGAGGGTCTCACCGTGCTTTTCCGTAACTGCTGCTACCACTGTCCTTCACAATAACAATTAAAATAAATTGTAAAAGCACATATCCCTGTTCGAGAATAACAGCACTCAAACTTTGAAATCTGAAGGTGTGGAGGTTTCGTGAGTGTTCTGCCTTTGGATTCCCTGGGGACAATGCCTCCGGGTGAAAGCCATCGTCACTACGACGCCCCCTCCTTGCTGTCACTATGCTTCTCGCCCCAGCTTGGAACCCCACATTCTGGCCCCCCAGCCCCTCCCGGTTCCACAGACATTCGAGCAGAGCGGTTCTCCCGGCCTGTGCAGAGCTCCTGGAAGGCGATGAATGTCCTGTTCCCTCTGTCCCCACATGGACTCTGGCGTGGCCCAGGCTCAGAGCCTCCGCACCGCGTGTGCACTGCGCAGTCACCTCATCATGGCAGGGCCTCCGGGGACCTGCCCCGCGCGCCACCGACATCTCGCCCGCAGTGGTCCCATAACCGCATCATCGCAGGGTCTGCGCAGACGATGATCCTTCTGCCACGACTTCTGCTGGGCTAGAAATCGCTGCGTCCTCCTCCCTCACTCCCAGGGCCGTGCTGACCCTCTTGGCGGGAGGGATAATGGATGCCGCCTTGCTCGCACGCGGAACAGAGGCTGCCGGGCTCATTGGAATTGCAGTGCAGTGGGTTCCCACAGCGCAGATTCCTCCCGCCCGGCCCTTCCTAGCCTGCCTCCCCCAGCACACACGCACGCATGCCCCACAGACTGCGAAAGAAGTCACTGAAGCCAGATGGATGTAAGAAATAAGTGACAGAGTGGCATCAATACATAATAATCCTGTGAACGTGAGGATATGACGCCAAAAGGAAGAGAGAGAAAAGGGCAGACCTTACTGATCGCTGACGGGTGTGCAGGCAGTGACAGTGTGCTGTGCTAATTGTCACCACCACCCCATTTCCCAGATTCGGGAGCTGAGACCAAGAATTTGAGTGGTTTGTCCACAACAGAAGGTGGTGGGTAAACCGTGTTCTGAGCCCATTTCACGTGATTCCCACCCGTGTGTAGTAGCTGCGCCTGCTCCACGACTTCCCTGCGGCGGCTGGGCTCGGCCCCCGGCATGAGCGCAGGACGGAACAGTAGAGCAGTTTCCCAAACGCACCTCGGCACCCAAAGCTCAGTGAGGTGCAGGCAGGCTGTGCACGGCACGGACTGCCCAGGGGCAGGTGACAGGGCTTCGGGTCTAAGCCCCGGAACTGAGCCTACACTTTCCTCACGATTTTTAACGGCAGTGGCTTTCATCTGCACCTTTGTAGTCATTTCAAAGTGTTTGTATTTTCAGTCTTTTTAGGGATTTGCTGAACCATGAATATGTTCCGACCATAAATCATGAACATGCTTCATGTTAGCAGTGAGCACGTTTCTCGTTTCTTTCAGGTCTAACTGCTCTCATTAGTTCATTCTCGACCCGTCTTTGAAGAGTATTTGTCATTGCTTTCTGATAAACGAAAATTCACTTAGAGTATGTCTACCACCTTGTTTTGACTACTTAAGTGGTCTTGCTCTAGCTGAGATCTTGTAGCTGGATTAGAAGAATCTTCCCATGGAGAACAACATAAAAAGCAGAATAATTTTTACAGTGTGGAAATAAGGGAAACATGGAGAACCGAATCCAATTTCCTGCATGCAATTTCCCCTTCAAGCATTTGACTCACTTTTAAACTGAGCGTGCGCGGTGCCATTGGCCAAGAAACAAACAGAACGGGTCTGCTAAGACGCTAAAAGTTTCTGCAGAAGTTTCAGAAACGCCATGGTGCTGGAGAGATGAAAAGGAGAGTGTAAGTCCCACTAAGGTGTGGACAGCCTGATGGATGCTCCGAGCTTTAATTGAGATACACAAAAATCTATACTCTCAGAATAGAACGCATGAGGCCTAAATACATACAATGCCCGAGACATGGGAACTGTCTAACACACGGGTTCTTGGAAACTCGGAAAGATAGGAGAGAAAGCTTAGAGTGGACGCAATATTTGAAGACATACTGGCCAAACATTTTTCCAAAACACATGAGACATGGATCTACAAATTTAAAAAGGTATATGAACTCTCTGCAAAATTAAAAAAAAAAAAAAACAGCAAGCACAATTTAAAAACACAAATACTAGCTTTCTATTGCTGTGTAAGAAACCACCACCAACTTAGAGGCACAAACATCACATACTTGTTATCTCACAGTTCTGTAGGACGGAAACCAGGCGGGCTCAGGGGGGCTCTGTGCCCCGTACTCACGAGCCTCCAATCGAGGTGTCACCCAAGGCTGGGGTTCTCATCTGAAGTGTGGGGTCCTCGAAACCTCTTTTGGGGTGTTGATAGCATTGAGTGCCTCACGGTTGTGTGGCTGAGGTCCCATTTTCTCCCCAGCTGCTGGCAGAGGGCCACTCTAAGCCACCAATCTACAAGCAGCTCCCAGCATGGCTGTGTTCTTCCTCCAAGGCCAGTGCGGAAACTCTCTGCCTTTAAAAACATCACCTGGTGGGCCAGACCCGAGTCGGATGATCTACCCCCTGACTAACTCAATGCCTACTGACGTGGGGCCCTGACTACGGCGGGAGAATCCCTTTATAAATAACGTGACACAATCCCAGGAGGGCCGTCTCATCACATGCTTAGGTCCCGCCACAACGGGGAAGAGGGGATTCTGCAGGGGTGAGGTCCGTTTTAGAATCCACCTGCCACACAACCATTCACATCAGAGCAAAGCTGCTGGAAAACAAAGGAAAATTTTAAAATCTTAAAATCAGTCAAAATAAACCTTTCCTTCAAAAAAGCAACAATAAGACCGACAGCAATTTTTGGAGCATAAACAATAGAAACCAAGAGACAATTAGATGACAGTTTTAGATGCTGAAAGAAAATATTTCCAAACTAGAATTGAATACATAATAAAAATAGTTTTTAAACATTAAAGTGAAATGAATGTTTTAGAAAAACAAAAAATTGAGAATTCATTATGAGTGGAACAATATTAAAAGAAATTAAGAAACAAAAAGGAGTTTTTCAACAGAAAGGAAAATAATCCCATAAAGCAGCTCAGAAATGCAGGAAGAAACGAAAAGCACCAGAAAAGGGTAAATACGTGATTGACTCTAGTTGAATATAGAATATCATCGATATGATTAAAAATTCTTTTGAGATTTAAATTATATGAAGAATTGAAATATAACAATTGCACAAAAAAACTGGAGTCAAAGTATTGCGATGTCCGTGTATTACTCAAGAAATAGTAAAAGAAATATTTTAGTATACACTCAAATAAATTAAGGATACAGGTCGCCATCCTCTACTGGAGTCACTGCAAGAACAATGAAGGCATATATAACCAATGAGGTAAGAAATATTAACTGTAAAATTAAAAATAGTTGCAATCAGTCAAAAACAAAGCTAGAAAGAAGAAAAAGAGAACAAAGAACAGATGGTACAAATAGGAAAAATTAGTAAAATGCTAGATTTAAATACGAGAATATAAGTAAATACATTACATGAAAATTTAAATAATACAAATAAAAGACAAAAGGTTTATAATCGGTATTTTACAATCCAAGTATATGTTGCTTACAATGAATATGTTTTCAGTACAAGAATAAAGTTTAAAATAAAGGAATTGAAAAATATATACATTAAAAATACTAACCATAGTATAGCTCAACTTAGACAAAGTAGACGTAAAAAGCAGTAAGTATTTTTAGAGACAAAGGGGAATATTTCAAAGTAAAAAAAGTATGACTTAGCAGAAAGGTTAAATCCTAGATTTATATGCACCTAATAACACAATTTCAAAACATATAAAGCAAAAATTAAAACTTGACTAAAAAGAAAA
>NW_012151163.1:554806-555496 GCF_000956105.1 Propithecus coquereli
TAGACAGCAACCTTCAGTATCTTCATCTGAAACCTCGTGGAAGAAAATAAACATGAAAAACCTGCCAGGGCCAAATCCACTCATGAGCCATCTGATCTCCCCAGGTCCGAGCGAGCGAGTCTGGAGTGGCGTTTCTGGAAACATATGGCCCCGTTCCCCGACCGAGCGTGTCAGAGCAGTCCGACTGCCGCGTGTGGAAGGCCAGACGCGTAATGGCAAAGAGAGTCAGAAATAGCACGACGCGGTCCCAAGAAGGCACCGCAAATCATCCGCACAGGCGGGCAAAGACTGCCGGGCTCCGGGGCCGATTTCCAGGGTCCCCTGGCGTCTCTGAGCCCTGAACACAGACGTGCCCCGATGGAACCTGCCGGGCGCTCTGTGCAGTGTCGTTTCTGCCCTTGCAAATTTCAGACGGCTTGAGATGAGGGCGAGGGCAGAAAGGCGTGGTCCCTCAGCAAGCTCAGGTGAAGGCCATTACCGTTTTGTTCGGCGGAGACGGAGTCTTCCCAGAGCTGGACCGTGAGAGACGAGCAGTAACTGGGGGGCAGTGGTGGCCAGCAGCTCCCGTCACCTGCATGCTGGCGGTGTTCCTGCAGTGGCAGGAGGCCAGTTGGCGGCTCTGTGGGACAAAGGAATGACGCAGCGCTGACAAAGCCTCACAGCCCTCCCAGGACACCCTCCTTAGTCATC
>NW_012151163.1:555546-558648 GCF_000956105.1 Propithecus coquereli
TCTCAATAAAAATTAAAACAAATAGTATGAATGTGTGAAAAACGCAGTTATCAAAAGGGACTTCACTTTTCAAGTTCACGTGGAATATTTACAAAAGTTGTTTATATTATGGGCCAAAAAGCAACTCTAAGTACATTTTATTTGATTTAGTATGTTTTCTAGCCACAGTGAGATCAAACAAGAAATCAGTAATAAAAAATAACTTTAAAATTTCCAGATTTTTAGAAATTAAGCAATATATTACAAAATAAATCATGAGAAGAGAATAAATTACAAAGGAAATGATGGCATATTTTTAACTGAATGGTAAGAAAAATACAATGTATCAAACTTTTGACGTACAGCCGACAAAGTGCTAGAGGAAAACATGTCGGCGTAAATGCACGCGCGTGGTCACAGAGGTAACGCTGACATCAGTGAGCTAGGAACCCAGCCCAAGGTGTGGTCTAAAAAAAGTGCAAGCCATACGCAAAAAAAAGTAGAAGGGAGGAAATAATAAAGATAAGAGTATAAAAATATAATAAACTCGAAAATACCTAAAGTTAATTTTTTAAAAAGGCAAATAAGATAAATAAATCCCTGGCAAGCCTTGCAGTGGAGAACAGAGAACAGACACACGCCATTGATGTGAGAAATAAATGTCAGATATCACATAGATATGAACCTTCATGACCTGGGAGGTTAACAGTTTAAGTATAACATCGAAAGCACAAGGAACAACACTACCAAGGAAGTGAAAAGGTAACCCCCAGAACATGAGAACATGTTCGCAAGTCACATATCTGACAAGAATCTAGTGTTCCGAATATATATAAGACTCATGTCAATCAACAAACTAAAGACAAACAACTCATGTAAAAAATAGGCAAAGTATTTGAATAGGCATTTCTCTACACAGGATATACAAATGGCCAATAAGTACATGAAAACATGCTCAATATCATCAGTCAATAGAAAAACACAAATTAAAACCACAATGACATACTACCTCATGCCCACTGGGATAGCCATAAACCAAAGAAACAGAAAATAACAATTGTTCAAGAGGGTGTGTAGATTTTAGAAACCTCATGGCAGTGGGGATGTGTAATGTTGTAGCTACTGTGGAAAACAGTTTCTGAAAAAGCAAAACACGGAGTTGTCATATGACTCAGTAATTCCATCCCTAGGTGTATGCCCAAGAGTAATGAAAACACATGTCCATACAAAAACGTGAACGTGAATGTTCACAGCAGCACGTAGCACAATAGCCAAAGAGTGGAAACAGCCCAAATGTTCACCAATTGATGAACTGATAAACAAACTTCGGTATATACACGCAGTGGAATATTATTCAGCCATAAAAAGGGGTGAAATATTTGCATATGCTACAATATGGAAGAACACTGGAAACATACTAAGTGAAGGAAGCCAGACACAAAAGCCGGTGTGTTGCAGGATTCCACTGATGTGAAATGTCCAGAGGAGGCAAATCCCATGGACAGCAAGTAGATCTGTGGTTGCCAGGGGCTGGAGGAAGGAGGGGATGAGGCAGGATTGCTTGATGGGTCTGGTGATGACAGTGTTCTGGGATTAGATAGCAGGATCGTTGCGCAACATTGTAACTATACTAAAAAACAATGAATTATATACTTTAAAGTAGTTAATGGTTAAAATGGTGAATTTTATGTTACGTATATTTTATCTCGAAAAAATTAAGACCTATATACATGGAAAAATATATTAGGTTTATGGATTTAAAGATACAATATTTTAAATCTATTATTTTTCTCCAACTTAATGTATAGGTTCAATGTAACCTCAACAAAAATTCCAGCAGGAGAGTTTATAATCCCTGATTTCAGCCCTATAATAAAGATACAATAATTAATCTAATGTAGTTTTGGTGCAAGGATAGACAAATTGACCAAAGGAACAGAACAGAAATTCCTAAACAGACCCACATATGTAGCCACCTCATATACCATGAAGGTAGCACTATGATATGACGGGAATATAATAATGCCATTAAGTTACCACCCATCTATTACAGATCCACATGAGGAAACAGTGAATCTCGGTCCCTGTCTTAACACCATTTGAAAATTAAGAACCTCTGTTGATCCTAAGACAACATTAGGAAGCAAGCCACAGTGAGAAAGATCTTTGCAGTGCAAATATCCCCAAAAAGGCCTATATCCACGATACTAAAGAACTCGCACAGTTGATGAACATGAACTAAAGTCTTGATTAGGCTCCTTACAAGGTGCTCCGTCAGCACATGAAAAGCCGTCCAACGACCTCAGCCGTCCTAAATACGCACACTGGAATTACCAGTCTGCACTGCTCCACACCCACCGAATGGCTACAGTGAAAATGAAAGACCACAGCAAGTGCTGGCAAGGATGTGCAGCAAGCAGAATTTTCACGCACTGCTGGCGGAAGAGGAGATTGGTACAGCTGTTCTGGAAAACTCTTCGGCAGTGTCTACGGAAACACAGTGCGTGCACACCCAACGGGCATCACAGCTCCTCTCCTGGGTATGCGCCCAACACACATGCATCAGAGCACTAAACATACGTCCCAGATTTTCACAGCAGCAGAATTTCTCATGTCCAAAAACCAAGAACAGTTCATCAACCATAGAACAGACAAACTGTAGTATTAATACATTCAAACAGGAATTCTTCACAACGATGGCGAGAGCACGTCACTGCCTCGTACGTACAAAGACACAGACAACTCTCACAGATGCTGCTGGAGGGAAGGAAGTCAGGTATGTAAGAATACACACTACACAACTTCATGTGACTTAAAGACGGCAAACCAATCTGTGATGCTGGAAACCAGGACAATGGCTGCCTGGGGTGGGGCATTGGGACCACAGGGACGTGAGGCAGGCGCTGGGGGGTGGCAATGTCTTATGTCTCAACCGGGGCTGCGGCATTGGACATGGTCCACTTGTAGTAACAAAGTTCACTGGGCTGTATATCCAAGGTTTATGCACTTTACTAAATGTATGGGGTTTTTTTTTTTCTGAGACAAAGTCTGGCTCTGTTGCCCGGGCTAGAGTGCCGTGGTGTCAGCCTAGCTCACAGCAACCTCAAACTCCTGGGCTCAAGC
>NW_012151163.1:560063-579184 GCF_000956105.1 Propithecus coquereli
GTGGCAGGAGGCCAGTTGGCGGCTCTGTGGGACAAAGGAATGACGCAGCGCTGACAAAGCCTCACAGCCCTCCCAGGACACCCTCCTTAGTCATCGTCATCCTCAGGAAAGAAGACGAGTTTCCCATGTGTTAAAGGGTGGCAAAAAATAGCTCTTGGGGATGAGTGGCTGGTTTTGCACGTCTTGTCTGAATTAGAACCTGCCGCTGCGTCACTGTGAGGACCAGAGCTTTGGCCCAGCTGACCGCTGAGGCGCTGGGGGTGCTGGGGCCATGCTGGATGGATGCTGACCCCCTTGCTAATTACTGGGGGGCCGGGGGTGCCAGGGCCGTGCTGGATGGATGTTGACCCCCTTGCTAAGTACTGGGGTGCCGGGGGTGCTGGGGCCATGCTGGATGGATGCAGTGCCTCCCCTGCCAGCACTTGAGGCAGGCCTCAGCAAGGGTCTCATCTTTGAATAATTTTCTTCACTGTTTTATTCGATAATTTTACTTCCTCTCACAGTTCCAGACCAGAAAGATGAGAGGAGGCCGCGTGTCCTCGGATGCAATAAAACAAGGCCAAGCCCATGACCTCCTCTTGCCAGCTGACATGAAGCTGGGCCCAAACGCCTGAAGCTTTACATGTGGTTTGTTATCAATTCCTGTCAAAAATATATACCTGCCCTTTTCGGGAAGAACTTGTGGATTTTGTAGACTGCAGCTTTTACTTAGATATACTGTGAGTGTACGAAATTTCATTAACAGCTTTTCCAGGCGACTGTTAAATGAGCAAACCTTCCCTAAGCCCTGCTGTGTGGCAACGAGGACAGCTGGCAGAGTCCGTCCCCCGGCGATCTCGGGATCTAAAAGTCTAGCGGGGTGAGCAGATATTCTAATAGGTCAGCGTGGTGAGCTGTCGCAGAGACACTGAGAAGGGACCACATTTCTGTTTCCAATTTCCTCGTAAATTACCAAGTGCCCCTGGGAGAGCCGGCATCGGTGACACCACCCACTTTGCTTTCACCAGGGAAATCGCTGGTTGGGCATAAAACGTGACCCCCACTCCCACCCCAGGGGCACAGTCCAAATCTTTTGGGTTTTGTATGTCGCCCCCAAGGTAAGTAACATTCTGACTCTGTGATTTCAAGTATTCCTGAATGCGCAGCACCAAGGACCCCACAAAGAAGAGCGAAGGCTGAGTATCTCAGGAACGCGCCTAGGCCGGGCGATGCGCCTCCCACCACGCGCTCGCACAGGCAGGACACACGCACACGCCTCTGCCTGACTTCAGACGGACCCCACGCCCGCTCCGTCATACCCACCGCGCAGTCAGGAGTAGAGGTTCTAAAACTGAAATACGATTGTAAAAACTCACCACTGTACATCAGTGAAAACCTGACAGTATCTGCGCACTCGCGTAGCAGGTGCCGAACGAGGGAGGGAGGCACATCCTTCCGCGTCTGGCCGAATCTGTCTTTGTACGGGCGAGAAACAGGCGCTCTGCATTCAGCAGACTGGCCCAGGGAGCTGAGTGATTCTAACAGCTTGATCAGCAGTTAATTGAAACACGAATTAAATTATAGTCCTCATTAAAAAAAAAAAAAAAGTTGAGGTCCCAGTAATGTCTTGAAATGAGTGGAATACAGAGAATAAGGAACCCAAAGATGTGCAAGATGCGCTAGTTTTGGTTGACTTTATGGTTCTTCTGAAATCGAAGACTTGTGAGAGGGTGAAATCCGAGCAGGAAGGACAGACAGACGCCGTGACGGGTGGTCGCATGGAGGACGCCGAGGGAGAACAGTGTCCGTGTGTCCACACGGGGGACTCTGGGGGACATTGGTGCTCCTCTTTCATTTTTTGCTCTTCAACCTCCAGTCCTCTCTCCCTTTAGGTAATATTCTCACATTTACTATATTAAAGCCCAATTTATATATATTAGTTATGCAATTGTATAAAATATACAAGACGATGGAATTATATAATAATTATATAAAAGTAGGATTAGACACTAATATACATGTCTACACTCCCTGCCTCCAAAACTGATGAGGGGAGATCCGCCTTCTCCGAACACCAGAGCCAGGCTTGGAGCAGTGGCCTAGGCTCACGGGGCGGGTGCTTGGCCTGGTGCTTCGCACCTGGAGGGAGGGGGTGTTCTAGATTTGTTTAGGGCAGCAGGTGTTGGCATCCCCGTCTGCCCGGCCAGCCATACAGATTCAGGCACCCCTTGGGATCTGCTGTCTCCACTGGTCTCCTGTGGGTTTTGTGGGTCCCTTGTACCACTCTAATAAACTTCCTCTGTGTTTAAGTTATACAGAGTTGACTTTCATTTCTTGCAATCAAGAAATGTTGTCTAACAGACGTTTGAAGAACCATCAGAAAAGATCTGAGTGTCAAGCTGTAGCCCTACCTCCTGTGTGTCCCTGGGTATGTCACTTAGCCTCTCTGGGTCTCGATCCCCTGGCTTTAATACAAGGAGCTGGGAATTGGTCTCTCTAGCTCTCCACGACCTCTAATACCGTGTGAGCCTACAATTCTGACCTGACAGATTGTATAATAAAAGTTTCAAAGATATAATTTAAAGAAGGGAAAACACAGAACAGTGATCTTTGGTGAAGCCTCATCCATGTGGTCCTCGTTTCTTCTGACGTCAGTGGAGACGTCTACACTACCAGCTTCTAGCAGACTCACCAGGAGTCACGAGATGCTCTTGATTCCCGGGAAGTGCACAGAGTTGAGCCTGTGTCGGGGAGTGTGTGCGGACACTGCAGGTGGGAGTTTGTTATCAGAGATACGACAATGGTCAAAGCAGCAGAAAGCCTCACCTCTGCATGAGCTCTCAGTTTCCAAGACCATTTCATATCCGTTATCTCGTTGAATTCTCACAATAACCCTGCAAATTATTATCCCCATTTCACAGCTGAGAAACCGAGACTCTGGAGGTTAATTCGCTAGTCCAGGGTCACCTCACTAGTAATTGGCAGACCCTCGACCAGGACCTAAATCTTCTGGTTCAGGAAGTGGTGGTTGCGACGCACCTGCTGCCTCTGGGAGGGGGTCTCCGAGAGGACTGACTGCAGAGCTCTTCTCTCCCTGTCCCTGCCGGGGTCGGGCGTGGCCATCTTTCACGCTGTGCTTGCTGTGACCTTCCTGTGATTCTGACTATCACGATTTCTACCTTCCTCTCCAAATACAGTCCGGTTCCTTTCCACGACGATTTGCTTAATCTGTCTGGATTACAGAAGGAACTAAAACCAATATTTCCTTTCTGATTTAATACAATCTATTTTATCCATTTTTTAAAAGAGATTATTGTGTAGAAATGGCATGCAAATCCACAAAATAAACAAAGTCACCTTCCTTTGGACGGTAGACAAATAACCTGAAAATAATCCTGACAAGATTGTGTTTGCAGAGCCAAGCAAGTTCTGAGAAACACAAATAAATAAATAAATGGCTCCCAACCTCGGGGGCAGTTCACCTCGTCCTCTTCATCCTCTTCATCCTCCTCCTCCTCCTCCTCCTCCTCCCCCTCCTCCTCCTTCTCCCCCCCGCCCCCTCCTGTGCATGTATGAGAATTTATGACTCTTATTCCCCGGTCAAAGGGAAATGAATTCATGAGTGGAAGCTATAATTAGTATGAGTGGTTAATTCTGAAGACTTCACTGCACAATCCCGATGACATTTTGCAGCCCTGAGGGTGGCCGTCGCCAGGACGCACACTCAGGAGTGAGGTCGTGCTGAGATCAGCGCTTGCCTCCCCGTTTCGCATGCGATTCGGCCTGAGAGGAAGACGATGAATGGCGGGGCAGACACCGCAAATCCCTCCGCAGCACAAGAGAGTCCGGGCTTTGTGGAATATTCGTGCTTCACCCCTCTTTAAAAATGTTCAATATATAAATTATTTCCAGATATAGAAATTAAGGATGCATTGTTCATATGACAATGAATTTCATTATACAAATATTTCAAATAGCAAATTACTTATTTCCAAACTTTAAAAAAAGCACTCTGATTTGTATCCATCTATTAAGGAATAAAGATGTTGTACAAAGGATACATTTAGATTTTCATGAGACCATGGGTGTGACAAAAATATAGATTATGCCACGAAGGTATATGCCTTTACTTTTTAACTTAATTGTGCACAGTGACAAAACTTTTATTTATCAAGGGTTGAGTTGCATAGCTGCACAAACTAGACCTGAATACATATTTTTAGATTTCTGAATAAGAAATTCAAAGTATTCTCTGATCCATTCCTCAATGCCATCAAAGTCTTGAGTCAATAATCGCGTCCATGTCCAGAGGTGGATAAAATGTCTTCTGCACAAAAAATATGATATTTAGCAAAAAAATTACTTCCTTCATTTATTCATCAACCCATCCTATGTTGTTCAGCTTCATAAAATAAATGACTGTTAGCTGCCAAGGCTACAACTTAGCCTTGGGAATGACTCCATGATCAGATTTTTGGAAGTTTTTGTCAAATGCTCACGTCCGGAAGGTGACGCCGGCCAGAGGCCCGTGAGCAGCCAGGACGCGTCGGGACGCAGGGTCTGGAGCCCACGAGATAAATCAGACGCCTTTAAGTGAAGTGACGTCGTGGGTTTAAAGAGAAACAGGTGGACTCAGACTGAAGAATCTGGAATTAATAAGGCCGGTGCCTGTGTCGTAGAAGGGAAAGAAAATGACATTCCGGATTCAGGATGACTTTGGAGTTGAGGACGCCGATGCGGCGGCTCTTCCCGAGGCAAACCCAGAAAGACGACGGGTCTGAGAGGGTCCAACTCAGGACGCGTGGGGACGGGACAGGGCGGTCACACCCCTCGGTCTAGCCAGATAAACAGCCTCACCTTACATGAGGGGAAACAGACAGTCCGGAGGCAAAGTCACTCGCCAGGCACAAAAATAACTATGAAATTGTGAAGAACGGCGCTCTAGTGCCCTGAATTGTTCTCTAGACGGAGGTCTCCAGCCGGCAGCACCCCAGCTGCGCCCAACTCGCAGACAGCATTTCTCAACACCACGCGGTCTTTTTTAAACGGATGCAACATGTTAAAAAATGGGTTATTTTACAAAATAAAATGCCTCTGTGTCTTGAAAAAGTCACAGGTCTGTCCTCCCTGCGCTGTCCCTTCCCGTGCAACGCGGAGCTGGAGCCGGAGCAGGCTGGGATGGCCACGTCTTCTGCGGAAACTCGGCTGAGCCGCGTCCTGTCCCGGCCCCGGCCCGCAAGCAGGATCCTCTGCACACCCACCAGCGCCCGCCTGCGGCTGTTCCAGTCAGTGCATCTGAGTCCACACTGCTCGGTGGATTTGGAACTTCCTCCAAATAAACACAGGGTCCAGGTAGTATCTTTCTGTCCCCGGGAGTGTTTAGAAATGCAGAAAAGGCCAAGACAGGATCCAGCCACGGGGAAGCGCTCAGGTGAGGGGCAGCCCACACGCAGCGTCGCTGCTGCTCCTCCCAGGAGACAGGCAGCCCCGCAGGACCACGCAGGACCACGCAGGACCGCGCCCACGCAGGCTGCCACCTGGGCACAGCCGTGGCTGCCACGGGCAGCAAACAACGGCCCTACGCTGGATCCATCCTTCCAGTCCTTGCTGGGGCAGCTCTGTAAAACCCAACGTCAGCTTCACAGACTGGGACGAATTAGGACAGTCCGTTGGACTGGCCTGGAACAGAAGGAGCAGAACCCAGCAACGGCACAGAGAGAGACAAAAATACTTTTAAATTGTGACGTCTGTTATAATCCCTGTGGAGTGAGTAAGTGTGACTAATATCCTCATCTGTCATCAATTTTCTCATTTAAATGATCCTTCAAAACATATGATGAGTCAAATTTTACCATCGAAAACGGCCAGGGCTGCAGTTTGGTTTGGTTTCGGTGTGTATTTGCATGAGGCGCTGACACCGACAACACTCCTTAAATTTTTCTGAGTTTCCATGAGTTTTTGTTTACTTGCTTTGTTTTGCTTTGACCCGGCATCTGCCGTGCTGTTGTTCAGTAGGAACTTTCTCTTCCCTTCCTTCAACTCCCCTACTTCAACATCCCAAAGGTCAAAGATTGGGTGCGTGTGAACTGCAGGCTAGAAAGAGGCACGATTCTGTTTTTTGTAATGCCAGGATCTAAAACGATCAGCATTATTTCAGCTTTTTCCTCATTAAACTAACAAGAGTGGAAGGGGTCCCACCTCCCAGGAAGACTGTGCTGGCTGTCCCCATAACCCAGCCCTCTTCTTCCTCACACCCCGGTAGTTACGATGTCTGATGAAGCTAACATGTAAAAACACACATCACCAATTAAACGTCTGATCTGTCCCAGTCAAAATGTTACGTATATTCGAGGTCTGGGATCTGTAATAGAGTCCCATATCAAAAATTGCTCAAATATTTATCCTATAAAGTATGCCAAATTTGAAAGGATACATTACAATAAATATAAGTAACAACAGTTCTTAGTATATTTGTAGTATTTTTCAGAATTTCTATATCTATTTCTTATATTTTGCCTACTATGAAAGACTGAAAGATATTAAATTTGCCAACTCTTGTGCATTTGTATGCCTAGTAATTCCAACATTTTTTTCTTTTGATATCTCCAATAATATACAACTTGTCACATGACTGTCCGTAACTGTTATATATTCATGGTGGGTCATAAATTTTATTAACATGAAATAACTTCACGAGGGTGGCCCTGCGCAGGGCACACCAGGGGCTCACCATGACAGCCCCACGCTTTTCTCTCCGGGCCCCTGACTCAGAATGCTGGTGAGCTGCAGGACACACAGCGCCAATGCTCCCTGAGACAGATGTTAACCTCCCTTGGATTGTGCCACTGGACTCAGGGAAGCCGAGTCCTGAGACAGGGAAAGTCCCCCAGGCCCCCCCAGTCTCACATCTGACCCCACAAGTAAGCCATCCTCTCTGAGAAAACGTCAGAAGGCTCTTTCCCCATTGTGTGTTCTTGGCACCTTACACACCTCGTGTGTAAGTTCTGGGTCGTCCGTCCTGTCTCGTTGGTCTGTGTGTCTGTTTTCACGCCAGTATCACGCCATTTTGATTGCTGTAGCTTTGTAGCACATTTTGAAATAAGATAGTGAGATGCCTCCAGCTTTGTTCTTTTTGCTCGAGATTGCTTTGGCCACTTGGGGTCTTTTGTGGTTCCAGAAAAATTGGGGGATTATTTCTTCTATTTCTATGAAAAAAGACATTGTAATTTTGATAGGGATTGCACTGAATCTACAGATCACTTTTGGTAGTACGGGCATCTTAACAGTATTAATTCCTCCAATCCATGAACACGAGACATCTTTCCAGTTATTTGTTGTGTCTTCTTCAATTTCTTTCATCAGTGTTTTATAATTTTCAGTTTAAAGATCTTTCACCTTCTTGGTTAAATTTAGTCCAAAGTATTTTTCGATTCTATAATAAGTGGGATTGTTTTCTTAATTTCTTTTGCAGATATTAGTGGTTTGTCAGGATAAAGAAACGTGACTGATTTCTATATGTTGATTTTATATCCTGCAACTTCACTACATTTGCTGATAAGTTCTAACAGTTTTTTGGTGGACTCTTTAGGGTTTTCTATATATATATATGATCATCTGTTCAGCAAACAGAGGCGATTCCACTTCTTCCTTTCCTGTTTGTATGTATTTTAGCTCTTTTTCTTGCCTAATTTCTCTGGCTATGGCTTCCAGTACTATGTTGCATAGAAGTGGCGAGAGTTGTCTTTTCCCTGATCTTAAATGAAAACTTTCAACTTTTCATCACTGAGTATAATGTTAGCTGTAGGCTTGTCATATATGGCCTTTATTGTGCTGGGGTACATTGATTTGATACCTCATGTGTTGAGAGTTTTTACCATAAAAGGATGCCGAATTTTGTCAAATATTTCTGTGCATCTGTTGAGATGACCATAAGTTCCTTGTTCTTCATTCTGTTAATATGGTGAATCACAGTTATTAATTTGTGTAGTTGAACCATCCTTGCATCCCAAGGATAAATCCCACTTAATCATTGTTAATGACCCTTTTAATATACTGTTAAATTAAAAGCACAAAATGGGGAAGAACATTCTCTCCAATAAATGGTGCTGGGAAAACTGGACATCCACATGTAGAAGAATGAAATTGGACCCTCATCTCACACTATGTACAAAAATCAACTTAAAATAGATTAAAGACTTAAATGTAAGACGTGAAACTGTAAAACTACTCAAAGAAAACATAGAAAACCGCCACAAAATTAGTCTGGGAAATAATTTCTTGGATATGATGCCAAAAGGACAGACAACAAAACAAAAATAGAAAAATGGGATTGTATCAAACTAAAAAGCAAAGAAATAGCAGACAGAAGAGACAACTTACAAAATGAAAGAAACATTTGCAAACCATGCATCTGATAACGGGCCAATATACAAAATGTACAAGGAATGCAAACTACTCAACAGCAAGAAAACAAATAATCTGATTTTAAAATGGTCAAAGAACCTGAAGACTATTTCTCAAAAGAAGACATAACCACAATGAGATAGCACCTCCCACCTGTTAGAAGGCTCATTATCAAGAAGACAAAAAATAAATATTTGTGAGGATGTGGAGAAAAGGGAACCCTCATACTCTGTTGATGGGAACGTCAATTAGTACAGCCATTAGGGAAAACAGTTAGAAGGTTTCTCAAAAAATTAAAAATAGAACTACCATATGACCCAACAATCCCACTGCTGGTTATATAGCTGAAGGGATTGAAATCCCTGTATCAAAAAGAGATCATGTTCACTGTAGCATTATTCACAATATCCAAGATACAGCCTCAACCAAGTGTCCACCAATGAATAAACGGATAAAGAAAATGTAGCGCACAAGATGGCAGACTAGACCCAGCCTGCACAGCGCTGCTCTCACGGCAGGGATGCGAAGTGGCCGGGAGATACTCGCCTTTGTCTCCATCGTCTGAGCAAGAGCCCTGGGAGTGACGTGCAGAAGGCAGAGCGGGAGGAGCTGCGCAGCAGGGCGGGAGGTCCTCAGGGAAGGCGCCCACACGTGGGAGAGGACAGAGGAGAGAATCTGGGCTCCACACTTCCCCTCCGCTGTGGGAGCCTCAAGACTGACACACAGGCCTGACTGGAGGCCGTGCGGCTGCACTGCTCTGGAAAGAAGGGACAGCTGGCGTGCGAGCGCTGGGCACTGTGGCTGCCATCATTGCAACACCCCACCCCTGCAAAGCTACCTTTTGCCAGGAGTCAGATCTGTGACTGCAGCCTCCCCCTTGCCCCTGCCAGGGAGGGAGGGAGCAGGGAATCCTAGAGCTCGCGTGTGCCCCATGGGCAGGTGACAGGCACCCACACCGCCACCACCAGGGGCCCTGGGCAAAGCAGAAGACCATGGGCCCAGCACCCACTGCCATGGCCTTGGTGGCCCCATTCAGCCACATGTCCCATGGGATGCAGGCAAACACGCGCCCATAGCCCTCGGTGCCCACTGCACAGTGCCGGGGCAACTGGACTGCTGCCACTGCTGCTACCTGAAAGGCCCTGAGTGGAACAAAAGCCAGCACAGCCGCTGCCTTTGGATCTGGGTGGACTGCGCACCACAGACCATGCTGTCCTACACAGGTGCCCTGTGTGCCGCCTCCTGCCCCACCTGTGCACCCCACCCCACAGCTGTCCCAGCCCAAGCACATGAGCACCGCACTCCACAGACCTGCTCCATCCCGCATAGGAGCTGTGTCCTATGGGTTTGCTCTGTCCAGGGGTCCCACTCCACCCTACATGTGAGCTGTGGCCCACTAGTCCACTCTGCACAGGCAGCCTGCTCCACCCCATGACCCTGTGGGCCTGCGGGGCCTCTAAGCCCTGCCCACCCGCTATGCCTTGTACCACGCCCTATGTGGACCTCGCCCCGCCCACATGCCTAGCACCTCAGCTGCCCACACCTACGCACACGTGCACTATGTCCGTCCTGTGCACACACCCCATCCTGCCAGCCAGCCCCACCCCGTGTGTGCACTTGGCACCAGGGGCTGGCCCTGCCACAGCGGCCCAGTGACACCACAGGGAACAGAGGAGATGCAGCAGAGAAGGAGCACTAAAGTCTCAGCACATCCACCCCTCTCCTTCCAGAGGAGGACCCAAGCATGCCATCCAGGGACCCACCCCGTCTTCGCCCAGCAGCAGAGGTCCCAGCAGAGGAGAACACGTGTACCATAGCTGCTATCTGTTTTGAGCTGAGAGAAATGGCCCCAGATGACAAGGAACCAGCATAAAAACTCCCGAACGTGAAAAACAGGCTGTCTCCACACCCCAAAGGATCCCAATAGCTGTCCGGTAATGAAATCCAACCAAAAGGAAACCATTGAAATGGCAGATATGGAATTCCGATTATGGATAGCAACTAAGATGAAAGGAATTTAGAAGACGGTAGAAAACAATCTCAAAGAAACAAAAAAAAAATCAGGACATGAACAAAAAATTCACTAAAGATATAGATAACATTATAAAAGAGAACAGAACTTAAAGAAATGAAAGAGTCATTTAGGGAATTTCAAAATATATCAGAAAGCTTTAACAACAGACTGGACAGAGCAGAAGAAAGAATTTCAGAGCTTGAAGACAAGGGTTTTAAAGTAAACTAGTCAGTTAAAAAAAAAAAGTAGGAAAAAAAAAACAAAGAAGAATGAACAATCACTGCAAGAAATATGGAATTATGCAAAGCAACTTAATATAAGAATTGTAGGTATCCCTGAAGGAAAAAAAGAAAAAGCAATAAACATGGAAAACCTATGTGAGAGAACAATAAAGGAAAACTTCCCTGATATTGCTGGAGGTTTCGATATCCAGATACAAGATGGTCAACACACACCTGGAAGATTCATAGCAAATAGACATTATCACGGAAACGTAGTCATCAGCCTGAACAAAATCAAAGTGAAGGAGAAAATTCTACAAAGTGTGAGATGAAAACAAGTTACTTACAAAGGAAAACCTGTTAGATTAACAGCAGACCTCTCAGCAGAGATATTCCAAGCCAGAGGGATAAGGGTCTCATTTTTTAGTCTTCTTAAACAGAGTGACTGCCAACCAAGAACTCTGAATCCTGCAAAACTAAGTTTCACAAATGAAGAAGAAATAAGGTCTTTCCCAGTCAAGCAGACACTGAGGGAATTTGTCACCACTAGACCTGCCCTACAGGAAATGCTTAAAAATGTTCTATATATGGAAAAGAACAACCAGTACCCACCAATGTAAACACACTTGGAAGTTAAAGTTCACAACTCTTATAAAACAGCAACCCAAGGGAGAAAACAAAGCAACTAAGTACCATTCAACACACAAACAGAACAGTATGTCACATATTAACACCAACATTGAACATAAATGGTCGTAATGCTCCATTTAAAAGATACAGACTGACTGAATGGATGAAAAAAACACAACCCAAGTATCTGCTGTGTCCAAGAAAGCCATCTAACTCATGAAGATACTCATAGGCTCAAAGTAAATAGATAGAAAAAAATATCACACAAATGAAAAAACACGCAAATGGAAACCAAAAGCAAACAGGAAAAGCTACTGGCATATCCCATAAAATATATCTTAAATCAACAATGGTTAAAAAAAAAAAAAAAGACAAATTCTGTCATTATATAATGATAAAGGGAGCAATTCAGCAAGAAGATATAACAATACAAAATATATACGCACTTAACATACATAAGAGGTCCCAGATTCATAAATCGAATTCTACTAGATATAAGCACAGAAATAAATAGCAACATCATAATTGCTGGGAATTCAACACTCCACTGACAGAACTGGATAGATCATCAAGGCAGAAGATCAACGAGGAAACACTGAACTTAAACTTAAGACTCTGAACAAATTGCTTCAGCTTCCTGATAATGGTCTTCCGGTTTAGAAAGTTAGCATAATAAACAATTGACACACCTGTACTCATAAGTCTCTTCTTTCTACCACCTTTCCTGCTGGGAATAAGCTAGGACTAAGGCCTCAAGGCACCATTCTGGACAAAGTAAAATGACAGAAATTGGCTGACTGGGGCTTTTGCTTTCCTGAGAAAAGGAATATCCCCCAGAAGTTTCCTCTGGTCCCTGGTCCTTACCATCTCATTCCTTCCTGAAACACAGACAAGATGGCTGAGGGTGCAGCAACCAAGTTGAGACCACGAGGCAACAAACATGAGGACAAGGGAAACACGACGATAGGAAAACCCTAGATCCAGGGAGGCGTCGCGCGATAGCTACACCAGCCACACATCCACCTGCAACTTGCTTCTCTACGAGAAAAACTGTCCCGTTCCCTGATGCCTCTGTCACTGGGGGTTACTTGCAGCGGGACTGTTTCCTACACAGTAAAATAGGAGCTGTACTTCAAGGCTGCTACAAGATTTAGAAATAATCTGCTTAAATCTTATTATGTCCTCAAGAAGTATTTTAACCTACATTTTACTATTTTTCTTAAAATTGAGAAGTTAGATTTCATTTGTGGCATTTAATGATTCCCAGTAGAAATATTAATAGAAGTTTCATTACAAGTCAATTACAGCCAAAATTAACATTTGCTTAGGTTATTTCTCTCCAAATAACTGTAAAGGCTCCAAAAGTTTGACGGATGTACTTGCTATGGCGACCTGCACCCCCAGAAAGGACAGAGCAAAACGGAAAAGTCAGTGACCTCCGAGGGAATCACCTGGGCTTAAGAAAGGGTTTCGGAGGAGATAACAAATATATATATTAACATATATAAGACATAGTCACCTTGGGCTCGTCTTGCCCCTGAAACTCAATCGTAAGAAGTAAACTTTCAAATTAAAACTAAAATACAAACAAAAAATCCATTGCCCTGAAAATTAAGATGAAATTACTATCTGCACACTGCTTGAAAAGCTCATAAAATATTACTAATTTATAATGTTGATCTTATCACATCTATGTTAATAATACAATATTAAACAAGTGTGAAAATTCTGCAAATGTTAGAAACTTCAACAATGCTAAAACAACAATATTGCAAACATAAAAATCAGAGGGAAAGAAGGGAATTTGGCAGTGAGAATACTGATTCTCTCATCCTTCATAGCCAGAAGTTGATGACGTCTCACATTAAAACATGGAGTTAAAAATATAATAATTCTAATCTCTTGTTGAATATCTCATAATATTTTTTCTTAGCCTCACATTAGTATTTTAGGATATGTAGGATATTAAGTAAGGTTTCTGGATCTCATTTCTGTTCTCATCTGTGTTCCTTGATTGTTTTTAAAATATCTATGTTATTTATATAAAAATAATAAAGTCATTACAATTTTTAAGTAGGAAATTAACACTTCTGTATTAATCTGTGTTCTCCAGAGAAACAGATCAATGGGAAATAAATATATGTGGGTTATTGTATATGCATATATATATAGAGAGAGAGAGAGAGAGAGAGAGAGAGACAGACAGACAGACAGACAGAGACAGAGAGTGAGTGTTACTGTGAAGAATTGACTCACGCGATTATGCAAGCTGAGAAGGCCAAGTCCTAAAGTCAGTGAGGAAACACTCAGGAGAGGCAAACACTCAGGAGAGCTGACAGTGTAAGCTCCAGGCCAGGCCTGAGTCCAGAGGCAGGAGAAGACCAGTGTCCCAGCTCAAAGACTGTCAGGCAAAGAGAGAGAATCCTTTCTTCCTCAGCCTTTTGTTCCAGGCAGGCCTTGGATGGATGGATGAGACCCACCCTCCTGGGGTAGGGCTGTCTGCCTAACTCAGTCTACTGACTCAAACGTTAACCTCATCCAGAACCACCACCCAGCACAATGTTCAACCAACCGTCTGGGCACCCCGTGGTCCAGGCAAGGTGACACATAAGTTTAACCATCACAACTTCAAAACAACATAACTCTCGCCTATGCTGTTTAGCAAATTACAAAGAGAGTGCTTTGGGGCTGCCCCATCCCCTCCCCCATCCAGACCCTGGAGGAGCACCAGGAGGGGCTCCCGGCTCTTTGGGAAATGCTGAGCATTTCACTGCCTTTCAGAACTGGAATGTGTCCTCGACCTTCTTGTCTGTGTCCTCTTTCTTTGGTTGGTTGGAACTCTGCTTGTAAGGACCAGGGCTATAAATGCCTTTGTCTTTAATCGAGGCCAGGGACTGCAGGAGGGCCAGTTTCTATATTAAGATGGGATTGTCTGGAAACACCCGTCAACCCCTCTGTCTCAGCCTGAGCCGTCAATCCACCAACAGCAGCAACTGGCCTGATCTAAGAGCAAGAACAGGGACCTAATCCAGGTGCACAACCTCCTGCAGGGCCACTGTGAGGACGCCCTGACCAATTCTCCTGTCTCCATCCCCCCAACAGCACAGCGGCAAGGCTGTCTGCCTACAACACAGATTGGTCCACGCACTTTCCCTACCGAAAACCTGTGATGATTCCCTCCATCGCCACCAGAAAATACAGTTACAAAGCTGTGGTGTCCCAAGCCCCGTGCTGTGCGATGCATTCTACCTTTGCAGCCGCCGCCTCGCTGAATCCCTGCTCAGGCCCCATCCCCCAGCACACTGGCCACAGAGCTGTCCTCCAGATATACCACGTAGGTCCCCAGTGGCCAAGCCCGTGCTCAGCCTAGCAGCCCTTGCCCCAACTCCTCCCTCATTAGAATTATCCTCACACAGCAGAGACCAACTCCGTGGCCCTTCCCTCTTGGAATCCCATTTTCCCAATCAGAATGAGCCCGTCCCCCCCTGAGCTGGCAGGGATCCCACCCAGAGCCCCGCCAGTACTGATGCCCCCCTGCCTCGGCTCACCTGCGCCCCTCCCTGAGGACAAAGGCCGCGTCTTCTTTGTCTGTGTGGCTCCCAACGTTACCGTAGTTCCTGGGACAGACTAGGTAACCAAAGAATGCTGATCTGCTAAATTCAACTCTCAAAAACAGAATTTGTATTTGGAATATGAGCATCTATATAAAGTACAGCTTAGCAAATCTAAGCTGTATTCTTATTCCTGTCATTTTAATCACATTATTTTAGACATGGCATTTACTACTTGGCTTTATGGCAAATATAAATAAGTGTCCTCCTGTCAATGTAGCTCATAAGTATGATGGGAAAAAATCTATTAGATTTGGCATAATAACCTTCAAAGTCCTCAAAACCCCTTAATAAAGCAATAGCTACAAAAACAAAGGAAATGTATATTTCTTTTTTGTTCTAGCAAAAGTAACCAATTCCTTGATTCGGGGGTGTGAGGAAGGATGGGGTAAATATCCAGGCATCCTCGTCACGCGCTGCCGTCCGACCATGGATGCCGGACGAGGCTCTGCTCTGCCGAGGTCCCGGCGAGGCCTCCTCCCCACCGTCCCCCACTGCACTGTGCTGAGAGGGGGCTGGGCTCTAATTGCAGCCGTATCAATCAAAGGGATTTCAGATTGCAGCACAACCTTCTCTGGCTGGAGTTAATTAGAACGCTGACATTTCCCAGACTGTCAGCTAAATGAATGCTTAGGAAGATGTGCATGTATGTCCAATGGGTAAATACAGGCTGTCAGAGACTCCTCCACAAAACCCCCCCTAGCCCTTTCTGATTCTGTCACCGTATACTACCAATAAGTGACTCACAACCTCTGGATATGCAAACACAAGGACCTGGGGCATTCCGTGGATTGCCCAGCAATCTATTTGAAATATGGTCAGCTGGTAGACTTGCCTACAGAATATTAAGCCATGTTTTGGACAATCATGTTCTTTGCAATGCAATGAAAATATGTCCTGATTTTCATTAATATGTATGCTTTAAACACAATAACCATAATACATTAATTACAAGGTCACTAAATGAATATTCTTTTCTTTTTGTTAGAATCGCATCAGTGGAAGATAGTGAACGGGTAGGCGTCGCTGTCAGCTGTACCACGAGAAGAGGAAGGACTCACGTACAGGTGAGCAAATGCAAGCAGGGTTCAAATACCATAGCTGATCTCACCAACTAGGACTGAGGACCTAACTCCAGACTTCTAATTTTTCAACCCCTCTTTTGAGGAAAGCACTTGAAAGTGAAAATTTTATAACAGTTAATGAAAGAAATAAATGCTTTATTCTATAGAAGAAAAAACCTAAAACCTATTTAAGTTTACATGTTCACTGCAGCATTATCCACAATAGCCTAGATGTGGAAACAACCCAGATGTCATCAATGGATGAATAAAGAAGTTGTGTGTCTCTATCTGTCTCTCTCTCTCTCTGTCTCTCACTCTCTCCCTCTCCCTCTCCCTCTCTCACACACACACAGAGGAATATTATCCAGCCATTAAAAGGAGATCTTGCCATTTGTGACAACACGGATGGACATAGAAGACATTATGCTGACTTAAACAAGCCAGACAGAAAAAGAAAAATATGGCATGATCTCACTTACATATGGAATCTCTCTAAAAAAAAAAAAAAAAGGAATACATAAAAACAGAGTATAAAAGTGGTTTCCAGAGATGGAGGAAATGGGGAGATACAGGTCAAAGGGTACAAAAACACAGTTATCTTGGATGAATAAGTCTAGAAGTGTAATGTACAGCATGGAACTATAGATGATGAAATCGTAGTGTATGCTAGAAATTTGCTAAGAAAGTAGGTTTCAGGTACTTGTTCCACACACACGCAGGTAACTACGTGAGAGATGGACTTGACCTCAGTAATCACTCCACTCTGTATGTCAAAACATCATGTCTTTAAGTCTTAACCACATACAATAAAAAATAGGGGGACAAGTGAATAATGCGATGTTTTTGGTATATTTACAGGGTTGCGCAACCATCACCACGATCTAATTTTAGAACATTTCGTCTCTCTGAAATCTCTGCACCTGTTGTCAGTCACTCCCCTTCCCGCCTCCACACTTTCTCCAGCCATGGCAACCACCCAGCTGCTGTCTGTTTCTATAATTTGCCTGTTCTTGACATTTCAAATAAATTGTTTCACACAATATGTGTCCTTCTGTGACGGGCTTCTTTCACTGAGCATAATGTTTTCAAGTTTCATCCATGTTGTTGCATGAATCAGTGATGCATTTCTTTTTATTGCCAAATAAAATTCCATTGTAAGGCTACTCCGTATGTGATCATCCACTCACCAGTGAGCACTTAGGGTGTTTCCACATTTTGGCTGTTATGGATAATACTTCTGTGAAGATTCACATATTAGGGCATGTTTTCATTTCCTTTGGGTATATACCTAGGAGTGGAATAACTATTAATAAGGCATCTGGTAACTTTAACCTTTTGAGGAACTGCCACACTATTTTCCAAAGTAGCTGCACAATTTATCATTCCCATAAGCAATGTATGAGGGTTCCATGTTCTCCACATCCTTGCTAACACTTGTTCTTATCTTTCTTTTATTATAGCCATCTTAGCAAATGTGAAGTGGTATCTCATTTTGGTTTTGATTTGCATTTTCCTAATTACTAATGATGTCGATCACCTTTCACATATTTATTGGCCATTTTTATATCTTCTTTGGAGAAATTTCTATTTAAATCTTTGCTCTTTTTTTGTTGAGTTACTTGTCTTTTTATTATTATTTTAGGAGTTCTTTATATAATCTGAACATAAGTCTCTTATCAGATACATGATTGCAAATATGTTCTCACATTCTATGTGTTGTCTTTTTGCTGTTTTAATGAAATCATTTTCAGCAGAAATTTTTGTTTAATTTTGGTGCTATCAAATGTATTTATAATTTTCTTTTGTTGCTTATGCTTTTAGTGTAATATCTAAGAAACTATTGCCTAACCCAAGACCATGAAGATTTACTCCAAAGTTTTTCTTTAAGAGTTTTATAGTTTTAGCTCTTACATTTAGTTTTATGATCCATTTTGGCTTAGTTCTTCTGTATGATGTGAGGTAGGGGTTCAGCTTCATTTTTTTCATAACTATATCCAGTTGTCGTAATACCATTCACTGAGACTACTCTTACTCCCCATTACATTTTTTTGGCATCTTGTTGAAAATCAAGCGATCATAAATATAGGGTTTATTTCTGGACTATAAATTCTGTGCCATCAATCTATATGTCTATTCTTATGCCAGAACCGCACTTTGAAGTTAGTTTTGGAATTGGGAAGTGTCAGTCCTCCAACTTGGTTCATCTTCTCTAAGATTGTTTTAGCTATTCTGAGTTTCTTGCATTTGCATATGAATTTTAATATCTGCTTGTTGAATTCTCAAAAAATAAAGCTGGCTGGGATTTTGATAGGGACTGGACTGCATTTGTAGGTCAATTTTTAGAGTATTTCTATCTTATAAAAGTTAAGCCTTCTACTCCATTCCCGTGGTGTATCTTTCCATTTATTTAGAACTTTAATTTTTCCAGCAATATTTTATAGTATTCATTATATAAGTCTTGTATTTCTTTTGTTAAATTTATATGTATTTTAGTCTTTATGATGCTATGGAATTGTGTTTTTAATTTTAATTCCAAAAAGTTGATTGCAGATGTATAAAAATATAATTGATTTTGGCTTCATTTGTTTCATCAACTTTGTCTTCTAGTTTTCTATTCTCTATTTTATTTATTTACTTTCTAATCTTTGTTATTCCCTTCCTGTTTGCTTTTGGTTTAGTTTGCTATCTTTTCCTTTTCTTTTTTTTTTTTTTTTTTTAGTATCCTAATGTATAAAGCTAGGCTATTGATCTGAAATATTTCTTCCTTTTTAACGCAGGTATTTATAGGTATAAACATCCTTCTAAGGGGGGTTTTGCTGCATCCATAAGTTTGAGCACATTATGTCTTTATTTTTTCTTATCTCAAGGCATTTTCTAATTTCTCTTGTGATTTTCTTCTCTGATCTATTGGTTGTTTACACATACATTGTTTAATTTTCACATATGTGTGAATTTTCATAATTTCCCTTTGTTATTGCTAATTCTATTACACGTCGTCAGAAAGTATACTTTCTATTATTTCATCTTTTCAAGGCGTTGAGGCTTATTTCATGGCATAGCATATAAACAATCCATTGTGAAGATTATTCCATGTGCACCTGAGAACGTAATTTCTTGTCATTGGGCAGGTGTTCCTTGGATATCCATTAGGTATAATTAGTTTGTAGCATTGTTCAAGTCTTTTATCACTTATCTTCTG
>NW_012151163.1:580969-604794 GCF_000956105.1 Propithecus coquereli
CACCTCTCACAAAAATCAATTCAAGGTGGATAACAGACTTAAACCTAAGGCATGAAACCTTAAGAATTCTAAATGAAGATGTTGGGAAGACCCTTTCATCTCTACCTTTTGCCTGGATTTTTGAATACATTCACATTTAGTGTTGTTATTGATATGGTGGAATTTATGTATGCATATTTCTTTTTTCTATATATCTTGTGTCTTTTTTGTTCCTCTATCCCTTGTTTAATATTTTCTTTTGCATAAAGTGATGTTTACTAGTTTACCCTTTTAATACCTTTTCTGATTTTTAATTACATTTTTGAGTTATTTTTCTCAGTGATTTCTCTAGAGTTTACAACATACATCTCAACCAATTAGCACATTCTTCAGGTTTGTATTGAGTTGCTTATGTCAAGCTTTTATCATGGAGTCATTCGCTGTCCCATTATCTCTCCACGCTCTGTCCCTATTTGTCCTGGAGTAGAGCTTCTGCCGACAGGCAGACTCATGTGGGGACGAGGGACTGGTCCTCTCTGCTGTGTCCACGAGTACATCTTCCCCAACTCAGTCTGGGGAGATGAGCAACCGCAGCCTGCCCCTCCCAGAGCAAGACAGCTGGCCCAGACGTGAAGCTGGAGGGAGAGAGGGTCCCTTCTCTGCATGTGCCTGGGACGGAGGTTGGGGAAGGTCATGGCACAAATGCCACCAGCTCTCTCTGTTCCTGCTGAGATGTAGTAGTTTCTCTTGAACAAATGTTTCTCCACTTGCTGTAGGCCCTGAGGACAATTTCCAGAGACTTTTATTGCTTTTTATCAGTTAAATAATTGGTTTGCTGGGGAGAGGGTGTGCCAATCCTTCACTAAAGAGCTCCTTAAACTTCCACTAGTATTTGGAATGACAGTTAAGGTAGCAGTCCCACCATGCGCACCTGTCTGGCACTGGGCACACCTGGTTTGGGACTCATGGGAGTGGACAGTGAGACGACAACCCACACAAGGTGGTCTCTGACGCTTATGCTTCCCCCAGCCCCATTCCCTACCGTCGTGAGCGACACCCCGTGTGGCAAGAAGGGACGGTGCAGGCAGAAAGGGAGTCTGAGCAGTGTGGGGGCCCACGGGAGGAGAGCGGAGGTGCAGGCTGGGCGGCCATGGAGGTGGCAGGCAGGACAGAGGTGGAGGGGTGGGAACAGGGAGGCCGAGGACAGGAGGAGCCAGCATGTGCTAGTCACACCCCACTGTCACTCCGGGCACGTGTGCTGGGCTTGAGGCATCAGGGACTGCCAGCCACACTGAGCACGCAGCGCCGAGGACGAGGAATTCCAAATTGGGATTTGCAGCGTTCCAGCCGGACACGGAGCAGGGAGCCCACAGACGCCTTTTCTCCAAACGATTTCCCTGAGAACTATCTCGTCCAGTCTCGTCTCTCCCCAGATGTTCCATCCTCCTCCGCTTCCCTGGGCAAACCCTCCCAGGCCCAGCGCCGATCTGCACATCCTCGTTCCTGAAGAGCTGAGGGGCCTTTGCGCTCACGTCGCCCTCAGCCCCGACCGCACCTCTCTCTCCCTGCAGCCCCCGGCCTCCTCAGAGGACGGACTGCCACCTGCCCTCCACGTCCCTCCTCCACCCGTGGGACAGCGCAGAGACCCAGAAAAGGCCTTGAGTGACCATCCGGACCCGCCACTTATAGCCGTGTGAGCTCCGAGTGGCAGTCAAGACCGTTTTCTCACCGAGAACACTGAGATGGGACCCTCTCGTGGGACTCGTGAAGACTGAAAAAGAAGCTGCATGGGAAGGACCCAGCCCGGAGCTGGGACAGAATCAAAGCAACCAGAGGGCAGCTCCACACTCCCAGACCCGGAGGGGCTCACTCCTTTCCTCTCCTCACACCCACCAATCACATTTCCTTTGCCAATAAACAAGTCTAAATATCCTTTTCTTAAGAACAAACAAAATCTTATTGCTCGCTTTTTCATATTTTATTTGATTCTTTTTATTAGAAGAAATTGAGCGTGCAGAAATTAGGGAACTCCCATGATAATTTCCCTTTCTTTTCTGTCTTTTAAGATCAGATTTATTTACGATGGTGGACGCACCGCCTGCCAGGTCCATCTCCATTGTCATCTATTGATGACACACAAGGGAGGGAGGGAGGGTGAAAGAAAAGGAAAAGCAAGAGGAGGGACAGAAGGGGAAGGAGCAGAGGGGAGGGAAAGAGGAGGGGAGGATGGGGAAGGGGAGGATGGCGGGGGGAGGGGAAAGGGGAGGGGAGAGCGAGGGAGGGAAGGGGAAACAGTGGAGCAGAGCGGAGCAGAGCAGAGCAGAGCAGAGCAGGAAGTACCTTCCACCCCTGCCACCTGCTGTGGCACCCACCCCTCCAGCAGCCAGTGGGCCCATCCTGGGATGTGTGTAGGAAACAGGGACCTAGTCACCAGCTGAACCCCCACTCCCCAATACTGCCAGGCCCACACTTCTCCAGATGTCAATACATGTGTTTCTAAAGAGGGGTGAGTAACAAATCAGTTTCAGAAGTGCTCAATTAAATGAAGTCAAATAGCTTAGTTTGCCGCAGAACTTCTCAAAGTCCTCTGTCCTTGCTGGCATTGGCAGTGACGTAGGGGCAGACATGCTCTGTGCTTCCTGAACTTACCTGACTGTGGGGTCACTTGCTGTGGGACATCTCTTGGTGCACATGTTCTTTATAACATTTTGGAAAACACCGGTCCCCATTCAAGGGGCTATTCGACGGCATGTCTGCCTTGCAGCATTCGCCGTATTTTCAGATTGCAGAGCGACTCACCGATCCAGGTGCAAGCTGCTGAGACCGTCCCACACACTCCCACGCCTCACAGCGCCTGCCTCACCAGGTGCTCGAGGAAGAGGCGGACTGTGCACCTGACCAAAGCGCTACTGCAGGGCCGGGTGCTCTCTCCTCCTAAGAACGTATTTATTCCTCCCGGACCAGGTGAGGCCACCTGGGCTTGACGGCAGCGCACTCCCTGGCGCAGGATCGGCCGCCAAGGCCCTGCAGGGGTGAGGAAATCCTCATGGCCGGGACGGTGACCGCACTGGCCCTGGAGAAGGGAAATCCGAACACGTGTCCCCCAACCCTGACGCGCCTTCCAGCACACGGAGACGCCTCTGGGATCCGAGACGAGCTGGTTGGACAAGAACTCACACAGACGTGACTCGGTGAGGTGACCGTGTCAGATCTGACCCCCCTTAGAGGAGAACTCAGAACCACCTCCCGTGACCCAAACCCACTGCTGTTTCCTCAAAGGCGCGTCGGCTCCATGTTCATCTGGGCGAACGCCCTGCCCTTGCAGGCTTCTCCCCTGCAGCAGACGCATCCTGACGCTCCTGCTCACCACGCTCCTCCTCTGACCCCAGCACACCAGCACTCAAACCTTCCGCGACAGCGAGGGGCAGGACCCTCCGCCAGCACCACACAGAAGAGCGCAAAAGCGCGAGAGACATCTCTCCCTTGTGTTCACCTTCCACCTCCTTGTGTCACCAGCAGGGCCACGAACTCTCGCAATTTGACCGTCTTTGAGTTATTCCTCCAAGAATCCAACTTTTCAAATCCAACGGCCACACCTTCCCCGGCTCTTTCGTGTTCTACGTTTACCCACAGCGTGAGGAGAACCACCTTCGCTGGCAACGGGAGGGGCTAGAGCCACAGGAAGCACAGGCCCAGCTGTGTGGATTAACCCACCATTTGCGAAATCGCCCCGGTCCTCACCCCGATCTTGCTTCTCTTGGGGGTGAGCTGGTCCCCCGCTTGGATCTGCGGCCCAGTGCTAATGCGCCAGTATCCGATTAAGGGCAGGATTTTCTTTTCTATCAGAGATAAGAGCTTAAGTCTCCCAACCTCATACCTGACGGTGTCTTGTCCTCAATTTCCCGTAAGCTCTTTCAGCTGAAACCCCATCATTTAACAACCTTTCTGCAAAAAGACATCTTTTGAACTTCTGTTAAATTTAAAGGGCTGAGAACATAAATTTATATCTTCTCCCTCCTGTGACCTCACCTCCAAAACGTTAAAGGAATAAAGAGGCGTAAACCCTCAGAGTCACGTGGGAAAGGAGAATATTGCCAGACAAGCAGTTTCCATTGGCGTGTGGCAGGCAGGTGGATGAGGACGAGAGGTTCGGCACAGGGAGAGCCACGAAGGAAGTGCTCGCAGAGAGAACGCCAGCAGGAATAGATCCTGGTCCCCTAGAGACACTCACACCAAGCTCAGGGTGGCAGCCAGCGTTCGCTGGAAACCCAAGCCCTGCTTACCCCGGGGCAGCAGCTGGACGGCGACCACTGGCCAGGAGCCCAGACCCTCATTTTCCGGAGAATGTGAATGGGACACACACGGCACTGGTGGCTGTCCTGGGCAGGGCTGGACACTGCAGAACTGACAGTCTGTAGGCAGGACAGCCAGACACCCAGACACCAAGACCACCTTACGTGGGACCACAGTAGGTGGTCCCCCCGTTTCCCTCTGGAGGAAGTGAATAGGCTCATGGAAAACAATCTCCAGCCATTGATGTCGGGGGTCTCCTGACACAATGACCAGCCATGAACTATCAACCAGACGGATGCTCACGACATGATGCCACCGCCTGTGCGCACGTGGAGGCCCCGCCCATCAGTAGGTAGTGGATAGACAGATGGTAGATGGATGGGTGGGTGGATGGCTATGTAGACAGAGATGAGAGAGAGGTAGACAAATGAATAGATAGAGGCTTGGCATACCAGAGTTTAAGAAAAGTCTCTAACACAAAAGACAGAAAAATAAAAAGAATAAGGAAGGAGACCCAACGTAGAGAACAGAGGAAAACCTCAAAAATATCTTAATATCTTCAGTGTTATAACTAAATATTTCATCCCTAAAGCATCCCGGTCAGGAATACTGGAGAAAAGAAAGAAGTATCAGAAATTACAATATGATAGCATAAATGTAAAAATTTAATAAATAGTTGAAAGATAAAATTAAAGAAGTCTCTCAGAAAATAAGACCAAAAAATGGAATTATCTGAGACCATATTAGAGACTTAAACAATTAATCCAGGAGATTTAACATCTTACCAAAAGATTTGCAAAAAAGAGAGAAAATAAGAGGAAGTAATTATGGAAAAAGTAATTCAAGAAAATTTCCCATATTTAAAAAATATAAATCATGAGCTGGAATGGGCCAGCTGAACGCCCAGCAAAAAGATTAGAGAGAGTCTACAAGCCTGGACACCTTAATTAAATTCAGAGCATTAGAAGTAAAGAAAAAAAAAGTTTAAAGAATTCCGGAGAACACGGAGGAGGTGGGGGAAGTGTCCTCATCACACAGGGAAGAATGAGAATCGTGATGAGATGCGATCTCTCCACAACAACTCTGAATCACAAATGCAAACTGAGGTTAGACTTCTTTAAAGCAAATGCTGAATTAAAATCCCTAAAGGAATTCTCTGCCCACCAAGCTCCCAATCAAGGGTGTGAGCGGATTAAAGCTATTTTGAGAGGGGGAAGAATGCAAAGGGTTTACCTTCAGTATGCCCTTTCTTTGGGAGCTGCTGGAGGGTGTGTTCCAGCAAAACAAGAAAATAAATCAACTAAGAGCTCCAGAGAATAGAGCAGGCACGGAGAGCAGAGAAGTCCTGGAGAGACGGAGCCGGCTCTGACGCCCGAGGGCTGCGGAGAGCAGCTGACGAAGAGCGGACACCCGGGAGCTCAGGCCGCAGCTTGCCCGGAGTGAAACTCGGGCATTTGTTCAGGAAATTAAACACAAGAGGGGAAATTGAGGCAATCGTTAAATCAAGGAAAAACAAAACATGTGACAGAAAGAATATAATCCTGGTTCACCATGTGGTTCTACCCAGAGCAATATTTACACGGCTAAATAACGTGGTAAGTGCTATGACAGAGCATCTGGAAAAACAAGCGGAACAGCAACTGTACCCGCGCAGGACAGAACAGGGTGTGATCACAGCGCACGTCTGGGTCCCACAGAGCACAGCGTCTACACGGGTCAGTGCTGCAAACACTGATCGCTGGTTTAACCACAACGGTGACTTAATAATACGGGAGTATGGGGCCAGGACGGGTGGTGGCCGAGAGCTGAACCTTACGCAGGGGACAGGCAGGGCCACGCCAACGCCCAAAACGGGGACCAGTCACGCAGCTCTAGTGTGCCCTTGAGGGACACTAGGAAAACCCCAGGAAAGGCGGAAATAGTCTCTTCTTGGGGGCATAACTGAGCACCGAGGTCATTAAAGTCATATCTGGTTGTTTGATATCAAAGTATCGTTTTATTTCTCGAGCGATGTGCACGTGTTATTTTTACTGAACATCAGGTTTAAGAAGAGAGAAGCCACGAAGCCTCGGAACAGCAGGGCCACAGCCGGGGCCGTGTGGGGCTTTCTGCATGTTCCCTCCTTTCCAGTTGACAAACGTTCTGGGATCTACTCACTTTCTTAATTCTCACAACCACCTCGCGAGGCAGGTACTACTTTCCTATGTCCAAACCAGGCCACTGAGCTCAGAAGGATGAAGGACAGGCAAAGCGCCGTGTAACGGAGCTGGCACTTTGTCTCGAGTGCGCGGCTTTCGTCCTGCCTCCCTGGGACGGACACGCTGCCATCCACCCCGCTGGGGCCGAAGTATCCGGCTGGGAAACGTCTTTGCTCTTCCAAGAAACAGGTACTCAGAAAACTTTTCGAATTTCAACTGTCTCAACGGCCCGTATTTCATGCCACTGCACCCTAACCCACCGCCCAGAAACCAGTTTCTCCGTAAGTCCTCTGGGACTCTGCGTGACCACACCCGAGCCACGGCCGACGGAGAACAGGGCCCCCCCACCACGGCCCACTGCCAAAGAGCCTTGCCGCGGCTGCGCTTGTCCTCCCTCGTTCTCACACGAGTCCCACTTCCTTGCGCAGGATTTGTTCCTGCGTCCCCCATCCCCAGGAGCCACTTGCCTTGCTACTGTTCGAACAGTTAACACAGTTACACCGACAACCTGTGCCCAAACTGCCTCCTATTTTAGCTGACGTTGCCACACGGGTACCTGGACCCCAATACCGAGCAACGATGACTCCACCCCAGGTCACGGACATTTTATGTCCCGAAAACTCTGTCTCAGCCTCACAGCGCTTAGGAAGCATCGCTCACAGTTTAGGGAAAAAAGAAAAAGCCAGCAGGTGGACTGGCGCCAACACTCGGTGGCGCGCTCCTCTGTGGGCGCACGGCTCAGTAAACACGCGGCGGCGATTAACGGCAGCCCAGCCCTCAGACACCGCCCACGCTCTCGCGCACCTGAGTGGCCGCACTGGAAAGTCCGCCGGTCCGGACGCATCGGCGACCAGTCTCTGGCAGAGTGCAAGGTGCTCTCCCGAAGACAAGAATGACAAAGGGAACTCGAGTCCCAGTGGGGTCCACATAACAGTCCATTTCGTTCTGCGTGGTGAGGAGGAAGCCTGGGAGAACCGTCGTCTCCCAGGAAGAGCACTGCCGCTTACTTTCTCCCAGAATATGATGAGCCACCTAAGGCCCCCGGTGACCTGCGGGCTCCCACCACCGGGTCACGGCCGACCAGGCAGCTCGCTGGGAGGGTCCTGGGGGGGCGGGGGCGGCTGCTGCAACGGGACCTCGTGCAGGTTTGTCAGACAAACGAGCACCAGCAATGAGGCAATTAGCTCCCTTTCAATCAGTCACAGCTGATCAATTAGTTACTTCGCTATTATTGCGTAAATGTCTCTGAGCAGGTATTCCCGGAAAACCATAAAGGTTCAAAAGAAGTGTCGGTCTTGAGGAATCTGATTATGGGCATGAATAATATATCGCTCCAGCAAACCAAAATGAAGTGTTCACCATATGAAATTGTTCACAGCAGAGAAAATCTGTAATTGTATTTACGATTAAAAATATTATCTAACACAATTAAGAGCCTGCGTCCCGGCCGCTGGCCCGCGGCTCCTGCAGGTGTCGGCGAGAAACGCATGGCGCTGTGCCCTCCCTCGGCCCAGCCACTGCGGGACACAGACGTGCGACTGTGTGATTTTAAGGTATTTTTCATTTCTTCAAAGAGGAGAAAAATGGTACCTTTCAGGTAGCAACAAGGACTCCTTGTCCCCTTGCCCTGTCTGGTCTCAAACAAAAGACACTCACGGGGAAGCCGCCCGAGAGGCTCCAGCCCCGAGAGCGGGCGGCAGCGGAGGCAGCTGGGCAGGGCCCCCGGCCGCCCAGAGCCCCTCGTGGGAGTGGCGCTGTCTTCCGGAAAGCGTGGCAGTGGCAGCAATTAACGACGCTGCACAACACAAAGGCACTTACGGTGCTGGAATCCGTCCCACAGTGTGTTTTTAAAATCCTGTCTGAACGTTCAGCCCCACTGTTAAAACTCTTCAGGGCTTCAGCAATGCTGGTGAGCGCAGAAGCCCAAGAGGGAGAAAATCGCGTAGAGGAAAGTGGTTTTCTATTTTCTCCTTAAAACGGGAGGAGACGGCCAGAGCACTTCTCGTATGTACTGGCACACGGAGTGCACGCCGGGGTCCAGCAGCCACCGGCTTCCGCTCTTACGGAGCAGAGACTGATATTTACCGGAGCCTTTTACGCGCGCCCACCTGCAAAATGCACTGTCCACGGCGCGGACCACTCGGCCTTCACGTCCGCACGGTAATCATGATCACATTGAATAGCCGTAGGGAAGAGGGACACAGGGAAGGGAGGAGGGATGCGGGGCTTAGCCCCCAGGGACACTCTGGCTCACACGTGGACACGTGCCCCAGAACCCCCAGTGGCAGGAGGGCACTGGCCAGCCCGACCCCGAAGCATCCCTGCCCCCAGGCGTCCTGCTCGAGGGCGGGGCAGCCCCCTGGACTGTGGCAGCTCCAAGGGCGAAGGACGAGGAAGCGCCCTGAGTCCTGGGTTCAGGCCTGAGGTGAGAGCCGCCACCGACAGACAGCGTCTCCTCCAAAGACAATAACACAACCGAGGGTCAGGTGGGCGGAAAGCCCAGCCCTCCGGCCGAGCCCCTCCGGGCAGTCTCTTTAAAACCATCGCCATGCCTGATGGAAGGTACAAAATTATGTTGACAATTTAACGGTAACAGACGCCAAAATGGTAGCCGCTTCCCCCTTGGCGGACTGTAGTCATCGCTTCCCACTGGTCTCAGCGCCCAGAGGGCTCCCCCTCCCAGCGCCAGGCTGCCCAGGAACCCCTCCTACCTGTCTGTCCTGTCCTTCCCGACCTCCTTGGCTTTGGTCAGCTTTCTCGAAAGTTCTATGACGCTGCGGCCGTGCAGGAAGTTCGCCCAGCCAGGGAGGGCAGTGGCCCCTGAACAAGACGGGGGCACGCCCGGGCCTGCAAGTGCAGGCGGGGGACATGGCCCCTGAAGTCTCAGCACCGCACTTCAACCTCCCCTCCACCGCGGAGCGTGAGGACGGCAAGTCCCACAACCGGGCCAAGCCCTAACTGTCTCCCGTGTGAAACAGGCGCAACAACGAGTCTTGCTCAGCGTTCCCGTGAGCGTTAAATGAGGCCAGGTGAGGAGAGGCCTGGCGGGCCGGGCTCCAGGTTCTTCCCCCTGACCGCAGGAGCGCAGTGAGCCTATTACAGTTTGCTTAGTGGTGAACCTTAATAAAGCGAGGTTAACATAGTGCATAAAAACAGCTTGCCTTTTAAAGTGCAGGAGACCTCTTCCCTAGTTTCGAGCAGTCGGGTAGTGGATTAGATTTCCGTTGCTGCCTAACAAATACCACCAACGTAGCAGCAACAAACGTTCGCCATCTCGAGGTTTCCGTGACCCGGGAGTCTGGCGCATTCAGCTCTGCTCAGGGTCTTGCAAGGCTGAGGTCAAGGTGTCCGCCAGGTGGGTGGTGGTCTGCAGCCTCAGCAAAGAAGAGCTCCCACTCCGAGCTCCTCGGGTTGCTGGCAGAGTCCAGCTCCTCGTGGCTGAATGATGAGGTCCCGTTTCCTTGTCTGTCAACTGGGGACCAATCTCGGGTCCTGCAGGTGGCTCTGGGGCCCTGGCTGGTGGGCCCTGCATGGTTCACACACGGCTGGTTCTTCAAGGCCAGTGGAAGAGTCTCTGTGAAGCTGGAGTCTAACGTAACACGGTCACGGGGTGACCATGCTGCCACCTTTGCCACAGGAAGTGACAGGATCCCCCCAGGAAGTGACTCCCATCACCTTCATGGGGAGGAGGCCATGCAAGGTCATGATCTTCAGAGTCACCTGGGATTTCTGTCCTCATTTTGCCTCAGAAAATGCTTTCCTAGTTGGTAACTTACTTTCCCAGAACTAGACTATTTTACCCACATAGGAAAAATAGTGTTACCAGTTACCTCTCTCAACTCATAGTTTGGGGGATCAAGCCTTTATGTTTGTAAGCAACGCCTCTGCACACAAAGTCGTTACTAGCACAAACACATTTGCATTCCTTTAAATGGGAATTCGATATCTTTTATTTGTCAGGAGAGAGTTTTTTCCTTTAAAGGACATGGGGTTCTTTGCAAAAATGCTACCTGACTCGGGATTGATGTCATAAAAGCCATCCCTGGTTTGAAAGAGGACAGCAACAGGAATGTTTGGGAATGGTGTGACTTTTAGCCAAACCAAATTTTTATTACTATTGATGTTTTTCAAACTAAAAAAAAAAATCTATATAGTAACAGAAGAATAAAGAGTATAGATCAGAGAAGAATCAAAGATACAGAATGCTCACCTACATGCCGATATAAATTTGTAAATTTCGTTTGGTGTTTGACCTCTGCAGGGTCCGGCGTGTTAGAACAATGCTTCCCTCTGCTCCAGGCAGAGCTGTGGCAGGATTGTAGGGGGAAGAAAAGGCATAAACCCACTTAAAAAAACCAACTAAGTATATTTGGACTATAAACTGTTAGAAATTGGTTACTAACATTTTGCATTTTGAGTATTGTCAAGCATTTTCTTAATTCAGATTTTCTGCGTATCAAAATTCATTTCATCATTTTAGACAAAGAAAAAAGTTTTTCCTCCCTCAAAACCTCATACGTGAAGGCCACTCCCCACAGGGCTGAGACGAAAGCTGTTCGTTGTCTTCACTCTTCTCCCTGCCAGGGGGTGGTGGTTTTCTCTCAAATACTGGCCACCTTCCACCCCGCCTCCCTGCTCAGAGATACCGGGTTCCTCTCAGTTCCTTACGTGTTTGCATCAAATTAAACCAGCCAGTTGGATGCTGACAGGCCACAGATCAATAGTAGACCGAAATCTTTAAAATATTCATGCGCTAGTTATCTCTTGGGCCTGGCGTTCACGCGGACAGATTAGATTGCCTGCTGGGGTATTTGGAGATAAGTCTGCTCTGATTTCTGGACTTTTCCCCACCTCCTCCCTTCGTGACTTCCTCGCAGTCAGCTGTGCTCACTAATTCCCACTCAAAGACAGTGGAGATGGGGCATCTCAAACTACCTCATCTACAAGCAGGGATAGGGAAGAAAGGCAGGGCTGGGAATCAACTCTGAGCTTTGTGAAATTCAGACCAAACGTGAACAGAGGAGCTGGAGTGACACGTGCACCAGCAAACGTGTGCAAAAGCTCAGACAACGTGTGCAAAAGCTCTCCCTGCACTCCCTGAGTGTCGCAGCAGGATATGGGAGCCCAGATTGGCTCAGACAAGGAGGCCAAGAAAAGTCACTATTCGCCATACTCCGATTTGGTTAACAAGCATTTATTGTGTGCCTTTGGGAACTGATACTATTTAACCAGCCCCCAGTAAGGGAACCGGGCCGGTGGGAGCCAGCCCGGGGAGGAATGCCTGGATCTCTCCTCCTTCTTCCAGTTTCCCTGGAATTACGGTTCCATCCACAGGTGTTTGTGTGTTTCTAATATTGGTTTGCATTTTCTTCTTATTTAAATGAATACTTTCATTTTAAACTTTTGGAAGAATTTTTGAGCCATCTCTAGTGATTCTTCACTATTTTATTAATTTTGCTTTTACATTTGTTATGAAATTATTCACGTGTTCATTTTCTACTTTCTTCAATTGAATAGTTTATTAATTAATCATTTTTAATATATGTATTTAAAGCTAAGAGCTTTCCTTAGCTATTTAGATGCATGTTGCATTCATTGTTGTTCAATACAAAATATTTCACTTTTTAAAACTTGATCTTTAAATAATAAATGAATAGTTTAGAATTATTTTCATAATAAAAATACTATTTAGTTATAATAGATACAAATCTAAGTTAAGATAATATGAATATTAATAGATATATATCTATATATCTGTATATATAATAGATATAAACCATGTTCAATGTAAAAACAATGACTAAATAAAAGCACAATGAAGAATGTAAGAAAAACTAAATTTCACCACTCTGAAATGACCACCTGCTATGTTGATAATTATCCTTCATGTACCACTTTCATGTGTCCTTATGCACATGTGCTCACATACAGACCTGTGTGCACACACACACATGCACACACATGATAGGATGTGATCCTATCATGAACAATGGGATTCTTTAATAATTATAAGTTTGAGTTTCAAATATATGCATTGGGTGGGGGCAAAAATAGTATTTCACCTTTTATCCATAATTCTATTGTACTATTATCAGCCAAGATGATCTTTATTATATAAATCCCTTGGATTTATAGAGAATTTTTTGTGGCCCAAATCATAAATAAGTTTTAAATCTTCCATTTATTAATGAACATGTGCACTATTTGTTGCTTACGTGTGTGTACAATCAAGATCAGTTGTACTATTCAAATAATCTATAACTTTACTTTTCCCCAGCCTTACCTATCAGTTGCTGAGTGAAACGTGGTAATAATGGCCTCTATGACTAGTGATTTTTCAGCTTCTACTTGTAATTCCGTTGAGTTTTGTCACATCCTTTGCAAGACCGCAAAGTTAGGTGCATAGAAGTTTGTGAAGACCCGAAGTAAGTGAGGAGGCAAAGATCTCCATCAAAGGAGGTTTCTTAAACCAAAGTTCGAGGACGTGCCCAAGAAAAACACAAACCACAGATGAATTTGTAACTATTTTCAGAAGTGGGATTTGGGAACCCAGTTTTCAAAGGGGAGAGGGCAGACAGAAAGACAAGAGGAGGAGGGGCGGGCAGTGAGACAAACGGTTACATTCCTCGAGACCCAGGACATCTATATTTCACAAAGATAAAGTGAATGTTAGAAAAAGGGACTGAAGGAAGCATCAATTATGCGATATCACTGGGGGGTGGAGGAATGTTTGATATTGTCCTGTCTCTGTTCCGCGCCAGGGAAGATGAACTCGTCATCGACATTATTGGTGTGGAATTGTTTTGGGAGACAGACCCAGCAGACCCAGACTGACAATTTGCATGTTTTGTGTAGGGGAGGCCAGCAAGGAGTTTCCTTAGGAAGGGTCTGTGGGGGCAGCGCTTGTAGATGCCTGAGACCTTTTACCTCCCGTGGGGACCTGACTGATGCGTGTTAGTAACAGCCGTTCATTCGGACAGGGTATTGCATGACTCAGCCTCAAGCCTCGATCTTCCCTTTTGCAGGAATTGAGGAGTCCTGAGATTTTTATTTTCCTTTACAGTTGCAATTATAGTAAGCTACTGATGGATTATTTCTTTTATCACCCATTATATTCATAGTTTTTCCCTAGAAATGCATTTTATCCCATAGTAGCATAGCTATATTAATCTTGTTTCAGTTAACACTTCTCTGGTTTACATTTTTCCATGATTTTATCTTCTACCTTTAAAAGCACTTGTGTTTTAAGCATGTCGCATAAATTGTATATAGCAGGATTTTTTTCAATACATAAAATAAAATCTTAAGCCCTCTCCACCCCCACCCCCGCAGCCAACTAAATGGACCCCCTCTTGGCCAAGGAGATCCCAGAAAAACCGTAAATCTGAGTTGCTGGCCATGCGGAGAAGGGAGGTTAGACAGATGGTCACGCCCCTCCCTTTTGGAGTTACTCTGTAATAATAAGATACTGAACCATTAACAGGCCTGAGGCCACGCAAGACAAAGCTTAAATCACACCTGCAGGCCACCAGTTTGCTTAACAGATCACTGAGTCTTGGTATATGTCTGGTGGCTTGTCTCTGATTAGCAAACATCCTTATCTTAACTTAAAACACTCCAAGCCTTTAGATAAAGCTGCATTTCTTTAACCAATTACAAATCAAAGAATCTTTAAACCCACCCATAACCTGTTACACCACCCCCACCTTTGTGTCCCACCTTTTCAGGCAAAACCAACGTACACCCTCCACGTATTGACATATGATCTTACATGTAATTCCTATCTCCCTAAAATGTATAAAACCAAACTGTAACCCCACCGTGGAGGGACCATGTGCTCAGGGTGTCTTGGGCGTGGCTCTCTGGACCACGGTCACTCATCTTCAGCTCAGAATAAACCTCTTTAAATTATTGTACAGAGTTTGGGCTCTTTTCTGTTGATAAATGTCAAGTCTCTGCCTTTCAATAAATGAATTTGATCTGTTCAGTTATTGTGATTACGGATATATTTCTGCCACCTTATTCTGTATTTTCCATTTATCATTTTAAATTTTTTAGTTAATTTCTTCGCTTCTGCCTTATATTAGATAAACCATTGTCTTTTCAATCCCTGTTTTCCTTCTACTTGCCTAGAAGTCTTAATTCCATTCTATTATTTTAGTGATTACTTTTAATTTTTATAACTTACAGACCTTTTATATTTCTCTAACAAAATATAAAGTTAATCAGTTTTCATACACTCCCTCCAAATGAGACTTACAAACCCATTATTTTCCTGTAAACTCCCTCTCCCAAATTCTATGTTATTATTGTGTATGTATTTTTAATCCATCATATTTTAAAATCATGAAAAAATACCTCTTACATTTTCATACCGACATGATTCACTTATTTCTTTAATCACTACTGCTTCTTTCTGCCAATTCTTCTCATCTGGGTTTGCTTTTCTTCTTGTTGAAGGACATCCTTTAGTAGTTCTTTCCTTTTTTATGTAAGGCCGTTTTGTGTGTCTGAAAATGCTATTATGTTGCCCTCACTTTGAATGATTACAGCATTGTGCAGTATTTCGAGTAAACTATTACCTGTTCTCCACCCGCTGAAGATGTTCCGCTGTCTTCCACCACCTGTTGTTCTCTTGCTGATAATGAAGAAGTAGCTTTAGTTGTTATTGTCATTCCTTTGTAGATTACCTGGAATATTCTCTCTCGCTCTCAACTTTTATGATTCACTTTGCTCTTCATATTGCCACTGCAGTGCTCCTGGCTACATTTGTCTTTATTCATCTGCTTAGGATTCAGAACACGTTCTCTCTGCGAGGACACGTGGAATTATCCACAATTACCCTCTTCGATTCTTCGGTGGTTCGGCACCGGTATTCACGGTAGTCCCAGACCACACCGCCTACTCACACGCACTTGGCTTTCCTCCAAGCTGGGCACGCGGTGAAATTCTAACATTTTATTAAGTCATCTTCTTTCCTTGCCCCACTCCGGGGCAGGGCCCACGTGCAGTGGTAGCCACGGCAGAGCCCCCCTCTGCTGAGCACCCGTGATAAAATGTGTGAGGGAGGTTGAATGTCTAGTTGCTGCCGTTTAATGCATTTGCTGTTTTTTACTTTATTTCAATTGTTATTGGAATAACAATTCTAAGATGCAGCTTCCCTCTGTCACCTTCAACTTGACTTCCCCTATGTCACTGTCATAGTTCACATCAGCCCCCCCGCTAAGATCCTCATGGAGAGAGACACCATAACCCATTACCTTTGAACTTTGCCCTACCAATGCTATCACTGTGCCCACTATAGGTCAGACACTCGGGGAATGTCATTACCCAGCTGGGTAGCGCTCTGCAGGCTGGAAGCACCTGGCTTCCCACGGGGCCAGCGAAGGCTGGAGGAAAGGACAAAAGCCGGCACCTGACCCACCCGGGTGCAGGTGAACGTGTGATGTCAAAGTGACTCTCAGAAGGAAGGGGCCACTTCAGTCTCAGGTCACCCATTGAGAACCCGACCTGGAGGTCAGCTTCCCCGTGTGAGTCTTTCCCACGGGAAGAAAAAGAGGTCAGCATGACTTACGCCACGGGACACCCAACCGAGTGGTGACGTCTGGCTCCTGACCAGGCTGTGCGGGGGTGGAGTGTCTGAGCGTCTGTCTGCAGCACCAAGTGGGGAGAGGCCTGCCAAGGTGTGACTGTCTTGGCCAAAAACGGAAGACAGATCTCTCAGAACCCAAACACTTCACACTGGGGAGATAAATGACAGTCCATAGTATGTTCGATTCATCATGAAGGCCGTGTATTAATACACGTGTGCACATGCACATACATGTACATGCCCCACATTCTCTAGAAAACTCGGTTATAGTCAAGCATTCCACAGTTCAGAAATTAACTGGAATGATGTATTCTGCTAAATTGCAGGAGCTATGCTTCAAAAGGCACTCTCCGGCTCTCAGTCTGCCCTACATGCTAAGTGCAAAAATAATTTTCTAATCAATGTTTCTTCAAGACATTTCCCCAAACTGAAGGGCACGGAGTGATTCGGCACTAACACCCCATCAACATAATCCGTTACATTAGACTGCAACTAAATGTATCTCTTTATTAGATAGTTTTAGCAGGAAACGTGCTTTTTCAGAAGTCACGAGGTCTTAGTCCTTCATCCCGTCTCTAGGCTATAGTTTCTTTATCAGAAAATGGGGTCTTCAGGCTAAGAAGTGTGCCCCACTCTGACAGTCTGCTAATTTCCTCTGCAGACACTAAGAGGTCAGGAAGTTCCAATTTTCATTGTCTGAGATGCTGAAATGGAAATCCCTTCTTACGGAAAACGCCAGCCCGTTTCTCGTGGGTGTCTCGCGTGTCTTTAACAGTTGACAACAACCGCAGCAGAAACATCCCGCCCTGCGGGTGCTGACCGGGCCCCGTGCACGGAAGGAGCACATGTTAGAAGTGCGTCCTCCGAGTCAGGCAACATGTTCATCCTCTCATTGATTCGACACATGTGTCTATAATCATGGTATTTTCAGCAGTGTCCCAAGCACTTCTCCTTAAACAGGCTGTGCACGCATGGCTTGGGTGGGACGGTCCACGGCTCTACCTGTTGCTCTGAAGTGCTCGTCGGGAGTACTCCCACCGCTTCCTAGAAGTGTCTCAGTTTGGACAATAACACAGACGGTCACCTTAACTTGAAGGGACTCCCTGTCTAGAACAGGAGGTAACAGACGTGTGACAATGACCCTAATACAAGGCGCAGAGCATGCACGGCCGTGTGAGGCTGGCGAGCCAGTGCTGGGTGTTCGGGGAAGGCAGGACATTTCCAGCAGGGGCTGCAGGAAGGTCTTATGACCTGCGGACGGTGGACACTGAGGATATCGCAGCAAAAAGAACACCATTCGGCAGAGGCAGGAACGGAATTGGACGTGACTCCTGAGGCTCGGGTTGGCCCAAGTCACCCAGGCTACAAGTGACCAGTGCCAGTGGGAGGTGTCAGACTGGGACGGAAGCTGGGATCCGGGCAACCCCTCCGCACGCGCCCCTCCCCGCCCGTCAATGGGGACAAGGGCTGCCCCGCGCCTCAGTGGGCTGTTGAGAAGAAATGAAGTCCGCGAAGTGCTTAGAGGGGAGACAATGGCAGCTGTGGGCTCAGAGCGGCGTCTCTCAGGCACCTAGTGCCTGAGGTTAGCAGGCAAGAAGATGAGAAAGGGGTTCTGCAAAAATTTAAAGAAGGAGAAATGCGCAAAGAGACAGGAAGTTGCTTCTGTATTTTTAGGTGTCTATAAACCATCAAGACCGTCAATATTTCCAGAAAGCTGGCATACAGTAGGCACTAAATAAATATAAATGTGATTGAATGCAATCATCGTAATACACAAAGCTAAGCTGGCAGTGCGCCGTGGGATTTCAGCACCAGGAGAGCCAGAGTTGAGGAGACCGGGCTCGGGAGGGCTGCTCGTGCACCCGCCGCCCCCGACGCCCCGGAGCTGGAGGGTGTCGGGCGGCTGCGGCCCGGGGCCTTCGCTACAGCAAGTGGGCTTGACTCTCAGGTGTGTAAAGCAAGCCGTGCTATTCAGCAGGCTGTTCTGCTTTTTGGAGAAGAGTAATTCAGTCACCCGCATCTTAACCTTCCCAGAGTCCTGACACTTTGATTTTTGTAACATTTATCTTAGACGCAAAGCGGTGTGCAGCCTTAAATATGTGTGTGATTACCGCGAATTGCAATTAACTTTGTTTTGAAAACTCCCAACCCCCCTTGGGATGACGCGAGGCGCGCGAGGGTTTGGGAACCGCTTCTCAGCCCCCCCACCGATTCCCCGGAAGGTGTGACGCGCATGTGGATGCGGCTCAGATCATTTCAGCGCGATCTGGGAGCTCAAGCGGCTCAGAAAGCCCGGCATGGGGTTGTGCAGAGCGGGAGGGGCGGGTGGCATAGAAGCCGTGTCAGAGCCGCCGGGCGGGGCAGGGGGCTGACAGATGGAGGCAGAGAGACAGGGAGACAGGTGATGAAAGGGAGGGCAGGACTGCAGCCTCAGGGCATGGGGCGGAAAACACCAGTTTCTCACCACAGGTCGTATCGCTTCTCCCTGAACTGGACGATTTCACTCAACATGCTAATAAGGAGAAGCAGGAAATATCCAATTTTAATAAATAATTATTGAGCACCTTCTTCGTGCCAGAAACTGTCTCAGGTGCTGGGAGGAGAGCGTTATTGGTGAATAGAAGGATAAATAAGTTATAATCCTTTTCCTGAAGGGGCCTTCTGCTGCGCACATGCATAATTCAAGGCAGACGAGCCACGTCTTACACGAGGAAGAAATGTTTATCCCCAGCTGGGATACTTCAGGGAGCACGGGCATTTCGCCTGGATCTGGGAGAAAAGATGAGATTTCAGCTCACAGCGGGGAGGCGGAGTGGAGACTTTGCAGACACAGGGAACGGCGGGAGCGAGGGCAAGGACACGGACACGGACACGGGAGGGAGAGGGAGGTTCCCTGGACAGCAGCGGACCTGACCTCCCAAGCAGGGCTCGCCTCTGGTCTCCCCCCACAGCCACGCACACACATGCACACTAGTGCACACACTCATCCATGCACACACACATGCACACACACACGCTCCCTCACATGAACCCGGATCTCACACACACACCCACTTGCACATGTGCACATCACACCCTCTCACATGCACACACATGCAAATACACTCTATAACATGCACACGTGTGAATACCCACACACTTGCACATTAACGTACTAACATGCACACATATGCATGCTCACATACTCACACACTCACTCTCACACATGCATGGATGCACATGCATGCACACACCTTCTGCAGCAGGGAGAGCTGCAGCACCCAAAGGAGTCAGGCTGCAGCCCTCCCCCATGGGTGCCAGCAAGCTGTAACACAGCCTGGGGTTGAGAAAGCAAGAGCTCTGTGGGCATAATAAGAAAATGTTTGTTGACGGGAGTTGAAATGAAAGTCAGAGGCAGCCCTGAAGACAGTCTGGGGCAGGAGATTAATCCTCATGGTGCTGGATGTGTCTGCTCTCGTAGATACCTAAAAAGAAAGCCAGCAGCAGCCGGCATGGCAAAGCCCCGTCCACACACATCTTCCCTGCCCAGCGGGGGTCCTCAGAACTCTCCTCTCCCTCCTCAGAGCTGAGTCTGGGCAGAGGAGGAGGCACAGCGGGGGGCAGAGGCTGCACGTGACGGGGCACAGGCGGACGGGCAAGGACACCTGAGAGGACAGCGTGTGGCCAGGGCAGAGAGCCCTTTGGGGTCCGGGCTTCTAAATGCCACCTGGACCAGGTGGCCCCCGGGGCCAGGCCCAGTTTTCCATGTTCTTCCTCCTTTGCCACGTTGACCAACGGGGGACACCGTGGATCTTACTCGGAGTCCTGGACAGGTGAGTGGATGAGCGTCCACTAAGGAAATCCGGTGTGTTTTAGACTCCTCCCCCTCCCCCCACAGATGCAGGTATCGTACACACCCTCTTCATACATTCAAGAACGGGATACACACGCCGTGGAAATACAAATTATTTCAGGCAATCAGATCATGAGAAAAGAGAGAAATGTAAGAAAGGAAAAATATAAGCCAATCTCAAGTGTGAATGCAAAAGGCTTGATAAAATGTGGTCAAACTAAATATAAGATTATATTTAAAAATATCAAGTAAGGTTTATACCAATAATGCAGGAATGGTTCCCATTTAAAAAATACTATTATAATTTGTCATATTAATATATTAAAGGAGAAAAAAGTATCATCTTAACATATGCAGAAAAAACTGATAAAATTCAAACCCCATTAGTGATTTTTTCAAAATCTTAGTAATTAAAAAGAGAGAGAGAGAAAGAGAGACCTTTCTTAATGAGAGAAATGGTACCAATTAATAAGCCAGAACAGACATATTTAATGTGAAACTTCAAAGTCAGGGCGAAGACGATAATGCCTGCAATTTTTTTGTATACAGGAGATTCTAGCCAGCTCAATAACCAAAGAAATAAATAGATAACTGAAAAGAGTAAAATTAAATTGTAGTTATGTATAGTGTGACATCAATACAGAAAATTAAAAGAATTTCCAGGCACCATATTGGAGCGAATGGAAAAGCCCAGCAAGGTCACCGAATGCAAGATCAATACCACAAAATCAGTTACACTAGCAACAAACAAATCGAAAAGTGCAGTTTTTAAAAGATATCACTTATTTCTCCACTTTGGACTTGTAAAAAGACCCGGAAGCCAGCGTGAAGAGATTCCCATTGACTGAGTTTGGGATAATTTCAACATCAAAATAAACAATAAAAAATGGGTTGTAATTCTTTAAATTAAAAAGACAAATCTATTAATCTATTCTGAGAATAAAGTTACTCGAGGAGGAGGCCTTCGGGAGGGGGCGCTGACTACCCAGTGGGCTGAAAAGGTGGACGTAGCGAGACGTCGTCAGGACGGCTGGGCAGGGCCTCCGGCACAGCCACCCCACCGCGAGGACCAGACGGCAGGTAGACAGACACACCACGGAGTCGGCGGGAGAACGCGGGCACTCAGCAAAGGAGCCACGAGACCCTGTGCGGCACGGGGAGCTCAGGACGGCAGCCCAGAGAGGGCAGCACCCGTGAGATCGACTCAGAGAGAGGAGGGTCCCCAGGAACGGAGAAGCTAAGTGGGGGGTCCCCCAAAATCCACATGCCCTCCACAGACAGCTGCAGTCGTAGCTGCAGGAGGCCCCTCAGCCCTCGAAAGCCCTGCGCCCAGTATGGGAGCTGCTGGGGCCGACACTGCCGCGTGGTCCCGGGGAGAGTCTATGCTGGGCCCCCCGTCCCCGAAGACCCCGCTACATCCCGTCCTGAGGCCCCGCAGCACACGAACGTCTCTCTCCACGTCCAGGGCCCTGCCAATGACCCCCCCACACGCACTCAAAGGGCTGTGGTGACATGTCACCAGCTGGGCTCAGCGGTGCAGCCACGTCCCCGGCCCCCAAGCCCACACGGCACCCAACACCCCGGGCTCAGCAGCTGGCAGAGAGGAAGCAACCGTGAAAAGATGCTCACAACTGGTGACTTCGGGCGAAAGGTGGACATTAGTATTTCATCGTGCAATTCTAGTGCCTTTCCTGTAGGGTTTAAATTTTTCAAAAAGTAGGGAATGAAAGGACACTATTTGTACAGCAAAAAGAAATAAGATATCTACTAAGAAATGTGATAAAAATTTCAAGGCCATTATGGAGAAAATTACACAGCCTTATGGAAATACATAAAATTCAAATATACATGTGCGTATGTGCATATATACAGCGTGTCTGTTTAAGAAGAGTCAATATCCTAGGGACAGCAGCCATTTCTAAATTAATGTATAAATGCATTGCAGCACTATTGAAATTCTATAGAATCTTTCATAGAATTTGATGAGCTAACCCTAAAATTTATAGGAGGATTAAGGAGCCAAGAATTGCCAAGAAAGTTTTGAATACACAAAAGCGAGTGAAAGCAGGGTCATGGGGCGGGAGAAGGAAGAGTTCATCCCACCAGATAGCAAACTACATCATGTAGCCACAGCCACCGCCACCGAAACCGCCGCGCTGGAGCGGGGTGGGCCGACGGCTGCGCGGCCCCGGGGAGACCCCTGGAAGCGGCACGTATGTGTGGAAGGCGTTACTTGTTCAAGTTCAACTTACTCTCCCCTCAAGTCCCCACTGCTGGGCATGCACCCCAAGGACACTCTGGGTTGCAAGTACCAGGAGACGTGTATGGGAATGTCCGGAACAGCGTTCCTTGCAATGTCACGGTAGCCGTTGTCGGAGGGCAGTAGAATGGACAAATAACCGGTAGTGTTACGGGTTACTAGTGGGTGGTGCTCCAAGTAGCAGCACTAATAATAAAAATGGCGAAGCCCGACCGCGCAAGCAGCATGCATGGATCACAGCGCAAGACGCTAAGCAGACGCTGGCGAGCCGGGACTTCGGTATCACTCGTTTCACTTACAGATCGAACGAAGCAAAACTAAACAATCGAGAGTTTGGAACATTATTACTCTTGAAAGAAAAGGAGGGAAATGTTTAACACAAAACTTAGAAGAGTGACTACTTCTCCTCACGAAGGAGAGAGATGTCGGGTACGCAGAGCCCTTCAAAGGCACAAGCAACGTTCCACCTCTTGTGTTAATATTTCTTGTGTTAGCACGGTTTGTTCTTCAAACTGCACATATAAGTTACACGCACTTCTGTGTGTGCCGTATGTTTTACAGTAATTCTTACGGGAAGATGCCCAGGGGCTTCCTGTTGGAAAAACCGTCTGGAAGGGGCTGCAGGTGCCGTGCTGGGGGTGGGCGGTGAAGGGGCGGCTTTGCCCCGCAGAGAAGCTGCAGCCAGGACTGCCCACGAAACGGCCCCTCGCGGAAGGCGCTGTGTGCGCGGCCCTCCATCAGACGCTTCACACACGGTGGGGTCCTCACCTCGATCCTCCCAACAACCTGGGGGGTGTGTTACTATCACTGTCTCTGTCTTAGAAATAAACAAGTGATAAGCAGAGCCATCCCGGCTGCCCACGAGCCACCATCTCAAATCCCGCGCCGCCTGCATCTCCTGTTAGATGCTCCCCTAAGCAACAGCCAAGGAACTGAGAAACATGGGAAATCGACAAAATGAAAGTGGGAAGGCCAGTACTGAGAATCCACCAACGGCCGAAGCCACCAAAGCAGAACGACATCCGCACAGTCCCGGAAGACTGTCCTGTCCCTCTGACCACATCCACCCCACACCCCACTCGCAACCTCAGAGGCCAGAGGCAGACCTGGGAGAGGCTGCAGTGGGCTGTATGATGGTCACAGCCTTGGGGCCTGAAAACGTGCCCCTGTATGGAAAAGGAGACCTTGAGATGGGGACGTCACCTGGAGCCTCCAGGTGGGTGGGTACTAAACAGATCCCAGGGCTAGATATTCCCCCTTGTATACAGGTATGTCACTTACACAAAGAGACCCTCCTCAAGAGACTAGTGGACTTTTCATCATTTAAAACTAACCAAAGAGTGAAAGCAACAGCCCACAGTTTCTTCCAACCTGGGGAGGCTGGGTGGGGGAGACGGGCAGGGGAAGCCGCGTCCACAGGCGGGAGTGCAGGCGGCGGGGGGGGCGTCCACAGCGACTGCCAGGCAGACACGTGGGGTTGCAAACCCATCTAAGGTGGCGGATGCTTCCAGGAGAGTGGGGAGGGGGACAGAGGGAGAGTATGGCTGTAGCTATTTATATAATGCATAAATGTATTCAATAATTCAATGTATATCTAATAGCCTTGATTCTCCTAGGTCAGTTTTAGATTTGAGCAGAAAGTACAGACAGTTCCGCGCCCCCTTTTCACAC